>NC_090827.1:88610449-88920743 GCF_028021215.1 Eschrichtius robustus | reverse complement strand
CCAATGCCCTTCTAATTGTCCCAAAGTTGCCTCTTCTCAGCTTTCATTCTGTTGCACCTGAAGGCTACCTCTTCCTTTTTAAACTCTTGGCTTCTAGAACCCTATGCTGACTGTTTTCTTACCTTGGATGCTCTTTCACCAGTTCTTTCACTGGCTCTTGTTCTTCTACCCTTTATTCCTCTCAGCATTATTTTTTTCTTATATTTTAAAATACCATTTATCTAATTGTTAACAATACCAAAATATACAAAATCAAACATTATGGAAATATATAATGTAGTAGAAAATGATAATCTCTCCAAACCCTGCTATCAGAGATTGGGCAGGATATATATAAAATGTGCAATTTGTAAAAATTATGGGTAAGATAGATAATATAACAAAACGATGCTAATGCTAGTCATGAATAACCTAGTCTTTCCGAGTCCCCACATCATTCTGTCTGACCGGCACCCCTTTGCCGCATCCCTCCTCTGCTGCCCCTGTGCTAACTCTCCTCCTCTCACGTTGACTGCAGCCGCAGCCGCCGCAGGGTCTTTACACTTGCTCTTCCCTCCTCAGATCCAAGGCCAACCTCCCCTCTCCTTTCCCTGGCTGGACCCCTCTTGATACGCTGCTTCCTTATTCAGCCTAGTTGTTCAGCTTCCAGAAGGGTCGCCGTGCTTCCTGCCTGAGCGCCTCCCACCCCAGCCTGGCCAGCGAGGCACCCCGTCACGTCCAGGTGGAGCTGGGTCTTGTGTCTCGTTTTCTCTTCCCGCACTTCTTACAGAGGAAAGTCTGATCAGTGAGTCAAAGGTGGCAAATATTAGCCCAGCAGGAGACGCATGTACAGAAAAGGACCATGGTTTCCTCGGCAGTGGAAGAAGCTCCTAGGAAAGACCCACTTTTGTCAAGTCAAGGCTTCGGTAAGTGAGTGGAGAGGCGGAGCCCTTGGATGGGCACAGCTAGGCAGAGCTGCATCACGTTGCATAAACGCAGGGGAGGTCCAGGGACGGCTTGAGGACGGGGTTGAGAGGAAGACCAGGGGAGGAGGCCTAAAGGGTCAGAAACCTTAAAGGGTTATTGGCTAAGTGGTTTACTGTTGGCTGTGTGATAGACCCACCCTCTGCCCGCTCCCCTCACGGCCCTCCGTGAAATCTCCGTGGCTCGCTTTGGGGCACGTGCTTCAAGGCCGCCACTGGAGGAACCACATCCAGGTACGCAGGTCTCTAGGATCCATCGGGTGGAGGGAATTCATTTTCTTCATTTGTACCTTTGACAGCATCCTGAAAAATAAACATAAATCCTTGAAGTGTGTGGCCTTTTAGGAGCATATTATAGCGAAATGAAAAAGAATCGACAAATAGACAAATGCTATCGGAACAGAGCTAATAGTATTCACTCACCCTCTGTATTCGTTTGCTGGGGCCGCTATAACAGACCACAGGTTGGATGGCTTAAATGACAGAACTTTATTGTCTTAATGTTCTGGAGAATAGAAGACCAAAGTGTCATGAGAGTTGGTTTTTTTCTGAGGCCTCTCTCTCCTTGACTTGTAGATGGCCTTCTCTCCCTTCACCTTTACATAGTTTTCCTCTCTGTGTGTCTGTGTCCTAATATGAATTAGGGCCCACTCGGATGACCTCATTTAACTTTTTTTTTAATATATAAATTTATTTATTTATTTGGCTGTGTTGGGTCTTCATTGCTGTGCATGGGCTTTCTCTAGTTGCAGTGAGCGGGGGCTACTCTTCGTTGAAGTGCGTGGGCCTGTCATTGTCATGGCTTCTCTTGTTGCGGAGCACGGGCTCTAGGGGCGTGGGTTTCAGTAGTTGTGGCATGCAGGCTCAGTAGTTGTGGCTTGTGGGCTCTAGAGCGCAGGCTCAGTAGTTGTGGTGCACAGGCTTAGTTGCTCTGCGGCATGTGGGATCTTCCCAGTCCAGGGCTCGAACCCGTGTCCCTTGCATTGGCAGGCAGATTCTTAACCACTGCACCGCCAGGGAAGCCTGACCTCATTTAACTTTAATTCCCTCTTTAAAGACCCTGTCTCCAAATACAGTCACATTTTCAGCATATGAATCTGGGGGGGAACAAAATCCAGCCCATAACACCCTGCATGCGGAACAACCTCCTGCTGCCTACGCTATTGGAAAAGGCAGTTATTATTCTCCAGGTCATAACACTGCATTTGTTCCTTTTCTTCTATCCTTTCCAGAGATTTCCCTCCATGTAATCCTCTCCTTCTAGAAATAAAAGCTCATCCTTCTAAATTTCCTCTGAGGGCTCAGGACCGTCTTTTCAGAAATAAACCTTCTGAGAAATACGTGCCTCCAATACATGCCACAGGCTGCTGTATTGTGTTTTGTTTTGATTTGCTCTAATCCTCTAGAAAAAGCCAAGAAACCTGAAACTTGTTCATCTTGGAAACAAGCGCTGTCTTTCCTGTCTTTGTCCAGACGGGCTAGTCCATTGTGACTCTCTTTCAGCCTCTGCCCCACCCCCAATCCCAGGCATCCGGCAAGGAGTTGGGACCTTATCTGAGAACACCCTGGAGGAGGTAGAATGCAACACCACAGTTCCAGCACCCGCAGGAGAGGCATGAAGACAGATAGCAAGATAGTGATGTGCAGGGTCAAGGGGAGGAGCCCCAGGCAGGAGCGAGCACAGGTGAAGCAATTCTTGATCTCAGCCCATTTGAGAGACCAGCTTTGAGAAGACAGTGGAAGCAGCCTATGAAGGAAACGTTCACATAATGCTTCCTAGAACATCGCCTGACTTGTGAGGCGTTCACTCTTTCTGCCTTTTCTCCACCAGGCTCCTTACAAGACACCTATACACCAACCATCAGTAGTTATCATTCCCCAAATTCATTGTGCTTTCCTGATTCTTTGCCTCAGTTATAATCCTTCCCTCTGCCTGGAATATTCCCCTGCCTGCCCCAAGCTCAACCTATTAAAAGTCTATCCATTCTTGAAGATCAAGTTCCAGCATTGCAAGAGGCCTTTATTGATCATCACAGATTGAAATAGTCATCCTCACCTCTGAACTCTTGAAGCAGTTCATTTATTTCTCCTTCCTCTGAGGATTTGCCAAGACATGGAAGAGGCCACTTTGCTATGGGGGAAATACACAGGCTTTGGTTTAATGGTGATAATGATAAATATTTTTTGAACATTTACTATATGTCAAGCACATGCTAAGTGCATTTCTCATTTAATCTTCACAGCTCACACAAGTGGATATTATTATTAGTCCCATTTTGCAGAGGACGAAACAGCAGCTCACGGGCATTTGTCATGTAGCAAGCCAGTGGAAATCAGGATTCAAACACAGACTTGCAGACTCCAGAGCCCATGCTCTCAGCCTGCGTCCTGAGATCAATTACAGCACCTGCTAGCTTTGTGACTTTGCACAACTCAATCTCTCTGAACATCAGTTTTCTCATCTGTAAAATGGAACCATAATACTACCTTTTGGGAGTTATCATGAGGACTAAATGAGATCACATGTCTAAAGCCCCTTGCACAGTGTCAGTTCTCTGTAAAGGGTGGTTTCTTGGTAATTCATGGTGCATATAACTTGTGGTCTCTCTTTCTAGAATGTAAGCTTCTACAGAGTCGGAAATGAGTCTCATTTACCTAGTATTTCCCTCAGCCTCTGGCAGAGTGATTGCTGCATGACATTTATCAATTGAATAAGTCATTTATTTTCTCCCCTTGTAAGCTTTCAAAAACAGAGTCTGCATGGGAGGAATTATAGGCCCTGCTGTGTGGTGTTGAAGCATGGGCCCCAACATCTTTTCTACCCCTAAAGTTCTAATCCAGAAACTATGCATGGGGAATTTTCTCTCTTCTAATTACTTCCTAAATCCCAAGAAAATTTCTTGCAATAGTTTCAGTATTTTGTCTGGCCCAGATCTAGAGAGTCAAATAGGGTAAGCAACCATCTTGGTTTGCCTGGGTCTGTCCCAGTTTCAGCACTGAAAATCCTGTACCCAAGAAACCCACTGGTTCCTGGACAAACTGGGACAGTCAGTCAGCATAAAGTCAAATAAGAAGATTCTTGATAATCATAATAATTTATTGAACACGTACTACATGTCAGGCACTATGCAAGTGCTTTATGCTTGTACTCTCACCAAATCCTGCCTGCAACTCTAGAAGCTGATGGTTCTACAGAAGCAGATGTAATAGTTCACAGTACAGACCTTAAAGAAATTCTTAGGAAAAGACTAAGCCTCAGAAAAAATCTAAGTAGTTTTCCATGGGCTCCTCTCACATGTGGCTTTTGGAGGGGCACAGATGTTCATATTTGCTTTCCCCGGAAGTAGCAGAGGGAGGAGCCAAGTTTCCTGTTGATTGCATTTAATCTCACTCACTCAACTACAAGTTCTCTTTCATACAGCTTGGAAATGCAGGCTTTGCATGGCAGCGTGGGACCATAAAAATGACCGTACAAGATGAAACTGTGCTGAGCAATCTTAATAATCAAGGAGAAATGATGCTGGTTTTGTGATATTTAAATTTTTGGTCAAAACATTAAAAACACTGTCAACCATAAATGTATAGGGAAATAAAAAAATAGTAAAACTAATGTTTGTTCTAGTAGATGTAATTTAAAATATTAGAGACATTGAAAATTGAAGTGTTCTAGTTATTTGTCAAAAACTTATCAAGAGCAGTGTGAATGGTGCTTGTCTTCTCATCATGTAACTTAGGATAGGGAACAATCCTTTTTTCCTATGCCAAATTTCCAAATTGTCATGCTCCTAAGTTTGGATGAGCTTCCAACACCTCTTCCTTTGCATTTTCAAGGTTGTAAAAGACATCTGAGAATTCCTTTAGTTTTTGCCAGCATCATTTCTCGGAAATCTTCATCTTTTTTATCACAACCACTTTCCTCATTTATGTTGCTAAGTTCCCCTTCACTAAGTTTCTCTGGCTGCATGTATAAAACCTCTCAGATTCAGCCATTTCTTCTATTTATGTGCAATTCGAATTCACTTCCAGCATTATTTTGTTGCTGCTGTTGTTTTCTTGCTTCCCTTTCATATCTGTGGCCAATTCCTTCTTCCGACTATCCATGTTTGTAAAATGTCATATGGGTTTATCACTGGGAGACAAGGAAGCAACACAACTGCAGGCTCTGCTGTCTGTGTATGAACTTAATAACAGATGCCCAGTGACCAAGCACAGCAGACTTTGAAAGAAGTGATGTGATTGCTCACGATCATACCGCACATGTTATTTATATAGGGATTTGTGGACGGAAGATTTAGCAGCAAAGCTTGTAATTTCTTGTACTTACACAGTTGCTCACAGTAACTGAAATTTAAACTATGTTGCTGAGATCTGGTGCTATTTAACTAAACTGTGGTAAACTGAAATTTGTGCATGTTAGACCCAAGCAAAATGAGCACTGGTGATACTTAAATATTTCATCTCTGTTTCAGTCCCCTCTGCTTCAAAAAAGAATCTGTTTCCTGTTCCTCTGGACCATCTCACCACTCTTTAAATTGTGGAATGCCAATATGGGGGAGGGGGAATCAATATTCAAATTCTGTTTAAACCAACAAACAACTGGATAGTGGATTATTTTCAGTCTTTGAAATGGAAATATCAGATAGCGTCTGTTGACTGCCTCTGTGTGCCAATAACTATTTGGTACTTTAGCAAATTTTTCAACAATCATCAGTACAAATATATGGGGAAGACAATAGTATGCTCATTTTACAGATGAGAGAACAACCTCAAAAATGATGATGATGATGTAATTTGACCAAGGTTACAGATCAAGTGGCAGCACCAATATTTTAACATGAGTCTGTCTAAATTTAAGTCTTTGCTTTTGCTCTTCACTCTTCTGCTTTCCATAACATTTTACATCATTAACCCTTCATTGCTTATATAGCTGGGGATGTGTAATTCCATGCTTTAGTGCTATTTGTGACCCATGGCATTGTCACCAAAGCAACATTTAAATGAGGAGTTCTGTGGACTTATCCCAGAGTTCTGGAAAACAAATCTCTTTTGATATGTAAATTTTAAAGGGGAAAAAACCTCCATAGATATCCCAGATTATTCCCTAAGCTTTTACTGATGGCTCAGAAGAAACCTGTTACGATATTTCCAAATTATCAGAGAAGAAATGACAATAAAAAGCTATTTCTCAACTTTTCTTTTTGTTGGTGGCCACGAGAGAATAGGTTCACCTGATCTGCCTGGGCAGGCCAAGTTTCATCTCTGGGAGCCTGGATGAATGACTAATTCAGAGCTTCTCTAGGACTTACCTGGTGGTGCAGTGGTTAAGAGTCCGCCTGCCAATGCAGGGGACACGGGTTCGAGCCCTGGTCTGGGAAGATCCCACATGCTGTGGAGCAACTAAGCCCGTGCGCCACAACTACTGAGCCTGCGCTCTAGAGCCCACGAGCCACGACTACTGAAGCCCACACGCCTAGAGCCCGTGCTCCGCAACAAGAGAAGCCACAGCAATGAGAAGCTAGCGCACTGTAAGGAAGGGTAGCCCCTGCTTGCCGCAACTAGAGAAAGCCCGCACGCAGCAACAAAGGCCCAACGCAGCCATAAGTAAATTAATTAATTAATTTAATTAAAAAAAAAAAAAAGAACCTATCTAAACTTGGATTTGAAGGAGAGGAGAGTTCTCCAAGAATCAGGCTTGAGAAGGCAGAATCCAGACATCTCCTAAGCCTCGGGCCCTCAAACTTGGCTGCACATTGGAATTACCTGGTCATCTTTTAAACTACTGATGCCTCTGCCCACCCCCAGAAATTCTGATTTCATTGGTCCTGGGTGAAGCCTGGGTATTAAGATTTTTTTTAAGTTTTCCAGTAAGTCTAATACGTAACAAAGTTTGAGAATGATTGACCTACGCAATCTAATAAGAAAAGGTTGTCACAGATATTAATGATATTAATTATTAGTAATTGGAGTGCATTTTCACTGGATGAAGTTATAGCTGTGAATGATAACGGCTAACACATGAATCACTGAAATCATTCTGAAAGACGTTTTTTAATCAAAGGCTATAGGCTGAAAAATAAAATGGTATGCAATTTACTTAAAAGCAAACACAAGATAATGCCGTGTGTGTGTGTGTGTGTGTGTGTGTGTGTGTGTGTGTGTGTGTGTGTGCAAACTAAGTGTCCTGAGATTGAGTCGATAGTCAATGGAGACTTCAGGCTTATCTGTAAGAGAATATATTGATGTGTCACTTTGTAATTAAGAATAAAGTAGTTTTTCTAATTTATTGTTTGGGAGGTCTGGGGGGTTTTCAGGGGGTTGTTTGTTTTTTGTTTGTTTGTTTCTAAGAGAGGTGTTGTATCCCTTTGATCTACAACCTCTGGGTGGAGAGAGTATGCTTCACTCGGAGTGGGCAGAGTTGCCAGACAGTTGGAGATAACATAGGAAAAAAGAAATAAACAAGCAGTAACTTAACTTTATCCCAGACTTTGGCATAGGCACAAAAAAATAAGTCATTCTTTCTCCCAAAAGAAAGGGCCCTGTTTGTAACTCTAGAAACAGTCTTGTTCTGAATCATTTCCCATCTGTTTTGTGGGAGAGACACAAGCTGATTTTTTTCCCCTCAACCATCATGGAGATTTTGTTTAAATTGAAGCACAACTCAAGTGACTAAGTAAAGTGCAGGAAAACCTCCCAAGGTTGCAGAAGTGAGCAAAAATATGGCAAAGAGGCTTTATTGTATACACATGTGAGATCATAAATTGTAGGAAAATTATCTAAAATGTTTGCACAGGATGGCTGGCCCTGGGGTGTTAGTTATTGCCAAGAAAGAGCACCTTGAAGACATTGCAGACTGCAGAACTGGAGGTGGCCCAACAGAACATAAGAAAAATAATACTAACTAATGTCTCTTATTGAGTGGGTATAATATTCTAGTTACTATTCTGAGCACCTTGCTTCAATGACCTCATTGTGTCCTTATAAAGCAATATATTATGATCAGCCTGATTTCACAGATGAAGATGAGATTAACTCACCCAAGGTGATTCTAGTAAAAGGCAGCGTGGTCCCCTAGCAAGGTACTCAGCCATTGTACTGCACTGCCCGTCAGCAGGAAGGGCAATGTTTCCCAAAGTGGGTGCTGTGGAACACCAGGCACCATGTGAGCCACAATGGCAAAAATGACTCAGTCAGATTTACAGAGCAAAACCACTTTCTTTACTAACAATATGTCTGTAATATGCTAATAAGAATCTGATAAAGAATATGTGGCACATATATACAATGGAATATTACTCAGTCATAAAACGGAACGAAACTGAGTTATTTGTAGTGAGATGGATGGACCTACAGTCTGTCATACAGAGTGAAGTAAGTCAGAAAGAGAAAAACAAATACCGTATGCTAACACATATATATGGAATTTAAGCAGTACTGATGAACCTAGTGGCAGGGCAGGAATAAAGACGCAGACGTAGAGAATGGACTTGAGGACACGGGGAGGGGGAAGGGTAAGCTGGGACGAAGTGAGGGAGTGGCAGTAACGTATATACCCTCCCAAATGTAAAATAGATAGCTAGTGGGAAGCAGCCGCATAGCACAGGGAGATCAGCTCGGTGCTTTGTGACCACCTAGAGGGGTGGGATAGGGAGGGTGGGAGGGAGGGAGATGCAAGAGGGAAGAGATACAGGGACATATGTATATGTATAACTGATTCACTTCGTTATACAGCAGAAACTAACATACCATTGTAAAGAATTTATACTCCAATAAAGATGTGGAAAAAAAAAAGGATCTGAAAGTGATAGAGATTGCATGATTTGACTTTAGAGTTCTATTTTCACATATTGTATGGTGGAGTGCACTATGGAAAATGCTGTTTAAGGAGACTGAAGAGTTTCTTTATGGAGAAAATGAAATGAGATAAACCTTCTGCAGAAGGGTAATGCGTAAAGGGATCTGGCGATGATAGACCTATATATTTGCTCCTAAAGAGACTCAGCTTCAGGGAGGTCCAAGGCTGGATGCGGGTAGGGCAAGGGGCTGGAAAGGAAGAAACGGCCCAGAAATGGAGAATAGGGAGGAAGCAAAACTAGCAGGATCAAAGCAACAGCTGTGGTCAGCATCAAGGAAGAATATCAGCCATCAGCGATCAGGGATACAGCTCGACACGAGGAATGCAATAAGGACTCAGGCAAGAATTGAGTTTCCAGAACAAGGACAAAATGTGGGCCATGAGAGTCAGGAACAAGTGAGAAGAACTGGATCAGGGGCTGCTGCTTTAGGCTGCCTCCAGGGCTTGGGTCCCACCAGCCAGAAAACAGATCATTTCTCACATCTTCCCTTTTATCTGCACCAGAGTTCCTCCTCTCTTTCAGAGAAAACGCAGAGAAACTACCAGGAGCACCCTGAGGCCGTGTGACCCAATCTGGCTTCTGCTGAGCCTGTCCCTGAAGAGCACTGCGTCAGCCTTGATTCCAGGCTCCCCTCATCCCAGACTCCAGCGGTGCACCCCGTCTTCTGAAAGGGCACGTGCGCGGCACCCGCGCCTCGTCCTTTTGCTGTCAGCACTTACTTGTTCTCGCCACTGGAAGTCAAGGCGGAAAAATCTGAATCGGTTACACCTGGCTTACTGGCACTATTTACTGGTGTGCACAGCAGATTTGATTTACGATAAGTATGTCGAACACGTCAATTTGTTGCTTTGCGGTATGGTAGGGGTAAGAGGGTGGGTGCTGCCCTGTGTTTTGGAGCAGAGGGTGGAACTTTTGTTGATGTTTTTCACCGGAGGAATAATTCAATTCCCAGTTTGATTCCAGAGGAACCGTAAAATCAAGCCAGAGAAAAATCATACAAACAAGCATTTAGAAGAACCCAAGCCGCCTTCTTTTCCAGGAGAATCTCAAGTTACAGCTTGGAAATGAACACAATATTTCCAAGGAAGGAAAAGTGAGCCTTCCTTGCTGGCCCTTCCTCTTCCCCATCCCCTCTTCCTCTCTCCTCTTCCTTCCTCTTTTCATCAGCCCTTCAGCTGCCAACTACTATAGGAAAGGAGGAAAGACCTGCACTAACTCAGCACTCTACCCCTTATAAAATACAATAAAATCCTTTAAAAAATGGTTTCAAATGAATGTTACCACACCCAGCCCTCTGCTTCAGCAAGGGCTCTAGTTTCTGATAAAGGCAGAGTGTCAAGAGATCGTGGGATAGCCCGAGTCAGGAGATTTAAAAACCCTGACAACCACCAGTCTTGTTTCATGTCATGATTGCACCACTGGTTACCCTGATGTTGAATCAGCATTCTGCAGACCACATAAAGGTCAGGTCTATCTTCACAAAGTGAAAGTGCTGAATTATATTGAAACTGTAGAAAAAAACAAACCAACCTTGACTCAAGTGTCTAAGTATCAGCTCTGAAAGTTTTATTTTTATCTGGAATTACAGTAAACTCATTTCAGAATGGTTGAGGAATGTGGTCTTCTGAGTAATTTACTCTTCCACTTAATGGCAAGTTACCACATTTACCACCAGGCCCTTCCTCCTTTCCCTGGCCTTTGCCTACCCTGGGCTAGTTCTCCTATTGGCTCCATCTACTTGCAGGCCCAGACATGCCTCTGTTTCTGACTGGGGCAAGAAGTCAGTGGCCTCGGAAATACCGGGGACCTAATAACTCAGTCACAGAGTCAAGCAGAGCTGCACCCTGGGTGTCCTGGAGCTCCTTGGAGCACTGCTGTCAACCCTATGCTGGGGAGGAGGGTCAGGCAGGTCTGTGTTCAGATTTGGTCTTGACCTCGGCCACTGCACTCTGGCTCCTATGCTCTGGGCCATAGTCTGGTATCCTGGCTGACTCCCAATTGCTGGACCACACTCACTGATGCCAATTGGTGCCAACACTAGTCTAGCCTTGGCTGGAGCATGCACTGCCCTTTGACCCCATTATGACTGGGCCATCCGGCCTCCTTTCCCAGCCTGGCCTCTGCAGCCAGAGTAGCACCCAAGTCACTCCCTGTACCCCGAGGAGCCCTACAGCTTGTCTCACCTCCCTCCCAACCAGTCCCCCACCCTAGGCTGGAGCTTCCCACCCTTATGCCCAGACCTGCTCTTATTTATGTCACGTGCCCTCTATGGGTGTCTGATTTTCAAGAAAATAAAATACATACTTATGACTTAAATATATTGAATCTAATAATCTTCTTGATCATTTCAAAAGCACCTTGGGTACTTAGCAGTGCCTTAGGCACTTCTTCCTGAGTACCAGGGCTTTTGGAGGGTGGAAAATCCAGGAGTAGAGTTAGGAGAATGATCTAAATGGTACTGATCCCAAGGCACCCTTATACACTAGGTAACTTCAAGCAAATTGCTTAACTTCTCTAAGCCTCAGTTTTCTTGCCTGAAAAGAGGACAGTTATACTTAACTCATGAGGTTTCTGTGAGGGCTAAAGATCATGTATATAGAAGGGCTTGATTAATTAAAACATTCCGAATATTAGCTTGACATTTCCGTTTCCATAAAAGCAGGGATTTGGGATTTTTAGCTGTTTATATCCTAAGGAGGAAAAAAAAAAGGTTACCTAATAGCCATTCCACTGTAGGGCTTCTGTTCCGTGTCTGACTCCCCCAGTAGACTATTAGCTTCTCAAGGCCAGGTGTTATGTCTGGTTCTCACGTACCTGTGCCAGCACCAGCACAGTGCCTGCCCCATGAGTGTTTGATGAATACATGACTTCCATCAGCTACATCACTCTCCTCGCCAAGCCTGAGGATCATGTCTCTAACGTACATTCCTAGGTACCTCTGAGGAAGGAATTGTGCCAACCTGGCAGAAGCTACAATGAGTGGGGATAATTGCTCCCATTCCTTCCTTCCTGCGGCCAATACCATTAAGACAGGGTGAGAATGTCCAGTAAATGTGGGCGAGGAGCTTCCTGATGCCTCCTGTTGCTACTCCCCACCACTGTGCTACGAGCTGGACCAGCTGGGCCTAGGCCAAGCAGAAGGGCCAGCTGAGTGGCAGAGAGACCTCTTTGCCCCACCAGCCCAAACCTCTACCACTTGGCCCTCCCTCATTAAGACAGTGTGTTTCCAGGAGGCCCAGGTAAGTGCAATACTGCTTTCTAAAAGACAAATGGGTGATAATGAGGTCTCATTCCTTCCTTCATTGTTCCATTCATTCATTCATTCTACAAACATTGACTGAACACCTACTGTGTCCCACTGACTGTGCCAGATGTTGAAGAGGCACGGTCTGGTCCCTCAAAGAACTCTGGGACTCCCGAAGGAAACTAACAAGGAAATAGACAACAACGATACAGTGCAATGAGAGCTGGAAGGCTGGAAAGCACCAGCTGTGAGAACACACGGGAGTCAGTGCAGGACTAGGTAGAATGCGGAGTAGAGGTTGAAGCTGAAAAGAGCTCTGGGCAGGGTGGAATTTAACTTCTTGAAGGAAGAGTAGGCATTAGGCCGTTACATCAAGAAAGTGTGGAGAGGAGGGGAGAGTATTCAGTAGGACACAGGGACAGAGACAACAGCACATCCAAGAAAGAATGGAGGGTCAAGAAGTGGCAAATGGGGATCTGATGAGGAAGAACCCAGAGGATGAGATCAGGATGTGAGTTCCAAACTCCCAGGGCCAGGGAAGGGAATGTCCTTTGGTGGAGAACTGGGTCCTAGAAAGATAGGTGGGAGGGGATGTGAAACCTTTATCCACCTCTGGCTTTACACATAAGGAAGCTGAGGTCTGGAGGCGAGAAATCATTAAGGTCACACAGCGAGTGATCAGCATAGCCAGACCTGGAGCTGGGCCTCTGGACCAATAGGAGGGAGAAGAAATTAGCTTCTCAAAATGGTCAAGAGCTCCAGACCCCTCTCTGCTGGAATCCACATTCCCACCCTCCTTCCTCCAAAGAGCTGCCTTCTCCACAGTTGGTCAAAGGTAGTGAAGGCAGCCACTGGCTACTAGAGGTGGTGGTGAAGGTTCAGAGAGACCCTTAATAAAAGAACTAGAAGGCTCCCCACTGTCTTCACAAAGCTTACCACAAGGTTCTTTATAGACCTTGGAAGCTCAAAGCTGAAAGCCCAGACTTGAATGGTGTCCTTGAGTTTATGAATGGAATGCCCCCACCTTGCTTCTTTTTCCTTTGAGATTCATTCTTTTCTAATATTACTTTTACTACCCAAATTTGGATATTCCTGCTGATGTTCATGCATCCTAAAGAGGTACAATCTAGGTAGCACTCACTCTTTGCAGAATTTTCCACCTCCTTTGCCTTTCTTTTTTTTTTTTTTTTTTTTTTTTTACAGTTTGAAAAGATTTTTATCATGGTAAAACATACGTAACGTGAAATGTACCATCTTAACCATTTTTAAGTGTATGAGTCAGTGGTATTAAGTACCTTGACATTGTTTTATAACCATCACCACCGTCCATCTGTAGAACTTTTTTATCTTCCCAAACTGAAACTCTGTACCCATTAAACACAAACTCCCCATTCTCCCTTTCCTCCCAGACCCTGACAGCCACCCTTCTACCTTCTGTTTTCTATGAACCTGACCGCTCTAGGTATCTCATGTCAGTGGAATCTTACAATATTTGTCCTTTTATGGCTGGTTTATTTCACTGACATTATGTCTTCATGGCTTGTAGTATATGTCAGAATTCTTTTTAGGGCCAAAGACTATCCCATTCGTCGGTCAGTGGACACTTGGGCTCTTTCCATCTTTTGGCTGTTGTAAATAATGCTGATAACACTGATAGGCAGCTTACATCTCAAACCAGGATGTGCTGTGACCAGCGTTCTCCTTAAATTATGAGTCTTTGGGCTAAAAAAAAAAAGTCAGAAAGATGTTTAAGTTGAGATACTTCATCCAAGGAGCAGCTATGTGGGAAATTGTTCACCTACAGCTACTTTCTAACCTATTAAAAAGGATGACTTGATAGCTTTTAAATCTGTGGACATTTCTATTGTTCTTGATCTCAAGCTTTTCCTTTTCTTTACACGGAAGCAGAAAGGAAAGATGCCAGTTCCTAACTTCTCGGATAACCTTAGGCCCTCACTGTTTTTTCTGATATCCGGGCAGGGATCAAGATTTTGTCAGAAAACCTGGGCAGGGTATTGTTCCAAGTTGCCAGGGGACTGTTGACCCACAGCCTGGCTAGGCCTCGACACGTCCACGTAAGGATAGTGACTCATGTCCCCGTGTCCCCCTGCTTGTAGCTAACATCCAGTTTGCTGTTAACTAGTGACATGGCAGAGCCGAGGATTCAGGAAGTGCTGCAGCCTGCCCAAGGGGCAACAAGGGTAAATCGATGAGCAGAGGTGGCTCAGCTAAAACAGAGACTAAGCCTTTATTCCACAGGCTTCTTTCTATCAGAGTAAGCAGAGCCGATTTGATTAGCAAACTCTGGGCCTTTCTGCCTTTGTCTGGAATGTGCTCTCAGGTTGAAGTCAGCAGGGGCTGTGGGTGGAGTGCCCATCCTCGGATGGAATTTTCCTCTTTCAGACCCCACGGGGCCTGTGCCTTTCTTTTTTTTAAGAAGTTAGACCCGTCTTTCCAATGACTAGAATGAAACAGGCACAAGACAAAGTAAATCATTCTGTAAATTCATAAACGTTGTGGTTGAATAAAATGTGACTTTAAATGAAAATAGTCCTCACAAAACAGAGAATGCGCATCTCTCAGGCACTGCTTCTCTTTTCTCATATGAACAAACAATATGTAGAAAGCAGCAAAATAGGTCATAAAGATATCTGCAACATATATTGCAACCTCTTCCTAAAATATTTTTTTCTTATTTGAAATTAGGACTTCAGAAATCTTCATTTCCTTGGTTCAGCAAACTGTGAAGATTAATCCATTAATTCATTTATTCATCCATGTAGGATCGGCCTCACAATTTGTGAGGCCCACTGCAAAATGAAAATGCAGGGCCTCTTGTTCAACATTACTAAGAATTTCCAAGATGGCGACAGCAAATCATTAAACCAAGCATTAAACTCACCTTTCTGCACATGAGACACTGTGCCACTACACAGGCTGCACACCTGTGCTGCCCACCCGGCATCCATCGAATGATGGGCCAGGCCCTGGAATGCAGTGGTGAGCCAGACATGTGGTCTGTACCCTCCCTCTGGAGTGCACGGAAGAAAGCAGTGTAAGGTGTAATCATCTGAAGTTTGATGAGGACTAAGATCAGGGAAGTGCTGGGTCATCCAGGAGCTCCCTCATCGAGGGTCAATGAAGAGCTTCCTAAGGAGGTGACGTGTAAGCTCAGGATGGATGAATGACTAGGCTTCAGCCAGTCCAAGAGTAGAAGGGAAAGTCTTGAGGCCAAAGGAAGAGTATAGATAAGAGATTGGAGGAAAGACTGGAAAGTGCGGCGTGCTGGAGGAACCGTGGGGAGTGCAGCACGGCTGTAGTAAAGAGAACATGATGGGGTGTGGCTGGGGGAAGATGGAGAGGTAGACGAGGACCAGCCCTGAAGGAAGGTTGGATTTTATCCTAAAGGTAGTGAGAAGCTCTTATGGGTTTCTTAGGCTACTCTTAGCTGCACAGTGGGCCAGGAAAGGAAAGAAATCAATGGTGCTGTCAGTGGAAGGAAACCAGGGGTCCTTCCTGGTTCCTGATGCAACAGGAAGTTAGCCTGCACAGTGGCCCTGGCAGGAAGTCCTGGTTTGACAGGTCCTTCGACCTTTGCTGTGGGCTGTGATCCTACTACCTTGGAGCTCATGCTTCTCCACAGTCTCATCAGCAGACTGGAAGAGTAGGAAAGGCACATCCTCCCTCTTCTACCAGCAGGGTTCTCACAGTAGAAAATGTGTTCTAAGCCTCCTGTTTTGTACCTAAGCAATGGTGTCCATGAACTTGGTAGGCTGGCAATCAGTGCACTCCATGCATTTTCCCGGACCTACTTAACACCCATTGTGTCTATTGGAACTTACATGCTTACTGGTTTGCTTTCCCTACCAAAATAGCAGCTGCTTGAGAGCAAGAAATATGTCTTACTCATCTTTGTATTCTAGTTCTTCACAAAGTAGGCAATAAACATATTGGTAAATTGAATTACACCAAATATAGTTATACTGAGGGTACAGTATGCATTCAGTCATTTGGGGGAGACAAATTGAAAACTATTAAAAGTGTATAATTTTTATAAGGAAAAAGCCTTTTGGGTTCTGAAACATCAGGTTTAAAATACATTTGGGGGACCCAATTTTTTTTTTTTAATTTGGGGGATGTTCAGAAATGATCAAAGCAAAATAAATAAATGCAAAAAAATTTTTTTAATTTAAATTTAAAAAAAGAAATGATCAAAGCATATGTCTGTTTGATTATCAGCTCCTTGGCAGACAGGACTATTTTCAACTTCGATCACCCACAGAGCATGGCATATAGTAAGTGGCTCATTATTCAATGAATGTGTAGATCACACACATATATATACACCAACTCACGTGTACTTTTTGCACCATTAAAGGGTTTTAAAGGTACAGATTCAGTTTGCTTTGTTTAAATGTACAATAAAAGTATAAACAGTAAAGCACACCATAGTATATATGATGCATCTCAAAGACATGTGAATGTGTAGTTATTATGCATCAAAACTCATAAAGGTGAATGATAACATCACTTACTTAGTAGCAGTATTTCTCCATGTGATGTTTAATAGGAAAATACACAAGGAGGGAAATGCGATGAGACACTACATACTTTCAAACTTTAAAAAGAAGTGTAAAATGATTTAGATAAAATGCTGTAACTGTAAAATCAATTCAGGGAGGAAATATCAAGAACAAGTGATTTTCAAGAAGTATGATTTTATGATCTGACATCAGAGAAATAGCTGAACAAATGAAAGAACTGCCCTACCCTGGAGTGTTATTAACGAGCCAATGGAAGGGTTTTGGTGAACCACTTGTAACTAGAGAACTGGCCGGAAAAAGAGGGAGTAGAGTTTCTGGAACCAGACAGAACTGGGATTTTCTCAGCTGAGTTTGCAGTTTCACTTAGATTCTGATCAAAATAATCTCTAACATTTAATAAAAACAGATACAATTTTTCTTATAGGTCTTTAGTGCCTGGAATACAAATCCCCCATCTTCTCACTGACCAGCTTCTCCACCCTTAGGAATCCCTTCGACTTCTCCCACTTTGTCCCTGGGATCCATGGTTATCCCCAGACTCTGCCGAACTCACTCACTTCCTGATAACTTGCCGCCATCTCTCCATTCCTACAGCCTCCCAGGGAGGAACATAATGGGTCCCTTGAACACCCGCCCTCCGTGAAGATAAACACAACCATTCCTTTAAGTGGGAAGACACCTTAGACACCAACCGACAAAAGAGGCCAGGAGACTTGCAGTGACTTCCATGACGTCACAGAGCTGTTTCAGTCGCAGAGCCAGCAACAGAATCTTACTCTCCCATGTCCTGGTGCCTCCACAACTTCTCAGTGTCTAGCCCAGGAGCAGCAGGTACAGTTGGCTTCCTGAATTATTATAACACATAATAATTTCATGTATTAGTAGTTGAACTCTAGACCACTCTAAAAGGTAACGTTTAAATCCACCTGGTGTATTTATTTCCCTCGTGGAAATAATTTAATGCTTCCTTGTCTTGATTAATCCATATCCAGGCATGTATATGATTTTTATATTAATGTAATCTGTGGCTGTGCTTCTCATGCTACTTTTGTTTCATTTGAACAGTCACGTGTAAACATCTTTCCAGCTTTCTAGAGCACCACTGTCCAGCAGAACTTTCTGTGATAATGAAAATGCCCCATACCTGCACTTTGACGGTAGCCACTAGCCACGTGTGACTCTTAAGCACTTAAAGTGGAGCTAGTGTAACCCAGGAACTGAATTCTTATCTTATTTAATTTTAATTCATTAAATGCAAATTTAGACAGCCACCTGTGGGTAAATGACTCCAGTACTGGCCACACATTTCTAAAGATTCACAGTATGTGTTTCTTACAATGGATATGTTATATTTCATAGTACTGGTATCTTGGTTTATTTTATAGTTCCTCTGTCCTTGGATATTCAAAACACTTTTCATTTTTTTGCTATTTCAGCAAATACAGTTATATAGACACTGCCATAAAAATTGTTGTTTTTACGGCATCTTTTTCTTTTGATTTATTTGTTTAGTTCAATCTTCTGCAAATGAAATTACAACTGGGTAGTGTTTTGACTGAGATATTCCTCAAAATCCCCAAAGAGCTCCCAGCTGTCTCCCTTATCCTCCCATTACATACCCGCAGGAGCAAGAACTCTGTTAAGAACCCAGGTCTTCCACTCCCAAATCCTTTGGTGGGGCCTCGCTCACATCCCTTTCTCCAAGCCCCCCCCCATCATACCTCACTCATGCCTTAGAGCTCCTCTCCCCCAAGCCAGCTTTATCCTTTTTCATTATCCTTAGGAACAAAGACACAGGTCATTGTGATTTAAGAGATTAGCTGCTAATCCAGACAAAATAGAAAGCGCAGGGATGTCCCAAAAGTTGAGTCTGGGGCATATCCCACAGCCCTAATCCCAAGTCCCCACTCCTGGCTGGGGAAGTGGGGCAGTATGGCTGCAAACACAGTGTCTGAAGCTAGAGAGATCTGGGCACATGAGTTTTCCTGAACAACCTCAGCTCACTATGGTGCTTGCCATGTTTCTCCCAGCCTCACATGCCACAATCCTCTCCAAAGAGAGGATACGCATGAAATGCTGCACAGGGAATATCAACTCAACCCCATCAGTTAGGAAAGATGAACTGACCACTCTCCAGATCACTTTAGTGGAGAAAGCTGCAAAAGCTGAGCAATTCCATCCTGATTTTCAGGTTGGACAATGTCAAAAATGAAGCTGGCACTAAAGGGACACAATATGGAACTCTAAATCACAAGACACTAGGAAAGAAAACACCTCAGGTAATGCTTTAGCAGAAAAGGAGGAATGGAAAAAAATAAGGAAATTTATCACTAGATCATATAAGATAATTGAATTAAAGAGATACTTTTAAACTGTGAATAAGCACAAGCATGATCAAGAGAACACTGGGCGCCAGATACTAACAATGCAAGGTAATTGTCAGCTTGCTACAGTTACTGGTTCATAGGTGGGCCAGTCAGAGAGAAGAATGGGATTACTTCATGATTTCAGGATTCTCATGCTTGTCCCCTCAGACAACTATCACATGGGGAATCAGACTGAATTTAACCGATGGAAGAGAGCAGAGCTTACAGGATGAGAGCCCTGATCAAACCAAACCTAAAGTCCATCTACCTCTGGGATTTTCAGTTGCATTAAGTCCTTCCCCTCTGTGACAAGGGTTTACAACCCTAAGGCTTTTCTCGTGTGAGGTTCCTGCATGTGGAGCTGTTCCAAAGAAATGCACCCTTGCAGGGATTAATGTTTTTGGAGGAAACTCCCCCTTTCATAATCTGTGGAAATTGAGCATTAATTCAGGAATAACAATATACTGGTAACAGGAAGGGAGGGTATTGGGGAACTCAGTTGTAGTCTGCCACTTGATCAAGTCATTTGAACTTTGCTGGGTGTCAGCTTCCTTATTTATAAAATAAGGATGTTGCGGAAAATAAGTGGTTTTTAAACTTAATTTTGACTATACGAGTAATTTTAAACTGGGTTTGACAACATAAACCTTCTCCACCTTTTTCTCCTGAATTAATTTTACAAGGAATCCCAGTGGAGAGCACAGATGAAAGTGGAGATGTTCTGGTTAACCGAGGGTCAGGGCTGGAGCCCATCTACTCAGCTTCCTCTCATCCCCCCAAGGCAGCCCCAGAAGCACCACGAGGGAAGTCCAAGGACCCTGGTAAAACAGTCTGAGACCGTATAGACCAAAAGTTCCCCAAGTTTCCCTCTAGCTTGGACATTAGGAATATTGAGGTGCTGGATGTAGAGGTCCTTTCTTCATTGTTCTCAGTCTTCCAGCCTATGCATCCCCAACCCAATTTGACATTTAAGCTGTATAAATACATACTTCAAAAAATAAAGTTAGATAGGGAGGGTGAGAGGGAGACGCAAGAGGGAGGAGATATGGGGATATATGTGTACGTATAGCTGATTCACTTTGTTATAAAGCAGAAACTAACACACCATTGTAAAGCAATTATACTCCAATAAAGATGTTAAAAAAAATAAAAATATATAGTTAAAGAATATTTAACTCCAAAAGCATTGATTTGCTTTAAATGTCAGGACATGTCCAGTTAAATATTTGTCTCCAAAAGAATATTTTAAAAATTAAGTATAGCTCCTGATAACCAAAATTCAGGATTCCTAAGTTTCTGATACACAGTGTCTTAGTTCCTTTGGGCTGCTATGACAGAATACCATAGACTGAGTGGCTTATAAACAACAGAAACTTATTTCTCACAGTTCTGGAGGCTGGAAACCCCAAGATTTAGAGGCCGGTGAGAGCAAGCTTCCTGGTTCATAGATGGCTGTCTTTTTGCTATGTCCACGTGGTAGAAGGGGCAAGAGAGCTCTCTAGGCATCTTTTTTTTTTTTTTTAAACATCTTTACTGGAGTATAATTGTTTTACAATTGTGTGTTAGTTATATCTGCTTTATAACAAAGTGAATCAGCTGTACATATACATATATCCCCATATCCCCTCCCTCTTGCATCTCCCTCCCACCCTCCCTATCCCACCCCTCTGGGTGCTCACAAAGCACCAAGCTGATCTCCCTGTGCTATGTGGGTGCTTCCCACTAGCTATCTATTTTACATTTGGTAGTGTATATATGTCCATGCCACTCTCTCACTTCATCCCAGCTTACCCTTCCCCCTCCCCGTGTCCTCAAGTCCATTCTCTACGTCTGCATCTTTATTCCTGTCCTGCCCTTAGGTTTTTCAGAACCCTTTTTTTTTTTTAGATTCCATATATATATGTTAGCATATGGTATTTGTTTTTCTCTTTCTGACTTACTTCACTCTGTATGACAGACTCTAGGTCCATCCACCTCACTACAAATAACTCAGTTTCGTTTCTTTTTATGTCTGAGTAATATTCCACTGTATATAGGTTCCACATCTTCTTTATCCATTCATCTGTCAATGGACACTTAGGTTGGTTCCATGTCCTGGCCATTGTAAATAGAGCTGCAATGAACATTGTGGTACATGACTCCTTTTGAATTATGGTTTTCTCAGGGTATATGCCCAGTAGTGGGATTGCTGGGTCATATGGTAGTTCTATTTTTAGTTCTTTAAGAAACCTCCATACTGTTCTCCATAGTGGCTGTATCAATTTACATTCCCACCAACAGTGCAAGAGGGTTTCCTTTTCTCCACACCCTCTCCAGCATTTGTTGTTTGTAGATTTTGTGATGATACCCATTCTAACTGGTGTGAGGTGATACCTCATTGTAGTTCTGATTTGCATTTCTCTAATGATTAGTGATGTTGAGCATCCTTTCATGTGTTTGTTGGCAATCTGTGTACCTTCTTTGGAGAAATGTCTATTTAGGTCTTCTGCCCATTTTTGGATTGGGTTGTTTGTTTTTTGATATTGAGCTGCATGAGCTGCTTGTAAATTTTGGAGATTAATCCTTTGTCAGTTGCTTGGTTTGCAAATATTTTCTCCCATTCTGAGGGTTGTCTTTTCATCTTGTTTATGGTTTCCTTTGCTGTGCAAAAGCTTTTAAGTTTCATTAGGTCCCATTTGTTTATTTTTGTTTTTATTTCCATTTCTCTAGGAGGTGAGTCAAAAAGGATTTTGCTGTGATTTATGTCATAGAGTGTTCTCCCTATGTTTTCCTCTAAGACGTTTATAGTGTCTGGCCTTACATTTAGGTCCTTAATCCATTTTGAGTTTATTTTTGTGTATGGAGTTAGGGAGTGTTACAATTTCATTCTTTTACATGTAGCTGTCCAGTTTTCCCAGCACCACTTATTGAAGAGGCTGTCTTTCCTCCATTGTATATGCTTGCCTCCTTTTTCAAAAATAAGGTGACCATATGTGCATGGGTTTAACTCTGGGCTTTCTATCCTGTTCCATTGATCTATATTTCTGTTTTTGTGCCAGTACCATACTGTCTTGATGACTGTAGCATTGTAGTATAGTCTGAAGCCAGGGAGCCTGATTCCTCCAGCTCTGTTTTTCTTTCTCAAGATTGCTTTGGCTATTTGGGGTCTTTTGTGTTTCCATACACATTGTGAAATTTTTTGTTCTAGTTCTGTGAAAAATGCCATTGATAGTTTGATAGGGATTGCATTGAATCTGTAGATTGCTTTGGGTAGTATAGTCATTTTCACAATGTTGATTCTTCCAATCCAAGAACATGGTATATCTCTCCATCTGTTTGTATCGTCTTTAATTTCTTTCATCAGTGTCTTATAGTTTTCTGCATACAGGTCTTTTGTCTCCATAGATAGGTTTATTCCTAGGTATTTTATTCTTTTTGTTGCAGTGGTAATTGGGACTGTTTCCTTAATTTCTCTTTCAGATTTTTCATCATTAGTGTATAGGAATGCAAGAGATTTCTGTGCATTACTTTTGTATCCTGCTACTTTACCAAATTCATTGATTAGCTCTAGTAGTTTTCTGGTAGCGTCTGTAGGATTCTCTACATATAGTATCATGTCATCTGCAAACAGTGACAACTTTACTTCTACTTTTCTGATTTGGATTCCTTTTATTTCTTTTTCTTCTCTGATTGCTGTGGCTAAAACTTTCAAAACTATGTTGAATAATAGTGCTGAGAGTGGACAACCTTGTCTTGTTCCTGATTTTAGTGGAAGTGGTTTCAGTTTTTCACCATTGAGAATGATGTTGATTCTGGGTTTGTCATATATGGCCTTTATTATGTTGAGGTAAGGTCCTTCTATGTCTAGTTTCTGGAGGGTTTTTATCATAAATGGGTGTTGAATTTTGTTGAAAGCTTTTTCTGCATCCATTGAGATAATCATATGGTTTTTCTCCTTCAATTTTTTACTATGGTTTATCACATTGATTGATTTGCATATATTGAAGAATCCTTGCATTCCAGGGATAAACCCCACTTGATCATGGTGTATGATCCTTTTAATGTGCTGTTGGATTCTGTTTGCTAGTATTTTGTTGAGGAATTTTGCATCTATGTTCATCAGTGATATTGGCCTGTAGTTTTCTTTCTTTGTGACATCTTTGTCTGATTTTGGTATCAGGGTGATGGTGGCCTCATAGAATGAGTTTGGGAGTGTTCCCAACTCTGCTATATTTTGGAAGTGTTTCAGAAGGATAGGTGTTAGCTCTTCTCTAAATGTTTGATAGAATTCACCTATGAAGCCATCTGGTCCTGGGCTTTTGTTTGTTGGAAGATTTTTAATCACAGTCTTAATTTCAGTGCTTGTGGTTGGTCTGTTTATATTTTCTATTTCTTCCTGGTTCAGTCTTGGAAGATCGTGCTTTTCTAAGAATTTGTCCATTTCTTCCAGGTTGCCCATTTTATTGGCATATAGTTGCTTGTAGTAATCTCTCATGATCCTATGTATTTCTGCAGTGTCAGTTGTTAGTTCTCCTTTTTCATTTCTAATTCAATTGATTTGAGTCTTCTCCCTTTTTTTCTTGATGAGTCTGGCTAGTGGTTTATCAATTTTGTTTATCTTCTCAAAGAACCAGCTTTTAGTTTTATTGATCTTTGCTCGTTTCCTTCATTTCTTTTTCATTTATTTCTGATCTGATCTTTATGATTTCTTTCCTTCTGCTAACTTTGGGGTTTTTTTTTTTTTGTTCTTCTTTCTCTAATTGCTTTAGGTGTAAGGTTAGGTTGTTTATTTGAGATGTTTCCTGTTTCTTGAGGTAGAATTGTACTGCTATAAACTTCCCTCTTAGAACTGCTTTTGCTGCATCCCATAGGTTTTGGGTCATCGTGTTTTCATTGTCATTTGTTTCTAGGTATTTTTTGATTTCCCCTTTGATTTCTTCAGTGATCTCTTGGTTATTTAGTAGTGTATTGTTTAACTTCCATGTGTTTCTATTTTTTACAGATTTTTTCTGTAATTGATATCTAATCTCATAGCATTGTGGTCAGACAAGATTCTTGATACGATTTCAATTTTCTTAAATTTACCAAGGCTTGATTTGTGACCCAAGATATGATCTATCCTGGAGAATGTTCCATGAGCACTTGAGAAGAGAGTGTATTCTGTTGTTTTTGGATGGAATGTCCTATAAATATCAATTAAGTCCATCTTGTTTAATGTATCATTTAAAGCTTGTGTTTCCTTATTTATTTTCATTACGGATGATCTGTCCATTGGTGAACGTGGGGTGTTAAACTCCCCTACTATGATTGTGTTACTGTCGATTTCCCCTTTTATGGCTGTTAACATTTGCCTTATGTATTGAGGTGCTCCTATGTTGGGTTCATAAATATTTACAATTATTATATCTTCTTCTTGGATTGATCCCTTGATCATTATGTAGTGTCCTTCTTTGTCTCTCGCAATAGTCTTTATTTTAAAGTCTATTTTTTCTGATATGAGACAGCTTTCTTTTGACATCCATTTGCATGGAACATCTTTTTCCATCCCCTCACTTTCAGTCTGTATGGTCCCTAGGTCTGAAGTGGGTCTCCAGTAGACAGCATATATATAGGTCTTGTTTTTGTATCCATTCAGCCAGTCTATGTCTTTTGGTTGGCGCATTTAATCCATTTACATTTCAGCTAATTATTGATATGTATGTTCCTATTACCATTTTCCTAATTGTTTTGGTTTTGTTATTGTAGGTCTTTTCCTTCTCTTGTGTTTCCTGCCTAGAGAAGTTCATTTAGCATTTGTTGTAAATCTGGCTTGGTGGTGCTGAATTCTCTTAGTTTTGCTTGTCTGCAAAGGTTTTAATTTCTTCGTCAAATCTGAATGAGATCCTTGTTGGGTAAAGTAATCTTCGTTGTAGGTTTTTCCCTTTCATCACTTTAAATATGTCCTGCCACTCCCTTCTGGCTTGCTGAGTTTCTGCTAAAAGATCAGCTGTTAACCTTATGGGGATTCATTTGTATGTTATTTGTTGTTTTTCCCTTGCTGCTTTTAATATTTTTTCTTTGTATTTAATTTTTGATAGTTTGATTAATATGTGTCTTGGGGTGTTTCTCCTTGGATTTATCCTGTATGGGACTCTCTGTGCTTCCTGGACTTGATTAGCTATTTCCTTTCCCATATTGGGGAAGTTTTCAACTGTAATCTCTTAAAATATTTTCTCAATCCCTTTCTTTTTCTCTTCTTCTTCTGGGACCCCTGTAGTTCAAATGTTGGTGCATTTAATCTTGTCCCAGACGTCTCTGAGACTGTCCTCAATTCTTTTCATTCTTTTTTCTTTATTCTGCTCTGCAGTAGTTATTTCCACTATTTTATCTTCCAGGTCACTTATCCGTCCTTCTGCCTCAGTTATTCTGCTATTGATCCCTTCTAGAGATTTTTTATTTCATTTATTGTGTTGTTCATCATTGTTTGCTTGCTCTTTAGTTCTTCTAGGTCCTTGTTAAATGTTTCTTGTATTTTCTCCATTCTGTTTCCAAGATTTTGGATCATCCTTACTATCATTACTCTGAATTGTTTTTCAGGTAGACTGCCTATTTCCTCTTCATTTGTTTGGTCTGATGGGTTTTTATCTTGCTACTTCATCTGCTGTGTGTTTCTCTGTCTTCTCATTTTGCTTAACTTACTGTGTTTGGGGTCTCCTTTTCGCAGTCTGCAGGTTCGTAGTTCCCGTTGTTTTTGGTGCCTGCCCCCAGTGGCTAAGGTTGGTTCAGTGGGTTGTGTAGGCTTCCTGGTGGAGGGCACTGGTGCCTGTGTTCTGGTGGATAAGGCTGGATCTTGTCTTTCTGGTGGGCAGGACTGCGTCCAGTGGTGTGTTTTGGGGTGTCTGTGACCTTATTATGATTTTAGGCAGCCTCTCTGCTAATGGGTGGGGTGTGTTCCTGTCTTGCTAGTTGTTTGGCATAGGGTGTCCAGCACTGGAGCTTGCTGGTCGTTGAGTGGAGCTGGGCCTTAGCATTGAGATGGAGATCTCTGGGAGAGATTTTGCTGTTTGATATTACATGGAGCCGGGCGGTCTCTGGTGGACTAATGTCCTGAACTCGGCTCTCCCACCTCAGAGGCACAGGCCTGACAACCGGCTGGAGCACCAAGACCCTGTCAGCCACATGGCTGAGAAGGAAAGGGAGAGAAAAAGAAAGAAAGAAAAAAAAAAATAAATTAAATTAAGTTATTAAAATAAAAAAATAATTATTGAAAATAAAAAAATTTTGAAAGTAATTTAAAAAAGAAAGAAAGAAGAGAGCAGCCACACCAAAAAACAAATCCACCAATGATAACAAGCGCTAAAACTATACTAAAAAAAAACAAAAAACATAAAACTGACAGACAGAACCGCAGCACAAATTGTAAAAGCAAAGCTATACAGACAAAATCACACACAGAAGCATACACATACACACTCACAAAAAGAGAAAAAGGAAAATATATATATATCATTGCTCCCAAAGTCCACCTCCTTAGTTTGGGATGATTCGTTGTCTATTCAGGTATTCCACAGATGCAGGTACATCAAGTTGACTGTGGAGATTTAGTCCGCTGCTCCTGAGGCTGCTGGGAGAAATTTCCCTTTCTCTTCTTTGTTCACACAGCTCCCGGGATTCAGCTTTGGATTTGGCCCCGCCTCTGCATGTAGGTCGCCTGAGGGCGTCTGTTCCCACCCACACAGGACCGGGTTAAAGGAGCAGCTGATTCGGGGGCTCTGCCTCACTCAGGACAGGGGGAGGGAGGGGTACAGATGCAGCGGCAGAGGCCGGCGTGACGTTGCAGCAGCCTGAGGCGCGCCGTGTGTTCTCCTGGGGAAGTTGTCCCTGGATCACAGGATCCTGGCAGTGGCGGGCTGCACAGGCTCCCGGGAGGGGAGGTGTGGAGAGTGACCTGTGCTCACACACAGGCTTCTTGGTGGCGGCAGCAGCAGCCTTAGTGTCTCATGCCCGTCTCTGGGGTCCGCGCTGATAGCCATGGCTCGCGCCCGTCTCTGGAGCTCCTTTAAGCGGCGCCCTTAATCCCCTCTCCTCGCGCACCAGGAAACAAAGAGGCAAGAAAAAGTCTCTTGCCTCTTCAGCAGCTGCAGACTTTTTCCCGGACTCCCTCCCGGCTAGCTGTGGTGCGCTAACCCCTTCAGGCTGTGTTCACACTGCCAACCCCAGTCCTCTCCCTGGGATCCGACCTCTGAAGCCCGAGCCTCAGATCCCAGCCCCCACCCATCCCGTTGGGTGAGCAGACAAGCCTCTCGGGCTGGTGAGTGCTGCTCGGCACCGCTCCTCTGTGCGGGAATCTCTCCGCTTTGCCCTCCGCACCCCTGTGGCTGCGCTGTCCTCCGTGGCTCCGAAGCTCCCCCCTCCGCCACCCGCAGTCTCCACCCGCGAAGGGGCTTCCTAGTGTATGGAAACCTTTCCTCCTTCACAGCTCCCTCCCACTGGTGCAGGTCCCATCCCTATTCTTTTGTCTCTGTTTTTCCTTTTTTCTTTTGCCCTACCCAGGTATGTGGGGAGTTTCTTGCCTTTTGGGAAGTCTGAGGTCTTCTGCCAGCATTCAGTAGGTGTTCTGCAGGAGTTGTTCCACATGTAGATGTATTTCTGATGTATTTGTGGGGAGGAAGGGGATCTCCAGGTCTTACTCTTCCACCATCTTGAAGGTTTCTCTAGACCTCTTTTATAAGGGCACTAATCCCATTCATGAGGGTTCTGCCCTCATGACTCAATCACCTCCCAAAATCCACACCTCTTAATACCATCACCTTTGGGGATTAGGATTCAACATATGAATTTTGGGAGGACACAAACATTCAGACCATAGCACACAGTGTGGGTCACACATCATTTGGGGATCTTTGAGATAACTGGTCCAGATCCTATGAAGGCATTCCATGGTGTCGTCAGGGATCCAAGTGCTTTCCAGCTCTGCTCCACGTTCTTAGCAGGGGGCCTTTTTTCATCCTTTTATGAGATGTTTTCTCGTTGTTCCTCTGGACCCCATCTTCACATTCCAGGCAGGAAGATGAAGGAAGAATGAAAAGCCAAAAAACATTTCTCCTTTAGAACGGCCCTGCCTTGTAGATTAGGAACAGCAGCTTCCCCAAGAACTTCCACTTGCATCTCAGTATCCCAAACTAAAAATGTCCTGTGGACATCTCTCAATGAAAGATGACCAGGGAGAAAGATGGTAGAAGAGGATTGGTCAGCTGACCAACAGAGACAGCCACAGAGCTGATGTACCTGGAGGCAAAAGAGGGGACTTCAGCCTCTAGGAAGCCTCTGCCTCCATCAGAGGAGATGGAGGATGGTGAAGGGAAAAGCTGGAGAGACAGAAAACAGTTCCTCTGTAGATCCTGGGGCGCTTCCTGATGGTTCTGAGTTTATCGTTATGGGGCAGAGACAGATGGGGGAAGCTTATTGCTCACTCCTGATGTCTCCTTCAGGAGGAGGTACACCCCATGGTATAACCTCAGGCTTCCTCTAGGAGGTAGAGCAAGTCTCAGTCCAGTCTATTGTTCCTTAGTCCCACAGGTTTTACAAGGTCCCGTGTTG
This sequence comes from Eschrichtius robustus, assembly GCF_028021215.1. Classification (NCBI taxonomy): domain Eukaryota; kingdom Metazoa; phylum Chordata; class Mammalia; order Artiodactyla; family Eschrichtiidae; genus Eschrichtius; species Eschrichtius robustus. Next base: position 88,892,216 of record NC_090827.1, on the reverse strand, counting down.
ACTGCCTATGGCCATTAGCATCACCTGAGACTGGGTGTAAAGCCCACTGAGCTCGAGGGTCCAATATTAGGAAGCCCAGCAGTGTCACACTAACATAGGCTTTATCAGTCATAAAGATGACATTTTCATCCTCATCTGCCCTACTCCCTTACTTTGTCTCTGAGTTAGTTCTGAACTCGGGCATTGTGAAGAGGTGTCATTTATTGGATCTCCTCTCTGCACGTCTAAGCACTGTTGAGAATAGTGAGAGCTTAATAAGTACTTTGTCAAGTGAAAAAAAGTTTGATCATTGCTCCAGGACTTCTGTGATTATGTATGTTTATATTCCCATATACATGGATCAAAGCAGATGGCAGGCATGTAAAATCTTTGACAAGTAAACAAGAGCACACAAAATTAAACTAGTATTAGTGTTGCTAATGAGACGCCCAGCACAGTACCTGGAAGTTTTTATTGAATGAATGAATGTTCACAGTAATACACATTCCAGCTCAGATTTTGGCACAGTGTAAAGGAAAGAGTGAGCAACTAGGAACATTTTTCTCTCGTGGCTTCTAATCAATGGTTAAGCAGGAAAGAAAAAAAATAATAACAGAGAAAGCCTGAAAGCATGCCTGTTAAAATATTCTTCAACAGAAAAGGGAGGCACTTCCCTGGCAATCCAGTGGTTAAGACTCTGTGCTCCCAATGCAGGGGCACAGGTTCAATCCCTGGTCGGAGAAAATCCCGTGTGCCGTGTGGCACAGCCAAAAAAATAGAAAAGGGAACCCTCCTACTCTGTTTGTGGGAATGTAAATTGATGCAGCCATTATGGAGAACAGTACGGAGGTTCCTTAAAAAACTCAAAATAGAGTTGCCATACAATCCAAATCCCACTCCTGGGCATATATCTAGAAAAAACTCTAATTCGAAAAAACACATGGAAGCAATCTAAATGTCCATTGACAGATGAATGGGTAAAGATGTGGTATATATATACAATGGAATACTACTCAGCCATAAAGAAAGAATGAAATAATGCCATTTGCAGCAACATGGATGGACCTAGAGATTATCATACTAAGTGAAGTAAGTCAGAAAAAGAAAGATAAATATCATATGATATCACTTATCTGTGGAATCTAAAATATGATACAAATGAACTTATTTACAAAACAGAAATAGACTCACAGACATAGAAAACAAACTTATGGTTACCAAAGGGGAAAGGGGGTGGGGAAGGGATAAATTAGGAGTTTGGGATTAGCAGATACAAACTACTATATATAAAATAGATAAACAACAAGGTTCTACTATATAGCACAGGGAACTATATTCAATATCCTGTAATAAAACATTATAGAAAGAATATGAATCACTTTACTACACACCAGAAACTAACACAACTTTGTAAATCAACTATACTTCAATAAAATTTTTTAAAATGTATATATTCCTCAATAGCAGAACCCCTTCTCATGTTAGTATTAAAGGCAGGACTGACCCCTCCCTGCGTAGTAGACAAATGATAATGTCACACTTTTGCTTTATGTCATGTTAGATTTGGAGCACTAATTTGTTTTGTGAAATGTCTGAATGTATAATAATAAGCAACATTTTAATGAAGTTTTCTGAGTTGATTTTTTAAAATAATCTGAATATTTTTGGATGCAAAAATATAAAATTCTTGTATTCACATGAATTATGGGGAAGCAGCTGAAAATATGACATTAGCAAAAACTGTTATTAAGCTACTCCCCATATTTATTCTTTCTTCTTCCTGAGTTTTAGCTGGACACATGGCTGCCCAGAATGGAGACTACATTTCCTAGATTTCCTTTAAGCTAAGTGTGACCTTATGACTAACTTCAAAGCAAAAGCACAAAATACAACTGGTGTGTGAATTCCTACTTTCTAGAATGCAGATGTGATGACTGGTGCTCCAGCAGCCATTTTGATCCATAAGGTGATTTCAGGAATAGAAGCCACACATTGGCAGAGCAACAAGATAAGCCTGAGTCCCTAACACCATGGAATGCCTTACCAGCTCTGGACTGACTCTCTCCAGGCCCATTAAACACAAGGAAAATGGATAAACTAACCTGCTGTCATTTTGAGTTTTTCTGTTACTTGTGTCTGATCCTAATGAATATATATGCAAGTCTTTATAGTCACGTTTCATTCACAGACTCCAGACTCATACAAATTTAGGTTTGAATGCAGATCTACATTAATTTATTAATAGTTTTAACACTGGGTAAGTTACCCAATCTCTCCATATCTCGGGTACCCCATTTGTAAAATAGGGAGAGTAAATCCTTCTTATGTGAGGATTAAATGTAATAATGCAAATAAAGCCCTGATACAGTGTCTGGCACGAGTAAATGCTAAATAAATGTTAGCTATTAAAACTGAGGTTGATGATAATGAGTCATAGTAACTACTATAATTAGCCAAAGTGAATGCACTTTCAACCCTATCATTGGACATTTTATGGTGATCTTTCTGATATACCATCATTTTTTAAAGCATTGGATGAATTTTATATTTGTCCTAAGACATCTTAAATTTAATCTGTGGGTCAGTTAGAATCCTGAGACAAAACAGCTACTATTTCTACAACAATAACACAATTGACATTTCTTCTGTAATATGTAATAGATTTTAAGAAGGGTTAGAAATAGGTAGAGGTTTGAATGATATTTGGCTGTCATGACTTGTTGCTAAAGCCCATGGAACTCTGTTACAAATGCTCTTAGCAATTGCAATTGAATCTGCTGAGTAGGACATCTGCTTGCTTGGTTATGGGGAAATGGTTGAACTTAAACAGAAAAGATTAAATGAAAATCCACATAATAGACAATTATCATTGATTTTCAGATTGATAAGGGCGAGAAATTAAGGTGGTTAGCAAAAGGAAGCATTGTGCAACTGCAGAAGTAGCATCTGTAACTGCCAAGTGATACACCATTGTGTCAGCTTCAAGGTCTCATGGGCTTTCTCTGTAAATGACAGAGAGACAACTCCAAAAATAGCAGTGCTTGACAACACTCAAAACCCACCGAAAATATCATTACTCTGGAACAACTAAAAGAAACAAAGATACTAGTGGAAAGACATGGATTCAGGAACCAGATTTACAGTTACATGTAGAATATTTTTAAAATATAAAAAGAAAGCTCAATCATTTATCATTATTCATATTCATAATATTTTTAATAATAATAATTGACCAGGCATACTCTGAAAGCATCCGCAAGGAAGAAATCCCAAGTTCAAGCCCAGTTCTTGGACAAATGCATCTCAGTCTCCAAGCGTTAAATCCAGGATCGGAAGTACACACAAATTCAAATCAATAATAGTGTTTGCCTGGCACTCAGTGTTAAAAGTAAGATCGCAATTACTTGTCCTGACTTGGTAGGAAAGGATGCTGTGATTGATTAGTGATGTCTTTTATGAGTACAAGACAGAGATGGTGGGTCTATGCAGTGACCGTATTTTGTATCTTTCCAGTTCAATATTGTGCTTCTGGTCATATCAGGCCAGATGTCCCAGGTATCCCAGCTAAATATCTCCTTCTTCTCCTGGACCCAAGTTCTTGTCTTGGCAACTTGCCTAGTTACACCAGTCTTTCTAGAATGGAGAGACAGAGCATTCACTGTTGCCAGTGATACAAACCCAACTCAAACTAGCTGAAGCAGAAAAAATGGGATGTACTGTCTCACTTAACTGTGGAGTCCAGGGATGCAACTGGTGTCCAGCACAAGATTCCTAAGTTTCATTGTATTGTCAGAAATCTGTTTCTCTCTCTTCCTTTCTTCTTCTCTTAAACAGGTTTTCTATAGAGAAGACAAGATGGTCACCAGCAATGCCAGAATGAGGTCCTCCCACCTCAGTAACCGCAGTGGCAGGTACACATCTTTTCTGATGGCCCTTGAAAAAAAAATCCCAGGTAGGATTCTGATTGTCCTTAATTCAGTTACATGGACATATTAAAACTACTAAAGCCAGGAAGGCTGTGAACTCTGATCCGTTTCAGTGTCCACCCAGGTAGCTGTTAGTAGGAAAAGGTATCTGTGAAAGGGAGTATCTAAGCACAGGTGGTTTCTGAGGAAAAAGTACCTATGGACACTGGGGATCTGGAAATTACCTTAAAATCATTTGTGGTCACAGATCCTGGGAAAGTCTTCACTCACCGAAGTACACACATCCCAGGGTTGGGTCATTTTAAAAGCTCCTCAAGTGCTTTTCTTAATCAGCCAGTTTGGAAACCCTTGCTTAAGATGCAGGGGGAGTTCTCATTTCATAGAGGGGTTTCATAGGGAGATTTTATTCTCCTTTTGGTAAAGAAGAGCTTCTTTCAGTTTACCAGAGAGAGAGAGAGAGAGACTTCTACTTTAAGGAACAAGATCTGGGAAAAGAAATGAAGCCAGGGAAGTGAGTCTGGCACTCACACTGCTTTTATGGAGGGACACTTGCCAATCTGGAAGAAAAGGCTTGGAGGATGTGTCCACTATTGACAGCCTCTCTGGGATGAGGAGTAAAAAACAATCAAAGAGCAAGGTCAGCCCAGTTCTCTGATAAAATATATCCTCTCCCCTTACTTTGAAGTGGGACCCTGAAGACCTGCACCCTAAGTATCAAGGTAAACTGGAAGCAAATAAGCCCTCACACAGACTGCAGCCCAGTTTTATAACATCTGGAGGCTAAAAAATGTCAGTCAATGCATACTTGGATTAAGTTGATCCCAGACTGCTAATACACTCATGGGATGCAGAAACCATGAAAACATGTCTCATGATAAAGATAATATCATCTCAGGCCTCAAATTATTTCTACAAGTTTTAAAAATAAGATGTTTAGGACACAATTAAGAATAACTAGACACACAAAAAGGATGAAACACCTTGAGCAAGAACCAACAGAAATAACAGACAACAGAAACAGACCCAGAGATACTCCAGATTCTAATAGATATGGCATAGACTCTAAAACAACAATGCTTACTATGTTCAAGGAGATTAAAAATAAGCTTTAAAATGTTGGCAAGGATCTGTAAACCATAAAAGTGACACTGAAGATTTGAAAAGCAATCAAATAGAAATTCTAGAACTGAAAATACAATGGTCAAAATTAAGAACTCAGGTTCTTAGCTCAGGACAGGTTTAACAGCAGATTAGACAAAGCAGTAAAGAATTAGTGAACCAAAAGATATATAAGAATAAAATGTCCAGAGTGTAGCATAGAGAAGCAAAAGGTTGAAGATGGAAAAGAGAAGGTGAGATACAGAGCGTAGAGTGAAAAATCCTAATAGATATTCCATTGTAGTCACAAAAGGACAACCAACAAAGTCCTAAACAGAATAAATAAAGGTATATGTTAGCAAAACTGGAAATTTTTTGAAAAAGAGATGAAAATTCCCAGAGCTGAAGACAGTCACAAGTCTTCAAATTAAAAAGGCCCATCAGGGACTTCCCTTGTGGCTCAGCGGTTAAGAATCCGCCTGCCAATGCAGGGGACATGGGTTCGAGCCCTGGTCCAGGAAGATACCACATGCCGTGGAGCAAATTAGCCCACGCATCACAACTACTGAGCCTGTGCTCTAGAGCCCGCGAGCCACAACTACTGAGCCCACGTACCACATCTACTGAAGCCTGCACACCTAGAGCCCCTGCTCCACAACAAGAGAAGCCACCGCAAAGAGAAGCCCACGCACCACAACAAAGAGTAACCCCTGCTCTCCACAACTAGAGAAAGCCTGCATGCAGCAACGAAGACCCCACGCAGCCAAAAGTAAGTAAACTTTTTTAAAAAGTTATTTAAAAAAAGGTCCATCAATCACAATTTTTTAAAAAATTGTGTATGCTCCTAAATGTTACCTCATCTTAAGGAGCTACACACCCAAGCCATTGTTCTCATTTATAGCAACATGTTCCTTTCCTTCTTTTCACATTAATTACTTTGTTTATCCATTTGTGTAAAGTCTTATCTTTCTTAGCACCAACCCTCAAATATATTCTCCATGCAGACAGAGACCATGTCTACCTTGTTTTCTGTTATTTCTAGAGAATATACATGCAGTGCCTAGCTTCAGGGCTGGGCCTAGGGCAAAGATGTAAGGAGGCACTCACTCTCAGAGTCATGCTTTACACCATGAAAATAAAGCTGGAAAGATTACAGAGAGGGAGAAGTCACTTGTTTTAAACAACAATGGAAAATTTGATTGTCAATAGCCTTCTTATCGACAACACTGGATGATGAAAGATAATAGAGCAAATCCTCAAAATTCTCAGACAAAAGAATTTTTAATCTAACTCCATCAGCCAGCATTCAAATGGGAAGACAAAATATTTTCTTGAACATGGAAGTATATCATGTTCAGCTCCTTTTTGAAAGAATTACTTGAGAACATATTTCAGAAAAAAATAAAACTCTTAAGGAAGAAAAAAAAATGGGGCACAAAAACCCTTGTGTAGAAATATGGGTACTTAAATATAAATAGTTATGATACACAACGTAAATACATTAATAAAATCTGGAATTAAAACCCCAGATGATTTCCTTATGGTAAGAAATGGAGAGAAAGGGGAAGAAAGAACTTCCTAAGACATTTGCCTTATTATTCAGAAAGGACACAACTATGCTTTAACTCTAGACGTTGAGGAAATAATGTGTACTAGATTTTTAAGAATAATTATTAGAAGAACAGACATAGTATGCATAATTTCCACAGCAAGAATAAAAAAAGAAACAAAAAAATCAATCTAACAAAAATTATACATGTCAACATATATAAATATAAATTCTTAAGGATTTTTTAAGCCTGATATGATATGCACTAAACATTTTATCTCTGGAGGGAACAGCAATTGAGAGAGGGGAGGAGAATGGAAATGAAAAGAGATTTTAAATTTTTATCCCTCCATATATTTCTGATTTGATTTCTTAAAGAAGTGTGCATTCACGTATTATGTATGAGATTTTTAAAACCACAGGATTTTTTTTAACCCAATAAAAATCTTAATGAGAATTCTTTAGCTTTCTTTTTCTTTCCTTCTCTCTCTCTCTCCCTCCTTGCCTTCTTCCCACTCTACCTCCCTTTCTCTCTCTTTTTATTTTTATTTAGTAAAATTATTCTGAAGTTCATTTGGAAAGATAATAGGAGAGCATGAAAGAATGAGATATCACCTAATGCTTATCAAGCATTTAATCTTAATCAAGGTTAAAACCATTCTAATAATTAATGACAGATGAAATGGATAATCCTACATGCTGGGGATGAGGTGGAAAACCATAAGTGAACAGATATTCTTTGAAGATGAATTTGGCAACGTATCAATAGTCATTTTATAGATCACGTTCTTTCACTGTAATACTACGTGTAGCTTTAGAACCTACATTAAGGAAATAAAATTGATACTAAATATTGAAACAAAGATATTTATCCCACTCAATATGCTTAATATCAAAAAGTTGAAAATGCTCTAAATTAAATGTTCAGAAATTACAAATTACCAGCATACATTTAAGGTATGATATTATGTGACCATGAGTAATTCTGATTGCAAGTAGTTTTTAATAAAATGGAAAATATTTAAGTTCTAATGTAGGTTTTCAAAAACCCACGAGGTGCAAAATTGTATATAGATTGTTTGGTTATAACACAGTGAAAAAACTTGGAGGTATGGAATCAAAATGGCCAACTGAGTGCTTATGAATAGTTTTCTATTCCAATCAACATCTCTAAAAATGACAGAAAAGTGAGATATTTGTTGGTGGGGGAGGGTTGGCAGTGGGAGGAGGTAATGTCAGATCCATAATAACACTACAAAAAACATGCTATCATCAGATCAGAAATTTTAAGTAATCCTTGAAATAGAGAAAGCAGAGAAGACCAGATTGACAAAGCAAATTACACCAAAAGTCATGTTCCTGGGAGACTGGTGCACATGTAGAAGTGGCCCCTGGTTCACTCCAAACACAGAGGGAACAGATAGGAGGAAAAGGAGGGAGAAGCGGGACAGCCATGGGGGATTATAATAACCCAATCCTGGTCGCCAATCTGGGAGGTCCCTCTCCTCCACCAAATAGTGCCAAGAAGTAGATGGTAGTGTGTTTGCCTCAGGCTAGAACAGTGAGCATAAGCCCTTAGCAGAAAGAGGGAGGGAAATGCCTCACGGCATTGGTAGCACCCAGAAAGAACAGGGAGCCTCTAAACTTGGGAGATGAGTGACCAATGAATGCTCACCACTCAGCACCGAGGCTCTGACTCACCCACAACTGCTGGAGGTGGAAAGAACATTCATAAACAGGCAACAAGACTTTTTCTTTTCTTTTTTTTTTCAATATAAGAACTTTTCAAATATATACAAATTAAAGAGAATATTACAAACAACCAGCATACACTACCCAGCTTCAACAACAACTAGCATTCTGTCATTCTCGTTTTCTCTATGCCACTACCACTGCTACCTTTATTATTTTTTTCCTGGAGTATTTTAAAGCAAATACCAAATATCATATCATCTCACTCATAAATACTTAGTGTGACTCTCTAACACATAAAGGACTTTTTAGAAAACAAATCCATGAAAACACTACAAGAAAAAAATGACAATAATTTTTTATTAACATCATCTAATAGCCGGTTGTGGCAGATTGCATTTTCCAAAAATGCTTTCAGGTGAGTTTGCCAACAAGAGGTGACGTCTCCACCCCCTCCTCTTGACTCAGCACTGGCCTTGGCCATTCCCTGGAAGGATAGAGGTGAGAAGCTGCCTGACTCTGAAGGCAAGGTTAGAAAGGGAAGTCTCCTCACTTCCGCCTGGTCCTCTTACAGCACTTACTCTCCAGAGCTCCATCTCAAGATGGTCGCTCTCAGAATCCAGCCACCTGAGGGGCCACAGGTAGGTGTCCAATCAGCATTCCCAGCTGAGCCTGGCCTTTCAAGTCTTCCCAGCTGAGACTCCAGACATCTCCACTATGCCCTGACCCACAGACCCTGTGACCATGAAAACACTGTGGTTGTTTCATGCCACTAAGTGGTAGGGTGGTTTGTCTCGCATCAGTAAAATTCAGAAACACTGGATCATGTTTGATTTTCTCCCATTGTTTCAAAATTTTACTTTATAAAAAAGTAAAATTTAAATTTGGATCCTGTTTAAATTAGGATCCAAGCAAGGGTTACACATTGCTTTTGGCTGATATTTCTGTTAAATATCTTTTAATCCACATGAATTTCTTCTTTTTTTTTTCTTCATTTTTATGCCACTTATCTGTGAAAAAACTGTCTTTTGTCTTATAGAATAACTTACATTCTGCTTTAGTTGATGGATCAATCAACCAACCATTGCTTACTATGTTTCTCTCTGAGCTGTAGTTCCTATAAAGCGATGGCCAGATCCAGCATAGTTTTTCTGTAAGGGGTCTGATAATCAATATTCTAGTCTTTGAGGGCTACTCAATGCTGCCATCGTGGCACAAAAGCAGCCATTGATTATTCATAAATGAATGAGTGTGTCTATGTTCCAGAAGAACTTTATTTTCAAAATAGGCAGCAGGCAAATTTGGCCCATGGGCCATGGTGTGTGGGCCCTGACCTAGAAAAAACAAAGATTATCAAATACAGAGATGAGTACACAATCCAGAATCACCAAATATATAAGGAAACTCAACATCATGAAAGGAAAAGCAAACTAAACAAACCTAGGAACCAACATCCAAAGAAACAGAGTAAATAAAATAAACAAAAAAACTTTGAAAGAAGTACTGTACATGGAATAGTCTAGAGAATTAAGGATGCTATGACATTTCCTAAGCAAGAAAAGGCTGTTGTGACAATAAGCATTTATAGATCTTAGAAATGAATAATACAATAATCAAAATAAAAATGAAAATTTCAATAGATGTGCTGAATAACAGAAAGAACACATCAGAGTACAGCACTTAGGCAGCAAAGTATGCTGGGAAATTGTTCCAGAACACCATACTAAAGGAAAAAGAAATGTAAATACAGAGAAGTTGGAGACATTAGAAATTAGACCCAGAAATTCCAATATCTATCTGATAGAAGTTACAGACAAAGAGACCAGAGAGACGGAGGTGAAGAGATAAGCAAAGAAATAATAGTAGAAGATATTTTTTCCAAGCTGAAAAAATGTTATTCTTGAAATAAAAATATCCCACTGGGTAACAACCAGGGTGAATAAGGCGGGGAAAAAATCTCAGGCATGGATCCATGATGATAAAATTTCATAACTCTTGGTATAAAGAGCTCTGAAATCCACTCCACACATCCACAGTCTCATTCAATGACTCTGGGGTGGAATTTGGAAATCTGACTTTCTTTCTTTGTTTGCTTTCAAAAACACTGCTCCAGGTGAATCTAATTTGCAGACTGCTGCTCTCTAGAGCAATAATCTGGGACTCAGTATCAAGCCACCCTCTCCTAGTCTGATGCTGATTGCGTGGCCCCGTGCTTCCAGAGCCGCCTTACACTAACAGCCCCATCCTCCTTCTTTGCAAGGGTATCATTGTCTTGATGGGCCACTGTTAACCCCCATCCCCTCCACCACCACAGAACAGGATCCGCCTTTGACCTTGTGCCCAGTGACTAGAGTTTTGCTGACATGTTCCCTGAAGCACCTATGCATCTCCAACATTTCCTTGCCCTGAACTTCCGCTCTCCCAGCTTGCCAACACTGAGTGCCCCGGTCCCCGACTGCTCCTTTCCCTGCTTTATCCTCAAGATACTGGCTCTGCTGTGATTCATTAATTCACTTAACAAACACACATTGAATGCTCAGTGTGTGCAGAGTGCTGTGCTAGGTCCTGGGGAAACAAAGCTGAAAAAGACCTGATGCTTGCCCTCAAGGAGCTCTAGTTGGAGACAGATGTGAAAAGAAAGACATGGACTACAATGTGATAAGTGTTATCATACAGTGTTTCTCCAGAGACGGTCTGAGGACCACCTGCACCTGACTTTGCCAGAGTTCTTACGAAACTTCAGATTCCCAGATGCGGCCCCTTGGATCATAATCTTGGGAGGATGCAGCTCAGGAAATTGTATTTTAAACAAACCCAAGTAATTTTTATGACCGTCAAACTGTGATAACCACTGGCCTTGAAGAGCTATGTCCCAGGACTCTGATTTGATTTGGAAGGGACTTGGGGAGGGGGGGAAAGGGAGGTGGGAGAGAAGCTGGATTGGTTGTTAAGAGAAGTCAGATCCCACAAGGTCTTGCCATGCTAAGGGCTTTGGGCTTTATAGGATCAGCCACAGGGAGCCAGTGAAAAGTTTGAAGGGAGGAAGGGGGTGGGGCAACATAGTGTAATTTTAAAAGATGATTCCTATAGCAGGGTGGAGGACGAATAGAGGTGGGTTGAGGGCAATGTGAGGGAGTTGAGGCTGGGGGCAGAGAGACCAGCCCAGGTGACATGTAATGAGGACCTGACCCAACTCAGTGGCAAGGCAGACAGAGAAGGGGGAGATGGGAAGTCTGGTTGGGAGGTAGAATCAACAGTGCTTGGTGAGAAAAATCAAGGCTGAACTTGCAGGTCTTGTCCTCTGGGCTTGTCCCAGCCCCATGGGAGGGTCAAGTTCTTAGTCCCAGTCATTCTCTGTCTGCCCTGACCCGCCATAGTCAGCAAGGTCATCCCAGGTCCCGTCCTAAGATATGCCAATTATTGGAAGAAAAACATAAAGCATACTTCTTGTGTACTTTTATTTTCATTGCCCTAAATGTTAGACACCTTATCTAAATAGGTTTGATAAATTAATTACCCTTAATATTTTGTTATTACAAAAACCTAAACACTATGTGTTGTTCCCCTGGGCACTCTCAGTTTTGCAGCCCTTTCAAAGATTCATGCGTAAGCCACTCTCTCAGGTTACCAAACAGCCTCAGGGTAGCAACTCCAAGAAAATGCAAGGGCAGAACTGACCAGCTGGCCCTTTTTGGACGTGCCCGAACTTTCACGCCGTGAGAGGAATGCTGCACACCCACTTTTCACGGGCTGCTCCAGATGGCAATGAAAACCACACGTTTTACAAGTGAGTGATGCGTGGTCACGCAGAGGAGTTACTCAACTCATGTCCACTTGGCTGAGAGTTTTGAGGTAAATCCTTTCAAGATTACATAGGTCAACTGGGATTTCAAAAGTAAAATATTTAGGGCTACACAGAGTGAAATATGGCTATTACTGATTAATCTTGATGAACGCTCACAATACAGCAATGAAGTAGTTATTACAGAACTTTATGCTTGATAAAATTAATTCTTTATATGTAGGAGAGATATAAAACTGCATTAACAATTGAAATAAATTACACGTGTGATAAGAAGATTCAAATAACTGCTTACAATTTACAAAGCACCTTCTCATTTATTACCTCATTTGATCCTCACAAAAATTCCTTAAGATAAATCATCTTGATAGTTCCATTTTATAGATGAGGAAAGTGAAGATCAGAAAGATTCAGTGACTGGCCCAAGGCCACACAGTCAATAAGACAATATTTCTATGTCTCAGCTAGCATGTTTTTGGTTGCAAGTAACAGAAAATCCAAATCAAAATGTACTAAACAGTAAGTAGAATATAGAAACTCTAGAAGAGAAAAAGTTCAGTGGTGTGGTGGGCTTCAGGCACAGTTTGATCAGAAATCCAGCTATTTTATTTTGATTGTCTCGGATTTACCCTTCTTTTTGTGTCAGCTCTATTCTCAGTCTCTTTTTCCATTTAGTAGCAAAATGCTGGAGCAGTTTCAGGGCCCACCACACCATCTAGAAGGAGAAAGAACTTTTCTTTCTCCAATCAACAAACATGAGACCCCGGCTTCATTTTGTTGCACCAGTGGCCAGGGGAATGCCAGGTACTGATTGGCTGAGGCCTGGGGTACATGATTCAGTGACCATGTCAACCAAGACCACAACCCAGAAGCTAGAGGTTGGATCAGTCCCCTTCAAACCCCACAGCTGCTATGCCATGCGGGGGGGGGGGGGGGGTGGAATGGGGGCTGCAGAGTCAACCACAGTATCCACCACAAGCCAGGAATTGAATTCTATGGGACTTGAACGACGTAGGACTCCAAATCTTTTGGGGGTTGGGAGGGGGGTTCTTTGTTTTTTCTCTATAACTGACATATTGTTATCCTTCACTTCTGGAGCTGACAACTCTAAGTAAAATTGTAATTCGTGTGCATAAATGTGCCTAAAAAGGCCCGTACGTGACCGGAAGTCCTTTCCAGCTGGTGTGCACCAAGCCCGGACTTTACTTTGTGTGTGCTGCCATGATCTATCATCTTTTGCTTCTTCAGTTACTTCTCCAGCTCAAGTTCCTCTAAATTCTTTTGCCCCATTCATTTTTGTTTCAAATACATTTTTGTTTCTTTGTGTCAGGGCCCAAACAGGAAGACAGAAACCACTCTGAATATTTAAAACAGAGGAAGTTTAGTGCAATGAGATGAAAGAAACTTAAAAGCCAAACAAGGGATGGTGAGGCAATCCAGAGACTAGCCACAGCAGGAAGTCGCCACCACTCCCAGGCTGGAGGGACAAAGGGAGGAGGTGATGCTACCCAAGCCCTGGGCCTGGGATTACCCAGAGGAAGCAGGAACTATGGCAGTTTTCCTGTGAGAGATGGAACCAAGGAAGAGAGGCAGCAGCTGCCAGAGATACCACCCAGGACTGCGAGAGAGGGAGAAATACCCTAACTTCAACCTCCCTCCTGTTCTCCAAACTCCCACTAGAGCCTCCATGGGCCAAACCCAGTTGGGAGCCGGCTGACATGCGGTCTGAGAACATTGGCCTGGAGGGGTCAGGCCCCCTGAATACACAGCCAGGGAAGGAAGAGTGAGGAATGGACCTCAGGTCAAGCAGACCCAGAACCAGCACATTTATATGACAGTGTCATGCATGTTCATGGTGGAAATTTTATTTCATTTGTTTCTGTTTTTGTTTTTGTTTTTTTAATTTTTGGCTGCGTTGCGTCTTCATTGTGGTGCGCAGGCTTCTCATTGCAGTGGCTTCTCTTGTTGTGGAGCATGGGCTCTAGGCGTGTGGGCTTCAGTAGTTGTGGCACATGGGCTCAGTAGTTGTGGCTCGTGGGCTCTAGAGCACAGGCTCAGTAGTTGTGGCTCGCAGGCTTAGTTGCTCCGCAGCATGTGGGATCTTCCCGGACCAGGGCTCGAACCCGTGTCCCCTGCATTGGCAGGCAGATTCTCAACCACTGCGCCACCAGGGAAGCCCACAGGCGGATTCTTAACCACTGCACCACCAGGGAAGTCCCAGATGGTGGAAATTTTAGAAAATACAGATATGCAAAGAGAAAAAGGTAAAAATCACAATCCTATTAGGGAACTGCTGAGTGCTACCTATTTCTCATTAGTCACTGGGGAATCCATGTTCTGGTCCTTTCCCTGTAAATAGGCCAAGCGCTCTAGCAGTTTGACATTTTCTAATATACACCCTGAGAAATTCAATTTCTCCTCTTTATCAAGTTAAATGTGAAAAAGTAAGAAAAAACTTTTATTTCTTCTAACAAACTGACTTGCTTCTTTTCCCAGATAATGTGAGCTATATGATTTATCAGGTTTCCTCTTTTTGTCCAGGCTACCGTGAAACTCAAGGGCACATCTCATGCTCAAGACCAGCAACTTTTAAACTTTATGGTGGGCATGTGCTTCTTCCTTCTTCTCCATGTTCTAAAGTGTATCGCATCATATCAGCTCTATGACATATGTGTATGCATGAAGCCGGCAGGGACAAATATAGGCACCTAAGGGAGAGGCCCCGGAGCTGTCTCCCCAGAGGGTGGCGGGGCCATCACTTACCCTGTCCAACTTCGTCCACTCTGAGCCAGCTGGCCAGCGCTGGGGAGTCATCTGCCACTGTGGAACAGATTCTATCGCCCTCCTCGACAGCAGATGGCTGCTCTGCACTAATCCATGTCGTACATCATTGCTGAGGGAGACACCACCATCGCTGTACAAATCACTAGCATCTTCGCTCCAATTCGCTAGGCTGGGGATTACGCGTGTGTGCTCAGATAGTCTCTGCTTTAATAATTTTTCAGCTAAGCGACCCTATTAGCATCTTAACAATGGAAAGGGGTGGGGTGAAGGGCCACCAGGGAGATTATGGTTAGATTTTTAATTAGATTGGGCATTTTAATTAGGTTGGGCACAGCTTTTTCAAGGAGGTGAAAGCATTGTCTCCTCAAGCGAGCACCTCTGTGGCCTGTTTTAGCTTCCTTGATTCACAAGTTAGCCCCTCTTGAAATGCTTCCCTTATATTTTGTTTATCTGAGGCTGATAGTCTGGGCATCGGGCCCAGTTTAATATAATTTTTACTGTTGCTACCGCATCCCCAATTCTATCGAGAGGGTTATTATCATGTTGTCTAAGACACCTTACCATGGCAATTACCAGGTCGGGTGCACACCTACGCTACTTTCTACCTCAGCCCTCCCTGGCGCTTTCTACTTCAAATTTCAGAAGTGAAGGTGATGCTCACTTCCATTCCACCGAGACAATGAGAGTCTGGGACTTGACAGCATAGCAAAGTACATACTTGGCAATTATCTAGATCATTTGATTGAGATAGGCAAATAGTTGACATAATTGAGGTCCTGGAATATATCTGTGGGTCTAAAGAACATTGAAAATCTCCCAGTTGCTTATAATTGATTGTAAGTTATATAAACACATAGGCTGCTTTTACAACAAATTTGCTTTCCTAATTACGTTTTACATAATCTAATGTATTCATACTAGTTTGAATTCTCTAAGCATATACCAGCCCAAAGGTATGTTGCCTGGTAGGCAGGAGAGGAAAACTGACCACGGATGATCATCAGTGTAGAGTTGAAAGCTGACAATAATAATAAAGCTGCAGCACTGACAAAAGAAGATAAACATTGCAGCATTTGATTTGGAAAATGGTGTGTGTGTGTGTGTGTGTGTGTGTGTGTGTGTGTGTGTGTGTGAAGTTCCATTCCTGGTTTCAGCGCAGAGTTGGGTCAGGCCCTTAGGATGACTTTAGAACACAGGCATTGAAGGTGAGTGATTGTAATAATAACCCACTTCACAGGCATGGACATTAGCCAATAGACATGCACATGGCTTGGCTTCACACCAAGGCCTAAGGTGGAGCCTGAGCCTGGGCTTGTCCAGGAGGTTCACGCCTCCCGCAGACAGAGTCCTGCTGCAGAATTGTATCGCATTAACAATGCGACTTACTGGAAAAACAAATAAAATGCTTTAAATGTTTAAATGCATTTTCAAGTATTCATCCTCCAAATATTTAGACTCTGAGCCGACTGGGCCAAGAGCCCAAGCTTCCCGTGCATGCTGGATTGTTCCAACCCTCCCCGCAAGATCAGCAAACATATAACAACCTAAAATATTATCATCTTGGAGCCGAAAAATAATTCCCCAGCTATTGTTCCAGGAAATCAGCTAGGTGTCTCTGTCCAAAGTCCTCCTTCGTAATGTCTGCAAGAGTTTATTACTTTTTAGTAAGTTTAAGAAATCCTTACAAAAGCCTCCCTGACGCTGTGGTCTGTGTCCACAGTGAAGCTTCAGCATAAAAAAGAATGGGAATGGAGAATTAGGAGTGGAGATGGGTAGGAAGAAAAGGAAGAAAGAGGGAGAGAGATGCAGAAAAAGCAACAAACAGCCTATTGAGGATAGAAGGCTTGGATGTCTGAACCAAGTCTTAAAAGAGGGACTCTGAGTAAACCAGGGATTTTGTTTTTGTTTTTTCAGAGACGGGGAAAGAGGGCAAGAGTGTCAGAGGCTGATTGCCTTTTGCATTTAAATCTCTCTAAATTCAGTCATCATATAATATATTCTCCTTTTCCCAGGCATATCTATACCAAAACTTCCTCTTTTTTAAGCCTCCACAGCAAAATAATAATAATAATAATTCATATCACTGCCAATAAAATTATCTAATTATAGAGTTTAGCCCTCTCATCTTTATCTAAGAAGTTCCACAAGATAAAATAAATACCTTTAATGTAGATTTTGATTCTAGATACTGGGTCAGTATTTAGTTCAGCTTTCCCAGTGTACTAGGTGGAACAGTGGAGTGAAATCTAACATACATTAAACTTTTGTAAGTTGGATTATATACGAGAGAAAGAGAGAGAGAGGGAATGGGTATTGGTCTTAAAAAGCATGTGCCCCAGAGTGAACATGAGACAGGACCAACAAATCTGTTCTGCCCTAGGTTTGTCTCCATGCCTACAGACCCTCCCAGTGCAGTCTTCTGCTTAAAATACACATTTTTCATATACATGACCTCAAAATGTAAGCTAACTGCTTCACTGGTACTCAAACAAGAAAACAGCTGTCTGCTCCAATGATAGAGGGAAAACTGGCTGAGAAATAGTCCATCAGGCTTTGGCATGGTACCTCCCTAAGAAAACTTCAAGGGAAGTTTTGATTATCTGTGATTTTCTTCTTGTGGCTGACTTCAGAACCTGGCCCTCCCAGCAGACACATCTCTGCTGAATGATTCCCCCCCTTGGCAAAGAGAAAATTTAAAAAGAAGTGGGGTCATTCTTCTGATGTCTCTGTGCCAGAACTAGAAACTTTGCTTTCTCCATCTCCACGCCCAACTGCAAAGCACACGACGATCTCTTTTGACTTTATTTGGGGGTACAAAAATGGTCCACGAACGAAAGGTATGGGAGACAGAGTCATTCAGAAATTCATTCTTTCCTTCATCAAATATTTGCCGAGTACCAGCAATGTATCAGGCTCAGGATTCCACAGGGAGCTACTGCTGAATCAAAAAGGGAACCAAAAGACCTAATCGCAACTTGGTTACACTCGACTTGTGAAGTTGGAGGAACTTCAACTGGAGATCCTTCCGGGTCTCAACTGTCTACTTGACTAAAAAAAGTGAAAAAAGTTGTGGCACATGAGTTCTAAAATCCCTCTCAGTAATAAAATTCTGCGAAATCAACGTAGAAATATTTTCTAAAACCTTAAAAGGACTAGAGGGCTTCCCTGGTGACGCAGTGGTTGAGAATCTGCCTGCCAATGCAGTGGACACGGGTTCGAGCCCTGGTCTGAGAAGATCCCACGTGCCGCGGAGCAACTGGGCCCGTGAGCCACAACTACTGAGTCTGCGCGTCTGGAGTCTGTGCTCCGCAACAAGAGAGGCCGCGATAGTGAGAGGCCCGCGCACCGCGATGAAGAGGGGCCCCCGCTTGCCGCAGCTAGAGAAAGCCCTCGCACAGAAACGAAGACCCAACACAGCCAGAAATAAATAAATAATTAATTAATTTAAAAAAAAAAAAAAAAAAAAAGGACTAGAACAAACTTCCTCGTGGCAACTTTATCTACTCCTGACAAGCACCGTGCCCTAAGCAGCTCTTTTCCTTCATCTCTGCTCTTACAGGTTACAGTTTCCTCTCCTCGCCCCCTCCACTATTGTACAAAGTAACACTGTACAAAACAATATAGCCATCAACCCCTCCTTCTCCTCCTCTCCGACTCCCACAGCTTCCAAGTAGACATGTGGACAAAATGAAGGGATTTCTTCCGAAATGTTCTCTGTCATAGATGCTGTTGTTCAGGCCCTGTCAGGGTGATTCAGGCTTCAGTGTTTTGATTAAAAGTAAAGATAGCTACACTGTGGACAAAAGATATGGAAATAGATCTCTTGTAAGATTAATCACACTTTCGGATTGAGCAAATGCTTCCTTTTCAATGACTGCATCATCTGTAACGTGGCTTTTGTGTCATATCATCACGCATACAGACCTGTTCATGCTTGGTTGTTGAATCTCCATAGTAATGGCTTGAGCATCAGTTGGCTTTATTCAATCTTATCTAAAAAAATAATAATAAAACACTTGGTTATGCGAAGGGAAAAAAAATCCTGTAAAATGCTTGAATGTTTGTGCTATTATATCAGAGAATGTTTGCCAATATTCCTTTCGGCAATACCTCCTTCTTAGTTGTTCTATTCAGTTAATAAGTATATATCTGAAGAAGACATATTCAATCAGTAGTTGTGCTTAATTCACTCCTGAGCATTAAGGAGAAGACTAAAATTGTAAAATTTCCAGAAGTTAAGGGCGATAGAGTGGAAAGTCAGAACGCTTGAAACTGAATCCCACTTTTATAGCTTACTAAATATTTGATCCCAGGGAAGGTACTCGGTTATTCTGGACTTTATATTCCCCACAAGGACATTAATAACTCCTACGTTGTCTTCCTCACAAAAATTTTGTGAAGATAAACTGGTCTGTAAGAAGAGGAAGAAAGTATTACACTTATATAATGCTTACTTGCCAAGCACTTCACATATTCACTCATTTAATCCTTACAATAATCCCATTTTACAAGAAATCACATCATGGAGAGGTTAAAGGATTTGCTTATAAAAGATGGAGCTGGCACTCAAACCGAGGCAGAATCCATGCACTCACCTCCATATGATAATCAGTTATACAAAGGGCGCTACTAAAATGTTTCAATGCATTAAAGGGGGGGAAGAACTTTTATTCACCTTCTCCCACTTTGAATGGAAATGTGGTGAGGGGAAGACCAATGTCTGCAATAATTTTAGTGCACATAATTAAAATGATTTTCCTAGGTTAATAGCATTAAAATTTCACGTTTTGTGGTTTTCTCACAAAGTTATAATGCTTTGGACTTATTAGACTTAAAAATATCATGTATTTATGCAACAATCCCACATTTTCCTCTTGAATTTGCATTCCAACAAATTAAAATAATTTTTCAATATCCCGTCAATACAAAGCGCTGGACTCAAGGGAATCTAGCAACTCTTGCTTTCTGCTTGCCTCTATAAAGCAGGCAAAAACTTGAAAACCAGAGGCACCAGCAAACTTCCAGCCAACAAAGGCAGTCATTATGTTTTCTGCACTTAGGAGCTTTTACTCTGCCAGGCAGATACAGAGAGTACTGATCTCCTTCCAACTCCCAAACCTCTTCACTTCCTCTTTCTCCTTCTCTCTGTCTAGGGCCTTTTGAGCGAGATGGCCAATAAGCCCCTTGTTTCCCATCTCTGCAGGAACAAGTGGGTGCTACTCTCAGTGTCCACCAAACCATAAGTCCTTTGAGGATACAGGAAGACATCCACCAATCTCAAGATCAAAATGCAACAAAAGGAAATCTGCAAGCTGCCCACCATCCTGTTCTCTTACAAAAATGGCAGAATCTCTGGGGAGAGCAAGCGGTTTATTTCCGCATGGTACATATACTTACCAGCGGTTCAAGAATACTTAATTTTACTTTTAAAAATGTTCTAATTGTTTAATAAACTACACTATTAGGAATTGCATACTTTGATACACATTCTCTCTCTGAACTTCATAGTAACCCTTCTATTCACATTAGTAGGAGCCAGCGATAGGATTTGAACTCATGTCCAGCAGACTCCAAGGCTCCTGCTCTTTCCTTAACAACAGACTGTCCCTGACTGGATTCCAGGGATCACGGAGTAGTCATTTATGATCATATTTTCTTGATTAGTTTATTCTACGTTCTAAAATATGTGTAATTCTACATTTCCAGGCAAACAACACAAAAAAAGATCTAGAGAACGGGAGGGAAATTTTTTTTCTTAATTTTTCAGGCTTTAATCATGAAAAGCAACACATCCACTCCAAACACACTCTCCCCCTTTGATTTTGTGACTCCTGTAATGTTTCCCTGGCCCCAACTGGTAGGAAGGGGCAATTGGGTAAACCCAGAGAGGGCTGTCAACAGATAAAAAAATCAACAGAAAAGATCAATTTGAAAATAAAATGGTTGAAGATGGCATTGACCACTGGAAAATCAGAGTAGCCGTCTCTTTTTAACATGTCAGCATGCTGTTCTCCAGCCTATAATTTGCCTGCATTGCCCAACAAAGTAGGAACGCCCAAGGGAACGGGACCTTATCACCTCTCTTGCCAACCTCTCTTGCCTTGTCCCTACTCCCAAGGACAAGCCAGCGGAATTCAATCCCAAAGATAAGAGTTTAGTCCTGCTACCTCTGAACTGGCCCTGGGCCAGCACAGCAACCCTGGCATCTGTATTGTCGCTCCCCTCCACGTGGCTGTTTCCATGAAGAAAACATTCCTCATCATGCAGTAGGAACTGGGTCATCACAACTAATAACCCGCCAGTTAAAAGAATGGGCTCTGCATTCTCTTCCAAGTGTGAGGGTATCCTGTGATCCAGGGTAAAGTGTCCACAGCAATATTCTTCCTCAACAGGGAGGTGGTGGGGTGAGGTGCTCGATCCCCAAGAAAGTCCATCAGGAAAAGAAGGCCAGCCTAAGAGCATTTCATGTTGCCCAACAAGTCTAACTTAAATAAGGACTGGTTAATACTTGTAGGTATAATATCTATCATTAGTTATTCAGGAAAGCTACATGGGAAGTCACTACCAGGTCAGATGGCCCAAAGCATGCAAGGCAATTAAGCAGCAGAATGAAGGTGACAGGAGGCAAGAGTGTTGCCCAAGAAGTTGACATGCCCAGCGTGGCTGGATACGAGACAAGCCTCCTGATAGCTGAACGTGTTTTGAAATACTTGTAAACTACTTGGGTAAACATCTCCCATTCTTGTGATAGACGGAAATTACCCAGGAAAAATATACTAAACCACTCAGCCAAAATAAAATTTGATGAAGAATGGTAACATCCACAATACTGAATGCCCTTGGAGCTCTTTGATCTGTGCTTTTCTAAGTTTGGCTCAAGGCCCCGTTAAAACCAAGGAGTTTATGTTTGGGCCAATAAATAGAGCCAATAAAAGTCACTCTTGGACTGGGAATGGGTGGAACATAGGTCATTAATGGTGTTTGGTGACTGTGAATGCTGACAGTAGTACTGCTAAGTATATACAGCTCCCTTCACACCCTAGATGAGAGGGCCAGTAGCACCGAAGAGAGAAAACAAGAGCAAAACCTACCCCCAGCCCCAGCATTGAAATTTTATTTGACAAATATGCATTGAGCATCTACTAGGTGCCAGACAGAGCTTAAGCAGGAGGCATCCACAGATGAGTAAGAAGTAGACCCAGCCCATGAGACTCCAGACTAGAAGGAAGTCAGTTATGTGCCCCCAGCCATGATACAGGTCAGACTGTGATGAGGGCTAAGCAGAAGAAAGAGTAATTAACTCTACGTGGAAAGATTCTAGCAGGCTTTACAGAGGAAGTGCTATTTAGCTGAACCATAAGGAATGAGTGAAAAAACCAACAGCCAGAAAAGGGTGGTATTCTGAGCAGAGGACACAAGCTAAGCAAGTCGCAAAAGAGCTGAGGGGCAGAGGCAGCTGGGGAGAGAGTGCTAGGATTCTGACGTGGAAGGAATTCAAGGCCTGAGGCTGGAAAGGTAACTCAGGACAGACTGCAGATGGTCTGTGATGACTTGTGACACATGCACTTGACCTCATTTTGTAGGCAGGGAATTGTAAGCATTTTATATATTTATATTTAATTTTTAATTTTTATATTTGAAATATTTATATTGTCAAGTGATTCTTAGGAGGAACTTGAATGCATAGAACAAAGAGACGTGATGTTTTATTAGTGAAAAATTTTTTTTTCCACACCGCGTGGCTTGTGGGATCTTAGCTCCCTGACCAGGATTTGAACCCGTGCCTTCGGCAGTAAAGGCGCAGAGTCCTACCCACTGGACCGCCAGGGAATTTCCTACATTTGCTTATTCTTATATCAACTAATGAGAAAAAATATAAATTGTTTGCACATCGATCAAGATTTTTTTTTCTAGTGCAAGTGACAGATAACCCCATCCAAACTAACTCAGGGAAGAAAAACAAAAAGTGAGGGAAGAGAAAGATTTATTGACTCGTGTAAATCCAGAAGTGGTTCTGGGATTCCAGAATCAGTTGACTGAGGGGCTGAAGGAATACCATCAAAGCTGTCTGTCCATTTCTCATCTCCATGTCCCTCTCCATGGAGACATGGAGAATGGCGGCTGCTCCATTCTCAAGATGGGCTTCCTCCCTGTGGCAGTCCCTGGCAGATCCAGGCTTATAACCATATTCACAAGTTGCAATCTCCTTCCCAACAGGACCCAACACAATCTCAGAGCTAAGCCTCAGTGGCCTGGCCTGACTCACATGCCCATCCCTGGCCCTGTCACTGCGCCCTGGACCATGGTACACACTGAATGGTCACGGTGGGTCCTGTGTCCCCCCAGAGTCTCCATGGACTCAGAGTGGAGACAGATGGTCTCAGAGGAAAACTGAGGTGCCATTACCTGGAGAAGAAGGAAAGATGCTGGGCAGGTTAAAATAACACAGTCTACTCTAATTTGCAAATAATATGCAAACATTTTAAATTTGGGTTAAGGAATGACAATTGCAGGCTTATATCAGCCTTAACATCTAATTTGCGTCTGTATTTTATTCTATTTGCATGGTATTGAGAAAATCCTGATTCACATAGCTGAGCAGTTCCAAATAGTAACTTTTTCAAACAGTGTACCTGGAACACTTAGGATACTCTTTAATTCAATTTGTGCCGAAGTTTAAAAGCAGGCTGTACGTTTGAGCAATACGCAATTCCATTTCAAAGTTTACTTACCTAAACTGTGAAGAGGCTCCTCTGCTAATTTAAGTGGTCGCTGGGAAGAGGTTTTTCAGATATATCTGCAGTATGTGATGAGTAATTCAGCAGTATCATTTTCATTTATTTTTTATTTATTTTTATTGAAGTATAGTTGATGTATAATATTATACAGGTTACAGGTATACAACATAGTGATTCATAACTTTTAAAGGTTATACTCCATTTATAGTTATTATAAAATATTGGCTGTATTCCCTGTGTTGTTCATTATATCCATGTAGATTATTTTATACCCAATAATTTGTACCGTAATCCCCTACCCCTATATTGCCCCTTCCCTCTTCCCTCCCCCTCCTGGTAACCACTAGTTTATTCTCTATTTCTGTGAGTCTGCTTCTTTTTTGTTATATTCACTAGTTTGTTATATTTTTTAGATTCTACATGTAAGTGATATCGTACAGTATTCCTCTTTCTCTGTCTGACTTATTTCATTTATAAGTCAGACAGAGAAAGACAAATGCCCTCCAAGTCCATCCATGTTGCTGCAAATGGCATTATTTCATTCTTTTTTATGGCTGATAGTATTCCATTGTGTGTGTGTGTATATGTATGTGTGTGTGTGTGTGTGTGTGTGTGTGTGTGTGTGTATATATATATATATATATATATATATATATCTATCTCACATCTTCTTTATCCCTTCATCTGTTGATGAACACTTAGACTGCTTCCATATCTTGGCAATTGTAAATAATGGTGCCATGAATATTAGGGTGTGTGTATCCTTTCAAATTAGTGTTTTCATTTTTTTCAGATATATACCCATCAGTGGAATTCCTGGATCATATTATAGTTCTATTTCTAGTTTCTTGAGAAACCTCCATACTGTTTTCCATAGTGGCTGCACCAATTTACATTCCCACCAACAGTGCAGGAGGGTTCCCTTTTCTCCACATCCTTGCCAACATTTATTTGTGTCCTTTTGGATGATAGCCATTCAATATCATTTTTTTAAAACTCAGATATCTCAGTAACTGTGGTTCAAAGTTTGAACACAGTAAAATAAATGTTTTGCAATTTGAGTCACAATTTTAAGTTTCATCTTAACTGCTGACAGGTTATCAACAATGGTAGGCGTGGTGATACTGCAACCCCACATGGCCAGACTGAACTCATTCAGCTTATTAAAAAACAGCAGCAAGCTGATGCAACTCTGTTGTATCAAAGCACTGTTTTGCTAAGTTTCTTTTCAGAAAAATTAATTAGTGATTTCTTGTCTCATTTGAAATAGGAAAAATAACTCCTTGCCCTAAGACAGTGGATAAATGTTACCAGGAAAAAAATTCTGGCACTCACAACCTATTATGTTCCAAATAGCTTTGGAAATCTGAAATTTAGAGATCATGTCCTATTGAACTGACAATGTAGAGAGTACTATTAACCACTGTTTAAAAGATGCTATCTCCTTGAGAGCTAAGCCTTCTCTACTCAACCTGCGAGTGCCTTTTCTAAAATCACATTTCAGCAAAGTAGTTCCTCAGCACTTTGTAGCAGCACTGTGGCCCTTCTACACTGTTTTATTCATCTTGGTGTGGATGGCATGCTTCCTTTCCTAGACTGAAAGCCCCAAAGTGCTGGGGCTTTGTCTTATTGTGTGCTTTCTCCCCATAGAGCTTAGTATAACATATACTATGAGCTTAGTGTCATGTCTGATATGAGGCAGACTCGATAAATGTTATATATATTTTTAAATGTGTTTTTAATTTACAACAAAATTAAAGGAGAATATTTGTCTAGCCATTGTTTCGAATAACATTTGTGAGATTAAAAGTTTTGATACCTTTATTAATAGCAGACAAAACAATAAACCAGACATGTACTTCCTTTAGAGAAATGTTCTCTAATTGAGCTCCCTGTGTTTTGAAGGCTGTTTTGGCCACATGCACACTCATACTCCTCACCAGTCATTCATTCATGAAACAATTAGTATGTACACACTACGTAATAATGTATGTCCTAGTTGCTGAGGGTGTTTTAAAAAGGCATAGAACACGGTCCTTGACCTCAGGAGTTTAGTCAGGGAGAATCCCAAAAACGAATCATCATAATGCCACCTGATACGTGCCATAATAGAGATATGAATATTACGTGCTGTTGACCAGGCTCTTTCAGGTTGCCAGGAAAAGAGACGTGCTCTGGTGACTTGGGTGAATGTGATGCGTTGTAAGGATACATGAGGAAGTGGGGAAGAGCAGGAAGCAGTTTTAGCAGCTGCCTGACGGAGCTGGGAATGTCACTCAGGACATAGTATACCTCCAGCCACCTGTTTTTCTTGACATTGCTTCAGCAGTGGGCATCTGTTGTTCCCTCTCTATTGCTCTGCCAATATGGTGACTCAGCTACATTCTGCCTCTGCTTTCTCTGCTTGTACTGCCACATACTGTCTGTATTTCTTTTCTCTACTCCATTGCTCCTGTTTTGTTGTGGCTCCCACTGCCGTGTAGACAGGACTTTTGGACTCCTCTCTGGGTGTCTGCCCATTTCTGCCCAACCTTTTGGCTTAGTCCCCCCAATAGGTCTCAAATTCAAATTGTGTGAAAGAGGCTTTGTTTGATTGGCCAGTCATCATCCAGGATACAGTGACCACGTTGGGTGGAGTTCTTGCATCAGCCAGTCTCACTGGCTACTGGACATCCCAGGTACAACTGCCTTTGGGTCAAGCATCAATTCTCTGTTCAGTCCGCCGTAGCCAGGGAAGCAGGGCTCCGGTTTACATCATGTCAACCATGCATAGAGCACTGTCTGAAGCAGCTTGCATCGCAAGAGGGTATGGTTCATCCTGGCAATCACATCAACTGACTTTTCTGCAGAACAATGTCCTAGTGTATTGTTTGCCATCTTGAGTTTGACTATTTCAACTGTTCAACTTTTCTACAAATAATGTCAGACAAAATGTTATAACAATTATAACTTGTTAGTACATTTTTAAAAGTTATTTTAAATACATAAGAATTAAAACTATTTGAATACCCCACAAGAAAAAAATAGTTGAAAAAATTATATTTATAAGCAGGGATATTATACAGCCTTCCAAAGGATCATGATTTGGAGAATATATGATGACAAAGAAAAATGCTGACTGATACAATGTTACATAAAAATTAGTACATATAAGTTATATAGTATTATTAGTGAATTAATCATACACTCAGCTCTGGAATTGAGAGAGAATAAACTGGAAAGATGAGTTAACAGGAACTCTGGATGGTGGGGTGATGTGTGCGTTTAAAAGTTCTTTCATATGCATTTTTGTATTTCTCAACATTTCAAAGGTAAAAAAACAAAAAACCACACAACTATAAGATACATAAAGCAGTATAAAAGACCACACTTACTTAGTAGGTAAAGCCCATAAATTGGTTTGACAAAACATACAAGATCCTTTGGATCCTGCTTCCAGTAAAAAGTGAGATTTCCTTTCTTATTCATGACCCATAACAGCTAAGAAAACAAAGATGACAATGAAATCAAAAGCATGACAGAATAATGGGATACATGGTGGCTAATTATGCATCCTGTGCTGTAGTATTCTTAGGAGGATGTCTGGGTTGTCAAAATATAGTTCCTGCTTGCCCCAATCATTTATTCATAGACCACAATGGAATGGGTTTCGGGGGATGCAAAATGGGAGACAGCCAGTCTGTGAACAACTGTAATCCCAAGCGAAAAAGTACTAACAGAAGATAATGCGAAGGAGGGCAAAGGCCCCTAAAAGATGGCTAATTCTGCCTGTGAGAGTGAGGGAAGAATTTAGAAAGTTGCTGACATTTGATGTGAGCCTTAAGAAATATTAATTGAATTTTCAGGGAGCTGAATAAAGGGCACCTTACTTCTATTCCTGAATTCTAAACTGGAATAGAATAGAAGAATGAAATAGAAGAATAGGGTAGGTGGGAGACCAAGCTATCACCTTTACTTGATGAAGTTGATAGTGAAGAATAAGGCTGTCTGACTTCAGGTAAGTGGATTTCCAATTCTAAACCCAGAATTAGACAGATTTATCCATGCAGTCAACAGAATTGCATTACCACACAGGCTTTCTGATGGAGGGCAAGACTCCTATAAAACCTACAATAGGAGAATCAGAGCAGAACACATATTCTCAGCAGGCAGGTTCACCACCCCCCTCCCAAAAAAAAGTAGAGGAGGAGGCTGAAATGTACATGCTCTGTGCAGCGGGTTGAATGGTGACCCCTTCCCCACCCACTCACCCCCCCACCTCAAAAGACGTGTCCACTCAGAATCTGTGACTATGACCTTACTTGGAAAAAAGCTTCTTCACAGATGTAATTAAATTAAAGATCTTGAAATGAGATCATCCTGGGGTAGGCTGGTCCCTAAATCAAATGGCAAGTGTCCTTAAAAGAAAAGGGCAGAAGACAGAGAGAAGAAGGTCAGAGATTGTAGTGATGCATCTACAAGCCAAGGACCACCAAGGATTTGGGCGACCACCAGAAGCGGGGAGAGGGGAACTGGACAGGTTGTTCCTCAGAGTCTCCAGAAGGAACCAAACCTGTCCACACCTTGGTTTCAGACTTCTGGCCTCCAAAACTGCAAAAGAATAAACTTCTATTGTTTTAAGCCACTCGATTTGCGCAAATTTGTTACAACAATTCTGAGAGACTAATACACTCTGTTTCTTCTTCTAAACTCAGCCATCTGTGAGTAGGGAGAGGCCAGATTATTTCCCTAGTGGAGCTTTCTCCACATAAAAGGAAATATTATGAATGGGAAAGACACATCTTCCCCTAAAATAATAATAAATGTTGCTAACATTTTTTGAGTGCTTGTCATACCAGCTATTGTTCTGAGTAGTTTCATAAAGAATACAGTAGAGGACTGTGGACGGGAAGGGACTTCCAAGCCAAGGGGAAAACTCTGTGGGGTTTTCCCAACCCATACACTTCCTCCTCTGTTCCTATATGACTTCCACCCATTTCATGGGCATTTGGTCCAGGGCTGCTGGGATTTACAACCTTGGGTCCCACATCCTCTACTCACAGAGATAGGAGAGCGTTTGTTTAATTATAAAATTTCTGTAAATACCATATAATGCTTATGAAAAAATTGATGTATTAGTCTCCAGAGAAACAGAACCAAAGGCCGCTAATTTAAATGTTAATCTGATCTTAAAAATATCTTCACAGCAACATCTAGACCAATGTTACACCAAACAACTTCTGTGCCATAGCCTAGCCGAGTTAACATGTAAAATTAACCCTCACAATGGACTTTTTTTCTTTTTTTTTTAATTTATGTTTTCTTTTAAATTGTAGTAAAATATATACAACATAAAATTTACCATTTTAATCATTTTTAAGCGTACAATTCAGTGACATTGAGTACATTCACACTGCTGTGCAGAACTTTTTTCATCTTGCCAAACTGAAACCCTGTGTCTATTAAACAGTAACTCCCCATTTCCCCTCCCCCAGCCGCAGGCAACAACCATTCTACTTTCTGTCTCTATGAATTTGACTATCTAAGTACCTCACAGAAGTGGAATCATACAGGCTTTGTCCTTTTGTGACTGGCTTATTTCACTTCAAGGTATCTTCAAGGTTCACCCGTGTTTTAGTGTGTGTCAGAATTCCCTTCTTTTTTATGGCTGAGTAATATCCCACTGTATGTACATACCACATTGTGTTTCTCTGTTCATCTATCAGTGGACACTTGGGTTGCTTCTACCTTTTGGTTATCGTGCATAATGTTGCTATGAACATGAGTGTGCAAATTTCTGTTTGAGACCCTGCATTCAATTCTTTTGAATACCTAGAAGTAGAATTACTTGATCATACGGTGATTCTGTTTAATTTTTTGAGGAACTGCCATACCATTTTCCACAGTGGCTACACCATTTTACTATGATCTAGTCAGCATTTTCAAACTGGTTTCAGGAGACAGGATTAACAGTTGCTTAAGGTAACACATACACATTAATGCTCAGACTGTAGCCATACACCCACCCCAAAGTGAACAAAGCATTCAACAAGCAACCAAAATAAATTATGGATACTGCAAGTTGACTATCCAGTCTTCATTCAGTCTTTCTTCTTCCCTAAGAGAATTCTAATTTTATTCAGTCACTTTTCTCTCCTCTACAGTGTCATGTGCCTCAGGGGAAACTAACCTCATTTCCAGGAATGGGTCTGATTGGTCTCAGGTGAATATTGCCCTGTCAGGAGTTAGGTCGTCCTTAGGCATGTGGCTCAATTTGGACCAATAAAATGAGAGTGAAATTGGTAGTGGGGCTTCTGGAAAATTGTGCCTCATTCCTGGGAAAGTACCATAAGAAGAGACCCTTTCGCTTCTTCCTCTAGACCTTGTCATTTCTGCATGTAATTCTTGGAATTGCTATAGCCAGGCTGCCGCTAACATGAAGGTAAAGCCAATATCAACCATGGAACAGTGGACGAGAATGTAGGTGCTTCATGTTAACATCACTGAAATGCTGAATTAACTCCCTCTGGAGCTCATCCTACACACTTTGGTCTACTCGATGACAGAACAAGTTGGTAAAAATATCCGGCCTTCCATGAAAAAGTAACGTGGTTATAAATATGTGAATCATGAAAACACAGAAAAGGATAAAGGAGAACAAAATATAAATTGCTCACTATCCCACTGTATTAGTCAGGGTTCTTGGTTGCCAGCATCAGAAACCAACGCTGCTTCATTTAAGTAGAAAAGTAATGTGTCGGAAGGATTATTAAGGAGCTGACAAATCCAAAGGCAGGAGAACCAGTATTCCTTCCCATGGGATCCAGTACCAAGCTCATCCCAATGTACAAGATGACACCAATGGAGTCAGAAGCACCACAGCCACTGCCACCATCATCGTTTCTGCTGTCACTAGCACCACCCCCATCATTGTTCCACTATCATCACCTCCACTCCCACTGTGATGATCTGCTTGCTGACTGTCCAAATGTCAAACCATGGCTGGGACTTGAGGATGCAAGTCAAGAGCCTAGGGAACCACATGTAAGGAGGCATATACACTCAGGGTCATACAAATGCAAATCAGCACTTCCAGGACTTTGAAAATGCATGCCTCCTTAAATTTTACACTCTAGCACCCTATATGCCTCACTTGCCTCACCTTATCCCAGGTCCTGTGTCACACACCCAAGTTTTGAAGCTTCAGGTGGAAGCTTCAATGTACAAGCCCAGTTCATATGACCACACCCTGGTCGCTACGCAGTGAGCAAGGAAGGGTTTCCCCTTTCAGCTTCCACAGACAGCTAGGGCAAGGTACTCTACCAAAACTCAACACAGTGGGGAATTGCCCCCAACCAGGAATCACCTCCAAGATAATCATAGTTAACACAGTTTGGAGACAGTGTTTTCAGGCTTTCTTCCATGCATATACACTGGGGGTGAGTGCAAAGAATGATTTTATATTTCTTAGTTTTTTGTTCTTAGAAAAGAATATTCTAAGGTGGACTTTACGCAAGATTTTCTCCTAACCAGCATCATACCCTGGTGTCTGAACTATATCACCCCTGCAATATGTGACTCTGAAATAAAAAAATTAAGTCAATCATATGTTAGATTTACGCTCTTATTACTAATATTTGATCATTGACCAATTACCCAAGTTGTTCATTCTTTTCTAAAATCATTGTGGTTTCCCTTTGAAAGTCCTGTCATAGATATTTAAGTTGTTGTAGGCAAGAGGATTGACAACCCCAAACACCCCACACCCACAAGCACGCTCTTGACAAAATCCTATCAAAGGATCAAAACACTATAAAAGAAACCCAGAGTGTGGGATTCACTAAACGTGCTGGCTGATTTCACTTTAAAAGTGTTACTTATAGAAAGAGGAAAAGCTTTTGAAGTGTAAGCAGTTTAACACAGAGAGAAAATAGATAGTCAAACAAATCATAAATGGAAGGAAACTGTAGAACAATGTGATTTTCAAACTTGCTTTTCGGGGTAACTTCTTCTTTTTTTAAACTGCGTTTACTTTAAATGTACTTAGTTCAATCTTTCTCAAAGCACGGTCAGAAGTCACTTTTTTTAAAAATTTCACTTTCTTTAATGGTAAAAAATAATTACCCAGGCCTTATCTGCAGGCTTACTTGTAGTTTTACTTTGTCTTCATAAACCTGATTCAGCTGACAGTTGCTAAGGTGATGGCCTTTTTACAAGACATTTTATTTATGGGGCATAGTCAAAGGAGAGGCATATTTTACTTGAGACTTTCTAGAAAAACGATACTTGCATTTGCCATATATGTCACTCCGGGTCAAATTTTAAACACAGGAGAACTAATAGATATTGTTGTGACTTAATTAAATCAAGGACAAATGTACTCTGTAAACAAAAGCTTTAAAGTTTCCTAGCGGGTGGCTGTTGTTTTCATCTCTTTACTCTTTGACTGCTTAAGACTGTGAAACTCAGGCTTCATCAGTGGCCTCTAAGATTTAAAGAAATATATTTTGTATTACATGGCTCAAGAAGCAGACATAAGTAGTCAAAATAAGAATCACTTTTTTAAAAAATCACTTAACAAGAGTTTTTTTTTTTTAATTTTTGTTTTAATTTACTTGAAATTTCCTTGAGCCAAAAACACCCTACTAGTTGAATTAGTTTTATGTTTGCACAGATGTTTACCATAGATTGTTGTTGTTGTTGTTGTTGTTATTAAAGGAATCACTGAAAATGGTAAGAATATCCAGAACGATAAACCCAAAGCCACGTTCTGGGTAGAACTACTTGCCCTACATTCAATGTTGCTAAGCCTCTGTATTTCTTGAGGGAAATACATGCATAGCTCACCACCTCTAATTCCCATCTTCCTACCCAAAAGCTACTAATATGAGGTTGATAGGCAGAGCTTTTCAATCTACTTATCCTCAGCCACAGGCATATGATGTAATGGGACAAAACAGGAAGGCTGCAAGGGCTTCTGGGTAGGTTTTCCTCACTTCTAAAGGAGACACAAGACAGAGCCATTCCATTTTTCTCCTCTGGACTTTGTCATTTATAAGTAAAGGCTGAAACTGTCGTGGACAACTTGTTAAAATGTGCACAAGGACTGAACATGCTGGGAACACAGAGGGGAAAGCTGAATACAAGAAAAACCTAGGTCCATGATGGCATTGCTAAGCAGATGAAATAACCCTGTAATCACTTTTCCTCCAAACTTCTTAATGCTGTGAGATAATGTATCCTTATTGTTTAAGCAACTTGGAGTTGAATTTTCTGTTACTTAAGCCAAAAGCACCCTAACTGATTGTGACAGATTGCAAAAATGGCCATAGTTCTTCACCCCTCCCAGTTATCTACAGCCTATGCAAAATGCAGCTTGGCCTCTCCTTCTATCAGGAGGCAATTTCTCCACTCCTTGAATCTGAGCTGGGCTTGTGAGTTGCTTTGGACAATGTTGAAAAGTTCAGAGCCTGGGCCTAAAGAGGCTTTGCATAATTGCCTTCTCACTTATGGAATCCTGCTGCCACCATATAAAGAAGCCCAGGCTAGCCTGTGGAGGAGGAGAAACAGGGTGGAGAGCAACTCAGTTTTCCCAGCCACCTCTACTGAGCCATCAAACTGTCCAGCCCTCACCAACCCACGAGCTGATCACAGATACATAAATGACCTCAGCCAAGATCAGCCAAGCCAGCCCAGACCAGCCTTTCAGCTATCCCAGCCCAAACTGCCAGCTACAAAACTAAGCATTAAATTAGCGGTTGTTATTTTAAGGCACTATGTTGTGGGATTATTTGTCCTCTAGCAAAAGCTAACTGATACATGGATAAAAGTAAAATTACAGATTGTTGCTAAGAACAGCAACCTCCATTAACCACATGTTTCATTAAGCAATCTTTGAATATATATCTGTCTTGGTATTAGAAAGGATACATATGTGTGCTGTCAAAATTAAATCGTTAAATATAGAGTACATGTGAGACTCTTGCACAGTTGTGGAAATGGAATAATTGAAGACAATACCGGCATCCTATCTTCACTTCCTATTTTTGACCTGTTGTAAGGTTATCCCTATTAACTGCAGAGGAAGGGAGTATCAAGAAAGGGTGCACAGAATCTGAAACCATTTATATATGGCAGCAGAAAACCATCTTTGTATATATCTACAAACCCAATATTTCCTTCCTAATCCCTTGGGAGGGCATTGAAGGTAGACTGCATTCTTCATGCACTCCCTAATCAAGTGCAGAACTAGGCAACTTAGAAACCTTCTGAGTAGTGGGGACAGCCAACCTGCAATCAAATGAATCATGAAATCTTAGAGCAGAAACTAGCCTTAGAGAATACCTAGTTCAACTCGCCTACACAACACAGTCTTCTCCATAACATCCAATTCCATTCAGTGATCATTTACTGGGCCCCTCCTGTGTGCAAGTCACTAAGCAGCAGAGAATGCAAGAAAAGGAATGCACACCCCTGCCTTCTAGGAGATTACTACCCAGTAGGAAAGACAAGGTACCTACAGATGAGGTCCAAAAGCAAACTGTTACAGAGACTTAAATACTAGCCTTTGTGAAGTCAAAAGGAAGGGCAATCTCTCCTATAGCAGAAGTAGGAAAGAGGTGACTTTGGATATGGGCCTTAATATGAATTGAACCCTCGACAATGGAGTGGAGGAGGAAGTCTCAGATGGAGGAAACATGATGAGCATAGATATGGATGGGAAAAAACAATAGACCAGTGTATCAGGGGCATCAGATACTGAAAATAATCTTTAAGCATTTATTTGGTGAACATTCTGGACTTTTACCTTCCAAACATGTCCTTCTCCTGTTTTCTTCATGTAAGTAAGTGGCATGTCCATTCACCCAGATGCTCCAGCCCAAGGCTAGAAGGTGTCCTTGATTTGTTTCTGTCCCTCAAACCTCATATCCAAACCAACACAGAGTCCAGTCAGTTCTAACCACCAAGCTACGTCTAGAATCCAGCTCCTTCTCGCCACCTCTATCGCCACCAGCCGAGACTAGTCCATAGTTTTCCATAGCAGCCTCCTCATTTAGCTTGTTACCTCCACTCTTTAACTCCCTGCAGTTTATTCCCCACACAGCAGCCTGAGTGAGCTTTGTAAAATGTAAATTATTTCATATCACCCCCTCTAATAATTCCTCTCCAGTAGTCTCCTGTCGCACGGGGGATAAAATCTGAACTTCTTACCATAAAATCAAAACTCCAAGGGCTTGTAGGATCTGACTTCTGCCTTGTCTGATATCTCCTACTGCTTTCCCACTTGCCCCTGTGCCTCAGACACACTGACCCTTCTTCAACAATTCGAGATCCTCCTCTCCTTAAGGCCTTTGTAGGCTCTATTCTCTCTACCTGGAGTGCAGATCCGTGGCTTGTCCTCTCATTTCATTCAAGCTTCTTCTCAAATTTTCTCTCTCCAAAGATGCCTTCCCTGACCATCTAAAAGAGGCCCCACCTCCATCACCCTCTATCCCTTTAACCTGTTTAATTTTCTTATCATCACCTGCAATTACATTATATATTCACTTGTTGATTTATTTCTTGTCTGTGTTACTATTAGTTTCCTATTGCTGTTGTAACAAATTATCACAAACGTGGTGCCTTGAACAAGGCAAATTTATTATCTTAGAGTTCCGGAGGTCGAACATCTGAAATGGGCCTCAATGGGCTAAAATCAAGATATCAGCAGGGCTGTGTTCCTTCTGGAGAATTCGTTTCCTTGCTTTTGTCATCTTACAGCAGCCATTGCATTCCTTGGCATTTGTCCCCCTTCCATCTCCAAAGTCAGCAATGGCAGGTCAAGTCCTGCTCACATGGCATCACTCTGACACTCATTCTTCTGCCTTCTTCCGTCTTTTAAGGACCCTTGTTATTACATTGGGCCCACCTGGATAATCCAGAATATTTTAAAGCCATTTTATTAGCAACCTCAACTCCATCTGCAGCCTTAATTCCCCCTTGCCACGTAATCTAATATATTCACCGGTTCCAGGGATTCAAACGTGGACATCTTTGGGGGGACATTATTCGGGCTACCACCCTCCACACATACTGGAATATCAATTTCACTCGGGGCCAGAACCAGGTCTTTTGTCACCATTCTCCTGCACCTGGCACATAGCAATGTATATTGGTCCACATATGTTTGTTAAATGAATTCTTGAATGCAACGTACTGTTATAAGAGCTTTATATGTACCATCCCAATTTCATCTTCACAACTACTCTATGAAGTAAGAGCAGTTATTATCCCTTTTACATTTGAGAAGACGGAGGCCCAGAGAAGTTAAGTAATTCGACTAAGGTCACATAGTAAGTGCCAGAGCCCAAGGCACAAACTAAAGCAAACTCTAAGGCCTTTGCTCTAACCACTGTACTACAACTCCCTCATAAGGGAGTCATGGAAAAGGAAAGGTGGGCCCTCCTAGTATCTGCCTTGAATAAACCAACTGGCTAGTCTAAGTGGAGAGCTCAGGGAGAATGCCATCCTCCTTCACACAAGACTATGGAGTCTCTGTCTTGATACAACTCATGAAGACAAACTCAATAATTTGAGGGGAAGCTTATTTCAATCTTTCCACCAGGTCTGGTTTTGCTCCAGCTAATTACAGCTACCCGCAGGTTCCTGAGGATACGTTCAAGCTAAATGCAAACTCTTTTGTTTTTCCTGAGTGGGCCTCCCACATAGAATCATTGTCTGCTTTCTTACTGTGGTGAACTGGATTGGGCATTGAAGAAACTAAGGGACCAACACCACCTTTGCTTCAAGGCTAGATCAAAGCCAGCCTCAGCAACCAACTTCTGTAGCCTTTCCTCTGAATCTCACCCTAGTCTTGCCCAAAGACCAAAGACTCCTCCACACAGACGATACCCCTTGTCCCCAAACTCAGGACCCAGAATGCTTCAGAGGAGGGAGAGTGAGAGACTCTTATAATCATTTCCCTCCGTTTCTCCCCAGATTTCCGTCTCCCAGGCCAAGAGAGGGGGTGGGTGAGGCATTGTATGTTTGATGAATACCAGGGCCCCTCCCTCAGGAGTCTGGGAAGGAGAACGGAGAGTGGGTTGCCAACAGTCAGTACTTTTCTTTTTCTGGCAAATAATCAAGAAAATGGATAATTCCCACAAACACAATCAAGTTAGCAATCCATGTATAATTTGGCAATATGCTTGCTAGTCACATAATAACTTTAATTGCTTGTGGGATTTTTAAAGGAAAAATTACTAATTTTGATGTTTCTTGGAGACAAATTTTTCAAAGAATTTTGAGGCAAAATAAGACTAAGGTCAAAGTACTATCTCTAGGTCTGTGTCATAACA
Source organism: Eschrichtius robustus (assembly GCF_028021215.1). Classification (NCBI taxonomy): domain Eukaryota; kingdom Metazoa; phylum Chordata; class Mammalia; order Artiodactyla; family Eschrichtiidae; genus Eschrichtius; species Eschrichtius robustus. Next base: position 88,855,332 of record NC_090827.1, on the reverse strand, counting down.
GCTGCTCTGAGTACATTATCTCCCCTTTAACGATCCAACTACCATACCCACACATCCTCTGTCTACCTATCTATCTACCTATCTCTCTCTCTATCTCTATTTATCTCTCACAACCTTCTCAACCATGTACACATATCCATTTATATAGACACATACATACTTCCTCCTAGTTTTCCGATATTACCCAGGAATTCTCCCAGCCCTCCTCCTTCATGCTGTCCTGCTCTCTACTCCACAGATAATTCCACTCACATAATGACAGCACTGGAATTATCCAGTCTGATTATAATTATTCAATTATTCATTGAATGCTGTCTATGTAGATTGTTATCAGTTTCTACACACAACTTGGTATCCCAGCTCCAACACTTACTATCTATGTGGCTTCAGGCAAATTATTTAACTTCTCTGAACCTCTGTTTCTGCATCTGAAACTGGCATAATGATGGTACCTACCCCATGCTCAGTACTGAGCATCAACTATGCACCTGACCTTATTGTAGGTGCTAAGGATACAGCGATAAAAAAAGATGAGGGACTAAGCCCGTGCACCACAACTACTTGAGCCTGCACTCTAGAGCCTGCGAACCACAACTACTGAGCTTGCACCCCACAACTACTGAAGCCTGTACACCTAGAGCCCGTGCTCCACAACAAGAGAAGCCACCACGATGAGAAGCCCGAGCACCACAACGAAGAGCAGGCCCTGCTCGCCGCAACTAGAGAAAGCCCACATGCAGCAACGAAGACCCAACACAGCCATTAATTAATTAATTAATTATAAAAAGATGAAATCCCTGCTCTCAGGACACTTACATTCCAGCAGGGAGGAAATGAGTCTCAAGTAAACAAAAAAAGATAATTTCAGAGAAGTGCTATTAAAGGTAATACACAGTAATATGATATAAATTTAGTGGGAAGGTGATAGCCAGCTTCAAAGATGGCCACTGATGACCATCACCTCCCAGTATTCCTGTCTTTGTATACATACGTATACAGGTCATAAAAGACATTGCAGCTTCTACCTTGCTCTCTCTTGAATCACTTACTCTGGGGGAAGCCAGCTGCTGTGTTGTGAGAACATTCGAATGGTCTCATGGATAGTCCTATGGCAAGGTGGTGATGAAAGGAGCCTCTCGCCAATAGCCAGTGCTGACCTTGCCAATAGCCAATGGCTACCTGCCATGTTGAAAGTGATGACTGCAGCCCCAGCAAACTCATAAAAGACTCCAAGCCATAACCAGTCAGCCAAGCTGCTCTGGAATTCTGACCCACAAAAACTATGTGACTATAATTTTTATTGTGGTTTTTTAAGCTACTAAGATTTGAAGTCATTTGTAACACAGTGATAGATAATTAATACAGGGAGTTTTAGATGGGATAATCAGGAAAGGCTTCAGTGAGCTTCACTGAGCTTGGGTTATTGTGAGGATTAAATAAATAAGGTGCACAAAATGTTTAGCATGGGGTCAGGCTTTTAGTACCTGCTCCGTAAACATCAGCTACGGTTATTTTTATTATTTTTTGTGAGATTAGTCTTCAACCAACACCCTCACATTACAGACGAGGACCTTGGGACCCAGAGACTTTCAGACATTTGTCCATATCTCACAAAGCTACTGTCAGCCAACCCAAGTCTGAGGGCTGGATCTCCTAGCTTCTGCTAAAACCTAAGCCAGACTTCTTTTTTCTCATACACTCCGTCTCTTCCTTCTTTGCACAAAATCTAAGGAGGACGTGACGAGTCTGCACACAGATTAAGACTCTACTGAGTCAGCCCTACCATCCACAGTCTACAGAGCAGGGGACAGAGAGAAAGTGGGTGTGGTGTGTGCAGGAGAAGCTATTCAATGGCTCCTGGGGGCAGTGGAGGTGGGATTCCTTCAGAAAGCAATGGCCATGGCCAGATGAGCATTTCTGAATTGTTGTGAAATGCTCTCTTCTTTACTAATCACCACTGGAAATCCGACAGCTCTTTTTAATATTTTGATGCTAATCACCTGAAAGGCCATGGGGAGGAGGAAAGAGAGGGAGGCAGATTGTCTGCACAGCCCATGAGCCTATCAGTGCCTCAGCCTAAAAGGTCTTAGAACAGACTGGCTACCATATGCTGCTGTTCTTATCCTGCCGTGAGGTCAAGGATATGGCCCACTTTTCTCTCTTCATGGCCGCCACACCCATTCTCTCCCTGGGCGTTCTGTCCTCCTCTCCACCCCCATGACCAGCTGTGGAGTAGCACGTGTCCCCCACTCCTCCCTCTTTCCTTGTAGCCTTCAAAGATAAGCTCACAGGACTGCTTATTATAAAGAGTTCACTGCTAGCCACTGTAGAGAAATAGATAACAGATAACAAGCAAAGAAAATAACGAAAGACAGGGAAATTACAAAGACTACAGAATCTTTCAATATGACCATGTCACTCCCTTACTTAAAACCTTTGGGTCACTTCCCCTCACCTACGGAACAAATCCCAAGCTCTTTAAGGAGGCACACAAAGTCCTCCAAGATCTTGTCTGCGTTCAAATCTCTACTCTGTACTTGCCAGCCATGTGCCCTTGAGCAAGTTACTTCTTTCATTGTGCCTCATTTTCTTCTGATGTAAAACCCTATAATAATATAGGGTTGTTGTGAGAATTAAATGAGTTAATATATATAAAACCATAGGTCAGTATCTGGCACATAGTAAGTGTTCAAGAAATGTAATCTATTACTATTACTATGACGATGATGAAGAACATCTCTGCAACCTGTCCATTACTCCTTGTCTTACAGTTGTTTGAAGTCCCCTCACATATGTTACCATGCTGTTAATCACCTCTGTGCTAATTTGCTCAATTCCCCTATATCTAGACAAACTTTACCCTCCCCGAAGCCTGGCTCACATCTGAGTCTTTAGAGAAGATTCTACTCAAGCAAGCCTCTTTGGGAAGCATTCTACAACCATCTTCTCATCACCACACACTGGCTCAGGTATCTTCCTCTTTTTTCAAAAGATTAAGTATCAATACTTTAATTTATGATATAATGTTAATTTTTATATTAATGTAATTTACATAATATTCTTGAAATAACAGAATATAAAACTGACCAGTGCCAAGGGTTAAGGGTTGGGTGGAGGTGGAAGGGAAATGGGTGTGGGTATAAAAGGGCAATGCAAGGAATCCTTGTGGTGATGGGAAAGTTCTATACCATGATTACCTCAGTGTTAATATTCTGGTTGTGATATTGTACTACAGTGTTGCAAGATTTAACCACTGAAGGAATTGGGTGGAGTGTGCACAGGATCTCTCACTATTTCTCACAACTGTATATTTTTTTAAATTTTTATTTTATATCGGAGTATAGTTGATTAACAATGATGTGTTAGTTACAGGTGTACAGCAAAGTGATTCAGTTATACCCATTCTTTTTCAAATTATTTTCCCATTTAGGTTATTACAGAATATTGAGCCGAGTTCCCTGTGCTCTACAGTAGGTCCTTGTTGGTTATTTATTTTAAATATAGTAGTGTGTACATGTTAATCCCAAACTCCCAATCTATCCCTCCCTGCCCAACCCTTTCCCCCTGGTAACCATAAGTTCTCTCTCTAAGTCTGTGACAGGTATCTTCTTCTGTATCCCTATAACGTCCTAATCATACCTCCATCAAGAATATATGTGTATGTTTTAATTATCTCGAGCTGCATAACAACATATCCCAAAGCTTAATGGCTTCCAACAACAGCCATTTTATTTGCTCACAATTTTATGGGTCAAGAATTTAGGTTAAGCTTGTTTGCGTGGTTCTTCTGCTCCATGTGGCATCAGCTGAGGTCATTCACTCAGCTGCATTCATTTAGCCACTGGACTGAATAGAAGGCCCATGAAGGGTCCACTCATATGTGTAGTGCTTCAGCGGTCCTCTCACACTCTAGCTCCATGTGGCTAGCTTGGGCTTCCTCACAGCATGGTGGTCTTAGGGTAGACTGGCTCCTTACATGGTGGCTGGCTTCCAAGAAGAAGCATTATAAGTGGCAAAAGCCGAAGCTGTAGATCTCTTAAGGCCCAAGCTTGGAAGTTACATTGCTTCCACCATATTCTACTGGTCAAAGCTAGTGATAGGACAAGCTCAAATTCAAGAGAAGGAATAAAAAGAATGTATAGCCATCTTGAAGTCACCACGACAGGTCCCTCTCCCAATAAGATTCTGAGGTCTTTGAAGGCAAAGAAAGAATTCTATTAGTCTTGGTACCCCCAGCACCTAACTGGAAGGGGTGCCTGGTATAGAGTAAGTGCTTAACAAGTTGATGTGTGAACTCCCACATAGACACGGAAAGCTCTAGAAGCAGATGAGCTGGCTTAACAAAACCCTCAAGGCAGCTCCTCTGAGACCTGCCAAAGCCTCCCACCCACGACCTCTGCTTCTCGTCACAACCATCTTCAGTTCATTCCCAGCACGACAAGATGTGCAAGCAATGCCAAAGTCACTAATCAAGCACTAGTGTCTTTAACTGGCTTTAACACAGATAAAGGGCAGAAGTGAAAGAAGTTAGTGTAGTTGGAATGTTCTACATGCCTATCTAAAGGAGAGATAAAATATGAAATATATCTGTGTAAATATTTTCAACCCTAGTGCTATGGGGATCCAGAACATCCCCAACCGAAAGGACTCTCAATTCTCCCTGTTTGGGAAAAACCCTCCCCCAAACCTCATGCAAACAGCAATAAAAATCAGTGGCTAGCCTATGAGGCTCACTCCTGAATTCCCTAAAGAAAGCCCTATTGCTTTTGCCTATGGCTCAGGGCAGCAGCCTGAGATTATAACAAGAATGCCAACCTTCCAAGACCAGGCGCCAGGGACAGAGGCATGGGGAAGGGAGGGTATGGGGGTGAGTCAGCTCAGATCACCAGCAATTGTCTGTAGAGAGAATGTGCAGGTCTTGTCTGCAGCCACCATGGGTACAGGCACTCAATTTTTAATGAGTAAACCACTGGGAGGAAAACAAATACAACTTTAAATATCTGAGTAAGCAGGTAGGCTTCTCTGTTCGTCTTAATGGCCCACGTCTTCTCCAACGGGATCGATCAGGTCCATTCCTAACCTGGGATTCCAAGCAGCTGGAGGTACCTGAGAGGAGCACCCACAGACAGAGCCCACCTGGCACTCAACAGAGGTAGAGAAGCAGCTCTCCTCCCCTCACTGTAGTTGGGGACAACTTGACAGAGGCCAGCCATCCTGCAGAGAATCACTTATACGAGTTAGGAGTGTTCTGGATGTATGAAAAAGTGACCCATTTAGCAACTCTCTGGAATCCCCGAGAGTGAAAAGTGTTGCCCAAGTCACCATCTTGTCTTCTTATGAGGCAACCTAGGCTGTAGAAGACAGTGTGGAGGCAGAGAAAATACAGACCCCTTTTCCTAAGCATCATAAGCCAGGAAGACTCCTGGCAGCTTTAACATGTAGTAAGGCAGGTGAGGGAGGGGCCATGTTTCATATTCCTCAGGTTGCCATGTTCCTTTTTCAGTGCCCTTCATTTCCCCTCAGAAACAAGGTATAAAGTAAGAGACCCATGCCAAACATCACTGTTTCCAACCAACAGATATCTAGTGAGCACCTACAACATATCAGGCCCCATTCCAGGCTGGAGATAGCACAAAGAACCTAAGAGGAAAGATGTTTGCTTTATTGGAATTTTCCAACAAGCAAATAAAACGTCAATTTCAGATCATGATAAGTGACACGAAGAGAATAAACTAGGAGAGTGGGAAGTGTGATAGAGAATGGCTTCTCTAGGTAGAGAACACCTCTCTGAAAAGGTAACATTTGGAGCTAGGCCTTCAGTGATGACACAGAGAGAGCCATAATCTGGGAGAGAAGAGCCCCATGAAGAGGGAACAGCAAGCGCAGCCTTGAGACAGAAATGAGCTTGGTGTATTTAAGGCCCAGAATGAAGGTCAAAGCAAAAATAAGAAACACAATGTGAGATAGACTACATTGTGCAGGGGCTACATCATGCAGGGCCTTGAATATCATAGTAAAGCATTTGGATTTTATTTTACTCCATATTCTGCCTAAATATTACTACTCCTGGTTCTTTAGCACTACAATGCTTTATTTATCAGAGACGTGGATGCTACAAAACAGAGGTCCTCAAACTGTGGTGCCCAGACCAATAACATTGGTATCACTCTGGGAATTTATTAAAAATGCAAACCTGCTGAATCAAAAATTCTGAAGGTGGGGTCCATCAGTCTGTGTTTAGTAAGCCCTGCAGGTGATTCTGATGCATGGTAGTTTGAGAACCACTGCTCCAGAGAAAATAACTTTCTAGACTGCCAAAACTTCCTTAAGGACAACACATTGTTAAAGAAGACAAGAAAATGTGCATTATATATTTTAGTGTGGTTCCTATCTTTAAAAAAAAGAAAAGGAAATAAAAACTGTATATGATCTTTTCTGGATAATTCATGATCCTCATTGTGTGGACTCTGACATGTTCTTAGGGTCTATGAAAGCTGATAAAGCTGCTTGCTCCTATACTTATTGGCCTGAGATGACTATTCTTTGTGAGTTTTTGTTCTTGCTTTTTATAGCTGCTCTATAGCTTTCTTTGTTCTTAAGTATTGGCTTTACTTAATAATAGTAGAACAATGAAATAAGAAATAGACATACCCAAATATAAGTGCAAATTTTTATTAGATTCATAAGACATAAAATTACCTTGTCAGTTGCTATAAAGTCTTCAAAATGCTTACTCTCAAATTTTGCACTTAACTTTTCTCAGACCATGACACTGACATCAAAAACCAATGAAAAGTTTTATGTATGTTTAATTGAAGTCCTGCAGGGTGAAGACAGAGATAATGGAACAGAAATATGACTTGAAGAGGTAATAGCTGAGACTTTTCCAAAACTAATTACATATATCAACTGACAGATTCAAGAAATCCAAAACTGAAAATAAAGTAAAACCTAGTTACTTTAAAGTAAAACTGCTGAAGACCATAAACAAAGAAAATATCTTAAAAGCAGTCAGAGGGAGAATACAGACTGCCATCAAAGGAGCAATAATTAAACTGACAGCTAATTTCTCAACAGCAACACTGGAAGCCAAAAGACAATGGAATAACAGCTTCAAAGTGCTGGAAGAAAATAACTGCCAACTTTCACACCATTGTAAAGTCGAAAAATCCTAAGTCGAGCCATCGTAAGTCAGGAACCATCTATATACTTATTACGTTATACTTATTAAATGCTCAACCTCATTAATGATCAGATAAATGCAATTAATACCTCAATGAGATTCTACTACAAACTCACCAGAATGGCTAAAATTCAAATGACTGACAACACCAAATGTTGATGAGGATAATTAGCACATACACCGTTGGTAGAAACGTAAACTGGCATGATCACTTTGAAAAACTATTTGGTGATATTTATTAAGCAGCGATATATATGTGCATTCTGTATAACCCAGGAATTCCACTTCTAGGCTTATATTCACTAGAAATGCGTATACATCCTGGAGGAAGGATATAAATGCCTTATGAGTCTGAGGGTACGTAGCGGGAACAAGATCTTTGAAGAGATTATAAAAGTACAAGACAGTCTTTTAGTGCTTTTTCTCTGCTCCTGTGAGACTTTGAATAGAAAAGCTTTGCGACTGAATGTTTTAGAAATGCTTGGTCGTCTGGGAGCCTTTAAGGTATGGGTCAGTACTCTGAATATTGGACCTGAATTCAAAATCCTGCCTTTTTTCTTTTCTAGCTGTGTGAATTGGGCAAATTCCTTAACTTCCCTGGGCCTCATTTATAAAATGGAAACAGTTATAAGGCTGAAATTAAAGTGCTAACTAGTGCACCTGTTAAGATACTTTTCCCTTCTCCCAAGACAGGTACAGAGAAAAGGAACTAGGATTTGCCCAAAAGTCTGGGCTTTAGGCAAGAAGGAGTCAGGGGATCTGTGAGAGTACAACAGGTATAAGAGTAGAAAAGATATTTAAGGGGCTTCCCTGGTGGTGCAGTGGTTGAGAATCTGCCTGCCAATGCAGGGGACACGGGTTCGAGCCCTGGTCTGGGAAGATCCCACATGCCACGGAGCAACTAGGCCCGTGAGCCACAACTACTGAGCCTGCGTGTCGGGAGCTTGTGCTCCGCAACAAGAGAGGCCGCGATAGTGAGAGGCCCGCGCACCGCGATGAAGAGTGGCCCCCGCTCGCCGCAACTGGAGAAAGCCCTCGCACAGAAACAAAGACCCAACACAGCCAAAAATAAATAAATAAAATAATTATTAAAAAAAAAAAGAAAAGATATTTAAGACAATGGAATTGGGGGATAAGAGGAGATGGGTCACAAAAACAGATTCAGAAACTACATGCAGATGCTGAGAACAGAAAGGAAGGTTGGCTTTGTAGTCCTCTGAGCTACCAAACCAAGATTCTTTAAATTAAACCCTGACCAGCAATGTTCAAGTGGCTCTAGAAACGAGGAATGGAGGTGTGGTGGGACAAGAAACTAGACAAGGCATTATATAACTCCTCCTTTGTGTGCACACACAACAGGCAAGAGCGTGTTTTAAATTTCACCTGGACTGCCATAGCACCCTTTACGTTCCTCCGTTCTAGCACACGTAAGGTGACAAATAATAAGTCGCATTTCTGTCCACTTGCCACTACACTCTGAATTTCTGAAAAATAAAGACAGGGTAGTACTTGTCTTTGAACCCAAGCACCTAACAGAGCGACTAGCATAAGAGGCTTCCAATAAATATTGAATGAATGAATAGACAAATGAAAGAGTCTATGGTGTCATTTCGCTTGCAAGGATCAGAGATCCGGAACTGCACAGCCACCTATGAAAAATCACCAAACGGAGCGCACTGAATCTCCTTCCCAGTCCCTTTCGGCCTCATCCACACTTTGCCACCACCAACTTCTTCCCAATCCTGCAGGGAGAAGCCTGGAGCCTGAGGGTACATTTCCTGGCTTCTTTTATTTCACTAAAAATATTCCATTAGTTGACTGATATTTACCTGAATGTTGCTTCTATTTTATTCTCCAGATCTGGGTGAGACTAGATTCTTGACAGTGACTATGACAAAACGATGTTGCCTTCCTCATGATCTGCCCCTGCCTCCATTATTTACTTCTGGTTGAATAACTGGGGTTAGGTCTCAAGGTAGTCCAAGTGGAGAAATACAGTGCCAGGTCCAGAAGAAAATGTCCTATCCTCAGAAAGAGCTGCAGGACTTGGCTAAGATGTACCAGCATGAACTAGGGGGGACACATGTGGGAGCGAGTTCAAGGATGATAAACAGGAGAGGAAGGAGGGGAGCAGAATACAAAGGCAAGGGAGGGGTTGTTGACTTGGGAACCCCCTTAAAGTTAGGATGACTGTATTTCTGAATGGCTCCTTGAAGCTTGGACATGATGCCTTACAAGTTACAGGGAGAGGCTGCAGTACAATGGCAGAAAATTGAAGGAGTATGTCAGTCAGGGGCAACTACATCTCTGAGAAGCTTAGAGATGACTGTCCACTGTAAGCCAGGGTGAGAAGAGGTGACTCTGCCATATAATTGGGCTCCATAGTCTCCGTGGGAATGATGGGATTCCAGAATAATAAAGGCCAGAGGTAAGTGCTTAACCATCAGAGTCAAGGTGAACATAAACCACAACAAGCCCAGAGGGACAACCAGAGTGCCTCTACCCACAAGGGTTTTGATGATGGCTAATAGACCATGGTGTTCCTGGGACTGGGATAGACGATCAGCCAATAAAGGTATTACACGACTTGTATAACAAGAAAAAAATGTCAAGAGCTATCAAGGAGAATGTTGATGTGCCCATAATCTCCAGATCTGAGTCAGTTCTCAGACCCCAAACCTGGGTTCCCTTGAGAAAGGATCCTGCAATGTCTCCCACACTAGTGAAGTTTTTAGGGATTCAATGATCTAATGCATGTCAGGATATCCCCTGCCAGATAAAGAACAAGTTATTACACTTTGGGCTTACTACTACAAAGAAAGAAATCCAATGCTTGGTAAGCCCCTTTGGGTTTTGGATAAACATAACCTATAGTAGGGAATACTGCTCCAACATAGGTACTGGGTGATTTAAGACATTCATGGTTTTGAGTGGGGCCCAGAACAAGAGAGGGCTCTGCATTGGATCCAGGCTGCCATGCAAGGTGCCTTTGGTTCATATGATCTGGCAGATCCAACAACGCCAGAGGTATCTGTGATGGATAGGGATGCTGTGTAGAGTCTTTGGCAAGCCCCAGTAGACAGCCATAGGATAGACTCCTACGGTTCCTCTGGAGCCACCTTCTTGAGAAGAGAATGACCTTCTTTTTGAAAAACAGCTCCTAACAAGTTATGGGGCCATATTAGAAACAGTCATTGCTCCCTCCAGCAACTGCTTCAATCTTTGTTTTGTTTTTTTTTTTGCTTCTCTTTATACCTAATTTCTTGAAAAAATTATCTACATCTACACTATCTCCACTTACTCTTTTTCCACTCTGTTTTGAAACTACTCCAAATCAGGTTTTCATCCCCACAATGCCACTAAAACTGCTTTTGTGAAACTCATCAATGACTTCCATGTTCCAAATTCAATGACTAATTTTAAGTCCTCTTTGTACTTGATTTCTCAGCAGCATCTGACCCAATTGGATATGCCCTTCTTGAAATAGCTTCGCCCCTTGTTCTCTGGGACTTTCCTCTTTCTTCCTGTCTCACTGATTCCTCCTCATCACCTTGGCTGGTTCTTCTCATATCCCCAACCACTAATGCTGGGGTTCCCAAGGCTCAGCCCCAGGTTGCTTTCTGTTCCACCTATACTCTCTCTTCCTAGGTGACCTTATCCCATCCATAGCTTCAATTTTTTTTATGTGCTTCCCACTCCCCAATTTACACTTCTAACCCTATCCTCCCCCCTGAACTCCAGGCTCATGTATCCAACAGTCTATAAGACTTCTCTACTAGGCATCTGATAGACTTAATTCCAAAGCCAAATTCTGGCTCCCTTATCTCCAAACCTGTTCCTCCACCAGGCTTCCCCATCTTAGTAAACAACAGCTCTATTCCTCCAGCTGCTCCGACCCAAGACCTTGACTCATCTTTGCTTCTTTCTTTCCAGGCTCACATTCCATTCATCAGAAAATCTTGCCAGTTATTCCTTCAAAAAATTTAGAATCTGGTAAATCCTTAGTCTAAGCTACCATCATCTCTTGCTTAGATTATCGAATCCTGTTTTCATGCTTCCATCTTTGCCCTATTCAATTTATTTTAAAAGCAGCAGCCAGAAGGATCCTGTCCCACTTCTACTGAAAACCCTCCACAAGCTTCCCACCTCCTTCAGGGTAAAATCCAAAGTCCTTGCGGTGACCCACAAAGCCCCACAAGGTCTGCACCGCCTCTGCTTCCGGATCCCCTCTGACCTCACTGCCTACCATTTTCCCTGAGCCCTCTCTGGACACCCCTTTTGTCTTGGACTTGCTTCCTTCAGTCAGCCTCAGGGCTCACTCCCTCACTTCTGCTCCAACTCCACTTCCTCAGAGATACTACTCCTTCCCATCTCCTGGAGCCCTCTATATTTCTCTTCCTAGCAGGTCTCACTAGTTGGTAGATTATACAACACATTAATTTTATTGTCTGGCCCACCCCAGTAGATTGTAAGTTCTGGGAGAGCAATAGCTTGCTTGATTCCTTTGTCCTCAGCCCTTAGAACAGTGGCTGGAATAAGATAAATGCTCAATAGATTTTTGTTGAGTGCATCAATAAATAGCAAGTCTTTTGTAAATCCTAGGGTATAGGAGGGGAAATGTAGATAAAAAATGCTTAAGACCTATGTACACAATGGGATATTACTCAGCCATAAAAAAGAATGAAATCTTGCCGTTTGCAACAACATGGATGGACCTAGAGGGTATTGTGCTAAGTGAAATAAATCAAACAGAGAAAGACAAATATTGCATGATTTCACTTGTATGTGGAATCTAAAAAACAAAACAAACAAAACAGATACAGACTCATAGATACAGAGAAATTGGTGGTCGCTAGAGGGAAAGGTACATTGAAATAGGTGAAAGGGATCCAGAGGTACAAACTTCCAGTTATAAAATAAATAAGTCATGGGGATGTAATATATAGCCCAGAGAATATAGTCAATAATATCATAATAATTTTGTATGGTGACTGATGGTTACTAGACTCATCCTGGTGATCAATGTCTAATGTATATAAATGTCAAATCACTATGCTGCACACCTGAAACTAATATATTATATATCAACTATACTTCAATTTAAAAATTTTAAATAAAAAATAGAAGTCAAAAAATTGTTTAAAAAAAAATGACTAAGACTTTTAGAAGCTCCCAGTTTGGTACCCTTCCCCACAGCGTAGGGTATATACCTTCGTAGGTCACAACAAATAGTTTTAACCAGAAAAGTGTAATCAAGCATACCAAAAACTGGTTTTATTGCTTTTGCTGGTCTGAACTTAGGATATTAACTTGTTTTGGAGATTTGACACAGATCCATTTGCTATAGCAAATTCAGACGTAAACACCCTAAATCCACATGTATTTTCTTCTCCCCTGTGAAGTCCCACATGGCCAGGTCTGGACTCACAGACAGAAACCAAGAGTTTCCTAGATGCCTGAGTGCCACCATCCACCCCCCTCAAAAGTCCCCCCTACCCTGGTTCAGCAGAACCTGAAATTACACAATTTACAATTCATTGACCTCTGATAAAAGCAAGTCACGCCCCAAGGAGAGCTGCAAACAAAAGCGTTCCTGAGCCAGATTCCTTGTTGACACTGGTCTCTGGTTACACCCCAGGCATAAAAACGGAGGAAATTCGGTCTTCAAAGCTAGTGCATCCCCACTTTTGTCTGTCCCCAGCGGAATCCCTTCCCCCACTCCATCCTCCCCATGAGGCACACTCTGGGAGTTCAAAAACACAAATGCTGCCGGGGATTTTCAGGTTACACAGGATAGATGATAGATAGATAGACGGATGATAGATAGATCGATCCAAAGTAACTTATAGGTCCCGGCTCATGTTACTTGCCTTGGTAAGGGTTTCAAGCCTTAAACAATTCCTCTCAAGTATGCCCTGTTGTGAATCCCCTTTCCTGTTCATAAACCTTTCTTGGCCCAGACCCCAGGAGTCACCTTTCAGAAGAATCTGGCCACTCCCAGCACGCCCTTTTTCAGTCTCCTCACAAAGCAGAGACTTCTCCCAAGGGGCCAGGTCCGCCCCATAGGGGCAAGGCCACAAGGCTGACATCTCACGGGTAATTACCTTGCCCCCAGAATTCCAGAGAGGCCTCTCCTTGGACCCTTCTCAGTGTGCTGGCCTGTGAGTCTCCCGTTTGCTTGGGGCTGGGTCGGGGGCCTGGATGAAGCAGCACCCTCACTACACGCCATCAGCAGATTTCACTCATCAACCCTGACTTCTGTCCTCTTGGCCTCACCAACCTTCTCAACACAGTGTCACAGAGCCAGGGACCAGGGGTAAGATACAGTGGTACTTGTCACTCCCAGTTTGGGCTGGTTTGGTCCATCTATGCTAACCAAACGAATCATTCTTACAGAAGCCCAGAAAGTGGCGGCCAACGTGCTAAAGGGCAAAGAGCCTGTTAGGGTCAGAGATGCGGCAGGAATCCCCGCCTTACAGACCCAGACCAGGTTCCTCCTGTGGCACCAGCCTCTTCACTTACATTCTTCAGAGTTTCTCTCTTCCTGTTCCTCTCTCTCGTCCTACTTTTGCATCTTCCTTAGGGAGTTTTTAGTTCCGGAGTTTCCATCCAAACCCAGCCCACAGGCACATCTCAGTAACTTCCCCTTGTCCTACTTAAAAGCACACAGCTCTGCTCCCCCAGCGTCCTCAGCCCACTTGTTGGGCTCGGAGCCTCCACTGCTCCCTTCTTGCCTTCATACACATCCTATCGTAAAGAATTCTGGAGTTCTTAAAGCATGTTTATGTACCGCACCTCACTGATGATCACAAAACATCTTGTGAAGATGGGGAAGTGGGTTCTTTTCTTCACTTTCACAGGTGCTGGGGTTGAGATGCCAAGTAAGGGCCTTGTCCACAACCACCCAGTGGGTGAGTCACAGAGCCCAGGGGTAGGGTCTTCATTCCCCATCTCCTCTTCTAAAGGTCTTTCACGTTCCGTCTTGTCTCCCTCCGTGGAGTGGTTCCCAGGACACCATCCTCACCCAACATTTTCCTGTACACACATTCACTCCCCTGGACTCTGTCACCTGTCAGCTTCCAAGTTTCCAAATGTGTATATTTCTATTATTTCCTAGACATCGCCACACTTGGATGACACTTCAGAAGCCCTATGCTTCCCTAAGTATGCCTACCTCACTTACCATAGCATGCTGTCAGCTTCAGGGTTACGACTCTGAAATCAGACACACCCTCATCCATATTCCGGCTCTGCTTCTTACCTTCAGTGTGACGTTAGTCAAGTTATTTAACCTCTGAGAGCCTCAATCCCTTCATCTGTACATTGAGAGTATGACTATTTATCTCATGGGGCAACTGTGAGGATTAAATAAGGATATGGTGGCACATGGTAAGTACGCAGGTAAACAGTAACTATCATCTTCATCATCATCATCAGTATCTCTTACCTGAGATGGCAGGAGTCTCCTCATCATTCTCTTGCCCCCAAGTATGCTACACCCCAGGTCCCCTCTACCCCTCTACCATCACCCCCAGCACCCCACCCCATGTCCAGGCTGTCTACAGGTTACCTTTCACAAATACACGTGCCTAGAAGAAAAATTAAGGAAATTTTAAGGAAATGTTTGCTTCCATACAAATACAAGCAAAAGAATAAAAATTAATTAATTTGAAAAACTGAAATTTCACTACACACTCCCACTCCTCACCTCCCATCTCCCCCCCGAAAAAAAACCCATTTGCAAATTCTGACCAAATTTTTCATTAGGAAACATATCACTCCCCAGATAAAAATGAAACAATCTTCCACCACACCTTCAAGAAACAGACTGGGCTCTAGCTCTATCAAGCTGCTCAATAGTCCCCAGACAGCAGGCCCTTGCTGAAGAGGTTAAGAACATGGGCTCTGGGGTTCAGATCCCAGCTCTCTCACTCTCTAGCGTGCAGCTGTGGGCAAGCAGCATAACCTTGCTCTGCCTCAATTTTCTCTTGATTAAAATAGGGATAAAATCTGCCCCAAAACTTTCATGTGAGAATTCAATGAGATAATCCATGAAAAATAGTTGGCAGGGGGCTGCACATAATAAACTCTCAACAAGTGCTACGCACTCTTATTATTATTAGTGTTCATGTGCCTTTTCCCTTTGTCTGTGCTAGTTCCACAGGATCCCATGGCCACCACTAGCTCCTCACTTCCTGTTTGTCTAGGCATCTGCAAGACACCTCCTCCGTGAAGCCCTTCTGGATTTGATGCTTCTGAATTCCCTTTGTGGCAGGTACATATCCTTTTCTCTACAGCCATTTTCACTCTGGCCTATCTGCATTTTTTTGCCTAGATGTCTCCTTTACTACGTCACAAGCATCTTGAAGAAGACGAGTTTCTTGCCCATTGCAAGAGAGAAGATGAGAAGAAAGGAAGAAGATGGTGGGGGGAAGAGGGAAGGTGGGAAGTAATGCTGATGCCTGAGCTGTAAACTCTCCAAATTTTAATGGTTTACCTTAACCAAAACTTATAATGTTAAAAAGCATTATATTGACCCATAGATTCTCAGTATTACCCTCCCAATAAATATTTTTAAATATTTAAGAACCCCCATTTACGTCATATCACATCTGCCTCCAACTCCACCCCTCAGTCTAGAATCCATTTGAGGGAGGGTGCCATTTTGGTGCCACTCTTTCTTAACATTCTCTTTTTAAATGGTTCTTGTAAAAGAAATTGTTAATTGTTATGAATTTGTTTATCATATCTCTTCTTCTTTATCCAAAGATCCTGGTCTAACAGCAAGCTGCTTTGCCTTGGAAGAATATGCTGTGCAGGGGGAAGAACCACAGAAGCCAAGGCTGCGAGAGCCGTAAATGCACAAACCTGCACCTAGCCTCTGCAAGACTCATAACACACACTCACAACAGAAATTCTGGCCCCAAAGACCAAGACATTTTACTTACCATTATATATGTTCTTTCCAGGAATTAAATGCCTCATGGCAAATGAGAAAGAAAGAGTTTTCCCACATCACCATCTTCTCCTCTCAACATCTCCACCAAATTCATACTTTCCACGTTATCTATTAAAAATTGGGGCTATAGGGACTTCCCTGGTGGTCCAGTGGTTGAGAATCCTCCTTCCAATGCAGGGGACATGGGTTCGATCCCTGGTCAGAGCACTAAGATCCCACATGCAACTAAGCCTGTGTGCTGCAACTGCTGAGCCCCGCACTCTGGAGCCCGTGTGCCACAACTAGAAAGAAGCCCACACGTTGCAACGAAGAGTCCGCTTGCCACAATGAAAGCTCCCGCATGCCACAACGAAGATCCTGCGTGCCACAACTAAGACCCAACGCAGCCAAATTAATTAATTAATTAATTAATTTTTTAAATGTTCATTTAAAAAAAATTGGGGCTATAGTTTATACAAACAGCTCAAAACAAATGAGAAAAACTCAACATCTCCTGGAAATGATACTTCTGCATTTTACAAAAAAATAAATACATCTCATATCCTCTTTTGTTTGTCATGCCACCAAAGAAAGAGAGAGAGAGAAAGTCTAGATTCTGTTCATTTCAACCTGGAATGCAAATGACAGACACCAGCCTTCCCATCTCACAGTGAATGCCTTGGAGAATGGTGATGTGCCAGGGGTGGGGGAAGAGCTGTTTTTAAAGAACCAAAGCAAAATTGCAGAAACTGGAACGTCCAAATGTTTGCAGCATCTAAACTGGCCGAGAAACTGGTATGAAAGCCCACAGCTCAAGCTTGCAGGTACCTGAGTGGCCCGGAAGTACAGAGCTCTCTGGGCTGAATACTGTGAACTGTAGGTGACGGTTACAGATGGGAGGTTTGGCTCTGGGAACATGCCAAGTACATAACAAAACTCAATTGAAGGGAGCCAAGTGTAAGATCATAACCCAAACTTGAATACAGAAGGCAGCGAATTCCATAGGATTTAGGTATAAAAGGAGAATTGTCATATTTTTCCTTAAGAGTTAATTTAAATACTGCGTAGGAGAAGGTAGCACCATATTTACTTTCCACTGAGTACATTTTCATGATAGAGTCAGCCCTACAGAAACAAAATTCTCCTGCATGTCATTTAGTTCTCCAAGCATTATATCAGAATCAGTCCTAGCTTCATCAAAATAAAAACAGATTAACTTTGTTTAAAGAATGTTTATAGAAACTTGTATATTTAAAGTCCAAGTGTAAAATGAAGCAGCCAGGAATATCCTAACACTAAAACAACACAATTCTAACTTAGATCACAGTTTTGCCTATTTTAATCTCCAGATTGACTTACACTGGTGGAATGGATTGGGGAAGATGAGAAAGGAATGAATATTTTTTTAAAAATATTATCTCATTTAAAAATGAATATTTTTTTAAGCCTTTACAAAATGCTAGGCACTGTTGAGATTTCTTACAAACATCTCTGATCCTTACAACAGTCCCGTGAGATAGGTATTATTATTCCTATCTTACTGATGAGGATACTGAAGCTCAGAGAAGCTAAGTAACTTACCCAAGATCACACAGCCAGTGAATGGCAGAGACAAAATTCAAATTTTTATACTTAGGATTTTTCCTTGCCACATTTAATAAGAGCCTTTATATATATCACTGGGTATTATAGAGAGTATGATGCAGATATTGGTATTAATGAAACTTGTTACAGTGAGGTGATTTTGGATCAGATTTTACTACTCATTAGAGAAGAATTTCTGGGAAGGTGTTTATGTATTGTATTTTTTAATGTGTCAAAATTTAAACTTGGGATTTATACTCCAATTTGAAATACTTTAAAAATATTATCTCCTCTAATTTAGAGATATTTTCACGTTTTCCTTTTTTATTTATTTTTGGACCTAGTTCTGGAATTATAAGTGAAAAAAGAAATCCTAATTTAGCATGTTCTCTGCACTTCCAATTTTTTTAGCCATTACTAGTAGCTCCTATATACACAAACACATGAGAAATCTCTAAAGTAAATTTTCAATGGTGAGAAAAACAGCTAATCACATCAAAGAAAAGTAGGCACTGGAAGACACTTTCTAGAAAACAGTATTAATATATAATTATTTTAGGAGAAACTATGACTCTGTTAACACCTCCCCCCTAAATTAAATGACCTAATCAGATCACTTAGAGAAATAAGTGCTTTTCGCTGCCGTACCCTAAGCTCATATTGCTATTTAACCTGCTTTTAAACAAACAAGAATTTTTAAACACTTTCTATCCTTTAAACAAATGTTCTTTGCTTGGCTAAATGACAATGTTCCAGAAATGCCTACCACAGAAGCATAAAAAACCCTTGGCAACATTCCAGAAGAAATTCACCCTGCATAATGTGTTCCAGCAAACACTCAATAGCTTTTCTGGTGAACCTGCTAGTTCTGTGTGCACTTGAACAGGATCTGAAAAGAACAAAAGAAAAAACTGATAGACATTTTCCTTTTTGTTAGTCTGGTGAAGTAGCCCTCAGCTCGAACGAGCAAACTTTCCCAACTTGGAAAAATGAAGGCATGTATGGCTAACCTAAACCCGGCCTTGGGCTCTGATGTAAACTTTGTTTTACTACATTTGATTCCCTGAAATTCAAGTATGATTATATTGTCTGTCTTTTTATCTAATAAAATGTGCATTAGCATTTGGTTCTCTTTGGAGTGTAGTATTTGTTTATATGAATGTATCCTTTCAAATGATTAGTAGTGCTGTCATAATGAGAATGCTTTAGATTAGACATAAACTCTCGATATAATATTAAAAAGAGGGAGACTAGAGGGACAAACCTCTTCAAAACGTTTCAGAAGTGTGTTCATAATTGGCTAAGGCTATCAACTTCTCCAGATACTTAAGAGAATTTCACCAAGTGCAAAAACTTAAAGATGAAATCCATTTCCCTTTTATAAAGTGAAATAGATGCAAGTTCTAATATTTTATGCCCCTTTGCAACTTTTTCTTGGGGTGAACATTTCCTACTTAAAAAATAAAATGGTTGGACAGTTTACAGTCTATGAAACTGTAACGATACATTTGACCCCAATTCTCTTTGAACATGGGGGGAGGCAGTGTTGGGCTGGGCTGACACAGTGTGTACTGAAAGCCCATTTGACCTTAAATGCCCTGATAGGGGGGTGGGGGAAGGATGATGGGGAAGGATGATTGGAAAGGTGAAATTTTCTCCATTTGATGTTCTAGGACACATGCATAGAGCTGAAACTCAACCCATTTTGCAGGTGAGACCTATAGATACACATGCCAGGCCTGGGGGAAAACTCGAACCCTGGGGAAAGATGGAAGCCACTAGAGCTTGCCTTCACACGCCTCCCACTATCATTCCATCAGCCTGCTTCACGCAGAGCCTTTCTCTGGTTCCCTGGGGCCACTTGGAGGAGTGCAGCAGTGGGACCATTGGCCCAGGGTTTAAAACATAGACTTTTGATGGTATCACAGAGATACCCCGATAGGATTGAAGAGAAAGGACTCATTGAACAACTTTAATGGCTAAATATAAACATTTTAAATGTACTGTGCTGGTTGTAACATTCTTCTGGCATTTCTTCATTTATTACTGTGCTGGAAGCCTCAAAATAATGGAAGAGACCCAGCTCTCGGGACCTCTGAGAGGCCCTGGCTACCAGGAAGTCATGTGGTGTATTAGAAGGCAAGATATTTACAAAACCCTCAACTGCTTTCTGCAAAAGAAAGCTGGGCCTCTAGACTCCCAGTCAGCAGAGTAAATTACGAAATGCAAAATCAGCACAAAACAGATGGAAACTAAAGAGATTTTTGACTGACATCCTTATCCTGATCTCCTCTCCATCCTCAAAAAGTAACCATGATTATGAGTCAAGGTTTTTCCTTCCAAATCTTTAAAAAGAAATACACACACACACACACACACACACACACACAGAATAAATGATGTTATTTTATGTGTTTTTCTTAAATATGTGGTAAAATGCTATACACATCCTAAAAATTGCTTTATTTATTTAACAGTATTTTGAAACTTATCCATGTGGCTTCATATAGATTTATTTCAATACTTTTGGCTGCTGAATAGTACTCCCTTGTTCGAAACCACCACTTTTATTTACCCATTCCCCTATTGAAGTACTTTCAGTATTTGTCTGTTGCTGATCTGATGCATTCTTCCAGCCTACTTAAGCCTTCCCTTCTCAGAAGTCTGACTGTACTTTATTCTCCTAAGTTTGTTCCACGTATGTGAGGTCTGTCTCCCAGACTAGAAAGTAAACTTCTAGAGAGCAACTTCTATGGCCAGCATCTAATAGAATCATTGCATCTATGTAATAATTTGATAAATGATAGACTTTGGCCTTTTGACTCTCTCAGAGAGCTTAATAGGAGCTTTGGACTCACAGAGGCTCAACAAATTCTATTTATTTATTTCCACTTGTTCTTAAAAGAGAAATTCTGTATTTTCAAAACAGGTTCAACTAAAATTCACTTCCTTTCCTAATCTATATTTGTGGTGGTCAACACCTCCTTAAGATGTGCCAAATCCTAACTCTGGTGATAAAGGTTGCACCTTTTAAAGATGAGAGTGTGTGGTGTGTGTGTGTACGTGCATGTGAGAGAGCAGAGAAGAAGGAGCGGGAGGGGAAGGGAAGGGAGGAGGAGGAGGGGGAGGAGGAAGAGGGGGAGGAGGAGGGGGGAGGAGGAGGAGGGCAAGGAAGAAAAGGAGGAAGAGACTGAAAGGATCACAAACCAACCTTGGGGCGTGGCCCTGTGGCCCCTGCTGGCCTGGAGGCAAAGCCAGGCACAAAGGACTGATTCTCTTTGCAAATGAAATCTGGATAACAAGCACTTTTCCTTCTTTTCCTTTAAACATCTTACCCTGCCACCTTTACTTTACACTTTTAAGTTGCTGTTGTCAAAATCAGTTTTCATTTCTTTCTCTGGAAACTCTATTCTCTGACTCTTTAGTCTTCCTAAAGAAATTTTTTTTTTAATTGTTAATGCTTTTTCTAGAGACAATGAAGAAAGTGCAAAGTCTTCACATCCACTCACCAGAAACCCTCCAGACCGTTCAACCAGACTCCGGATCATGTCATGAAGAGCTGCTTGGAAACTGTGAAAACCTTGCCAAAGAGACTCACCCATTGCATTGTTTGTTAGAGGAAAGGAGAAGGTACGGACCTATTAGAGCTATGGAAGCAAACAGGTATTTGGGGATCTCTCTGTGTTTGTGTTAGACCATTTTTTCATCTTGTGAAGTCACTTTAATTCTTTCCTAGTCTAAGACACATTCGGCAGCAGTTTTTGGCTTTTTTGAGTCTGATCCCTTTGCTCTGGCCAGGGTCCTCCCACCTCCCAAAATGCACATACGCTTATACACATGCAATTCTGCAAAGAATTTCAAGGACTTCAAAAGTCCCCCGAGACTACAGGAGTCCAGGTTAAAAAGATCTAAAGTAAGGAGAAGTTGCCAAGAATCCAGATGTTGGCAGAAACAATAAAAGTGACACGCACTATATGCAAGATAGTAGCTACAAAATAAAAGCAATCTCCATATTTGGGTTTTGGAGCATATTTGGGTTTGATCCTGAGTTGGTCTTTTCAGACATGCCCATATCCATTATGGATAGTAAGAGGAACAATATGTCATCAACGTGCCACCATCTCTGAATACAAAGAATGACTGCATCTGCAAGATAACATGCTAGACAAGGCACAAGACAATACTGATCATGAGGAGATTGTCTCATTGAAAGTATCTACACCTGTAGCAAGTGCTAGAAAAAAAGTGAATAAATGATCTTGCCCATCAGTGCCCTTCACCTCAGTTTCTTATCACACCCTTGGCATCATTTCTTTCAGTAGCTACTTTAACCTCAAAATCATCCTTAGTCCTATTTCAACTTCAAAGACTTCTTCACATGCCATCTTCGTTAGATCGAATCTATTCCAAACCCTTAGCTATTCCCCAAACCATATACTCATAAGTTTACTGTCATCAGAGTAACTTTAACCATTTACAGAGTGATTCCTCTGTGTCAGCTGTGCATGTAGCACTACAAATATGCTATGTGTGTGTATTAAATCCATACACTAACTCTGCTAGGTAGACTGTAGTATTTTCATTTAAAGATGAGAGACTTAAGGCTCAAAGAGAAGTGACTTGCTAAAGGTTGCAGAGCAAGAAACTGGCAGAACTGGGTTTATCCTTAATTCCACTTGACTGCAAACTCTATCTCAGTCTTGTTGGCTGGTGCCACCATCCCAGTCTTCCAGAAAATTCTTAAAATTACAGAATTCTAAGTTTAGATGGGTTCTCAGCCTTCTTTGGCCCATAGAAAATTTGAGCAGAAAAAGATGTTAGAGGCAATCTTGTCTGACCTTCACACTTTACAAATAAGGAAACTGACAGTCACCTAGGATGGGTTACTGGTCCAACCATGACCTTCCCTTTTCTAGTTCTCAAGGAGGCAGGAACCACATCCTTTGGGAAGTAATTTCATGCTTCTCCTAGCATAGCTCTAAGTGCAACAAAAGTCTGTATGTCGACATCTGACGACCATTCCAAAAGGAGCAGAAACTCAAGTCCAGAACACTTAAAAGAACAGAAAAAAGGAGGGCCAGGGTCAGATGGCATCTACCTCAAAGGGAATAGAACAATCCAAGTGTGCCCCTTCCCACTCCCCCCAGAGGAAGCCAAGGATATTGCCTGGTCCTTGAAGCTAGTGTAGCAATGAAAACAAGACATGTAAAACCACAGCAAAGGGGGCCCCCAAAACCAACACCTGCATCCCAAAGCCACTTCTACAAATAGCAGTGACCTGCAGCCCAATTAAGGAGATAATTTCAAAGCCCTTCTCTTTAAGTCTGTAGTAGCTGGAATGAGCAGGGAGAAGACAAGTCAGCGCTTGAAAGCTTGCCTTTAGGTTTGTTATCAAGAATAACAAGTGATTGCCATATTTCAAATGTGTTTAAAAGTCCTGAATCACATAATTATCCTGCCTTGCGTTGTCCTTGAAAAGGCAAAAATAGAAATGGAAGAAATTATCTAAGGGCAATAAAGCAGGGAAACAGAGATTAGGCAGGGGTGTGGGCTGCAATTCATTATTACCGATGCTTATAAACACTTACTGTATGACGGTAGTTGACAAAACCTGTTAAGAACAGAGTAATAAACATGGTTCCAATCTCTCTCCTGGAGAGAAAAATAATAATAGGCCAAGAGAATAAAGAGTGTAACTGTTTAATAGGCATTTTTATTTTCGAAAGAAGGCAGTTTAGGTGACCTTAATGCTTTTAACATTCATTTTTGTCACTTCATTATACCGTTAGGTTACACCAAAAACACAAAATGCTTTATTTAATATATCACATGAAACAAGAGAGGACACACTGGGTGGTTCAATGACCAAGGCTTGCCTGAATTAGCTTTATTGATTCATTTAACATCTCCAAGCTTCCCTGGGCTATTTTGTAAATAAGTATGATTAAATACAAGGGGCTACATAAATACTCAATGTAAATATACACACACACATTCACACATATATATGTTGCATATATTGTGACCATTTGTTACATCCAGGTACTAAGCCTGCTGACCAGCTAAATAAATTAGTTTGCTGGGCTTTCAAAGTATAAATCCTGAGCCCTCGCAGGGCATAGGCACTGTTTGCTCAATCCATAAACACATAATTATTGAACTTGCCTTCTAAAGTAACACCACACCCTGGATATGATGCAAAACCCAGCATTACAAGATAAGCTCTGTCTCAAGTTTCTGCTCGTTGTAGTGTCTGAAGTATTTGCTCATATGCTCAGGGGCCGAAGCAGAAGCAAACAGTCAGGCCAGTATTATAGGGACACCTGTGTTACAAAATCGACTTTATTGTGAAAGCAATGAATGAAGTTCAGCAGCACTCCTGTAAGAATGCAGATTCATCCCACATCACGTTGGTCAAACAGGACTTTAACCTTATCGCCGGCCTCCCTCAGCTGCCCAGGGCAGTCCCCTTCCGCGGGGTATCAGATCCAAGCTCCAACTCCCGGCTGCCACACCTCACGTCCTGCTTGTCTTCTGTCTGTGCCCTCATGCAGCTCAGTTAGCCAGGCCTGCGCTCAGATCTCCTATGAGGGCTCTGCACGGTGCGCTGAACCTGCCTGGACTCATGACTCTCTTCACCTTTAAAACTCTACAAAAATCACTTCTTCTGTGAATCTTTCTCTAATTAGACAGAACACAGTGTCCTGCCCGAGAGGCTCTGGCACAACCTTGCACGGCACTTAGGTATGATTTTTGATGCCCTTCCCTCCCCACCAAGATATGATATAGCTGAGCGATTAAGAGCCAGAACCTGCGAGCCAGACACCTGGGGTTGAATCCTGATCCACCACACACTAACTGTGCCTCAATTTCCCTACCTGTAATTCATGGGTAGATATCTAGATGGATAGGTAACCAAAGAGCTTAGAATAGTGCCTGGTATGCAGTAAGTGCTACCACCTAAATGCAAGCATAATAAATGTGATCATAAATGGTAGCTCCTATCTGCCTTGTGTTCAGGAGACAACAGGGAGTGACGGGGCTGCCTCTAGGGTGGCCTGTCGAGGATGTGCCTGAAATGGCTGCAGCTGCATTGCCAGCTCTCCCTGCGGAGGGACCGGCCTGGTGTGACCAGCTGTTCACAATTTCAAGAGAAAGCAAAATCCACATCTCTGGATTTTAAGTTATTTGTTTACATTGAAAAAATTAATGTTTGAGCCAAAGAAAGCACATCTAAAGGCAGATTTAGCCCTTAAGCCACCATTCTGTGACCTCTGACATTTACAAATCTGTAACAGTGTGTGTGTGTGCATTTTCATTTTTCTGTGTTTATCCTCTATACTTTTTCCTCAATTAAATATCCTAGGGGTAGTAGAAAGCATGTAGAAGGTACTCAATTAAGATCAGCTGACCAATGAAGGCTTATTAATGAACAGACACCAGTGGAACTTTTCTGAAAGAAAACAATGAGTAAATTAGTGTCCTCCACGTTCAGTGCCCTCTGTGTCTTCAGTTCAGGTAAACAAGCCAAGCCCTGGAGACACAAATATGAACAAGATGTAGTCCCTGATCTTAAGGAATGTACAGACTTGTGGGGACACAGCTGTGTAGACAACTGCAATGTTTACAAAACACATGGACACGTCTCATCTCATTTACGTCTCAAGAACCCAAGGTAGTTGGTATAGCATGTGATTTTATACCCACTGTATAGAAGAGAAACCGAGGTTAAGTGACTTGTCCAAGATCACTCCAGTAGTACGTGGAGTTGTACTAAGAACCCAGTTCTGCTGACTCCAAACCCAGGGCTCTTTCTGCTGCACGCTTACGTTCTAGCAATAACATGCCTATTTCCCAGTGCCTGTGACACTGGAAAAATCGGGCTCATGAAGAGGGTTGATATCCAGTGAGTTAGAGGGAGGCATTGATACTATCAGGGAAGGCAGGCTTTGAAAAGCACCTTCTTCTCATTAATTACAATTTACCATCTACCAAAAAGAATTTGGGGCTACTTTCAACAAAGCATAATGCCATATATATATATATATATATATATTTTTTTTTTTTTAAGTTTAAAATAACAAAATACTGAAGGGAAACAGAGATGAAATCCCTGTTGAGGGTAAGAATAGGTAGCACGAGTGGGCATAACTCTTAACTCTGAACTTCCTGAGAGAAAAGGCAAACTAGGAAGTGACAAGTTTCTCGTTTATAAAAGGAGGCGGACTAATTTTAATTTTAGCATATATTATCACCATTTGTTCTCTGATTTCTGAATCACACAGCAAAAATCAGTATTCTTATGGAAAACATTGATTTGAAAGTATAGCATTTTACCGAAAAAAAAAAGTGAATTTATTATACTTGTAAGGTCTGTAGATTGATCAGAAGATTTGGAAATTTTGTAACAACATGCTCACTAGCACGTGATTGCCACCATTTATGGTTTGGCCTGTTCTCTAAAGGAAAATGGGAGACCTGGCATCCAGTTTAGAAGGATCGTGCAGCAGAGTATCGGAACTGTGATGGGGGATGGGGGGTGGGAACGGTGAGCAAAAGGTTGCCCTCTTCATAAACGGCACACATTTCAAGTTCTTAACTGGGTGAAGTACAGGCAAAATGGCGCATCAAACACAAGACGACATTCACCGGCTATGAGGCTATTTCATCATTCATTCACTCATTCAGCAAATAGTTACTGAGGGCCCACAGGGTGGGCATTCAAGCCCTGTCCTTAGGGATGGAGACAGCAGTGAAGAGCACAGACATAAATGCCTGCCTGCACCAAGCTTCCCTGAGGCAAAGCCTAGCATGTTGCACAAATTAAAGATGGATGTGTACTTTGTCTATGAGAGAGCTGGGGTTCCCACAGTCACACTGGCATCCAAATCAGCCTCCCTAAAAAGGCGACAGCCCTATATTACTGCAGACGGTGAAATAGATGCTTGGCTTTTGTCACGGAACTATCTAGAGCATAGGAGCAGCTAAGAAGGGAGGTGCAAACACCGATCCTAATGTCCATGAAACAGGGCTGAAGCCTAGGTCTCACCTGTCGAAGCTCTCAATGGATGGAGGGTGGGTCAACCCTCCCGCTGCAGAAGTAACCAACAAGCAACTCCTTCAGTCTGAGGAAATGGTCCTCTCCTGTCTTAAAAATGGCTTTAAGAAGCAGCTGGAAGAAGGGGGAGGGGGAAGCTACAGCAGCCATAGACGCTGTTAGACAAGGTAAAAAAATAAATAAGGCTTTTTTAAGACCTATGCATGCATTTATTCAACTAATATTTATTAAATCCTCACTACATATGCAAAAAGCACTGTGCTAGGAACTAAGGAAACAGAGATGGGGGTGGGTGGAGACATGGTTCCTGCCCTCATGTCTCTTACTTTCTAGAAAGAGAGTCAGACATTGAACAACAAATTAATTAATTAATTAAAAGTAGGACAACTACTAGGAAGAACTGTTGGAGTCTATAAGAACTTTAAAAGGGCAAATTAACCTAGTGCCAAAGATAACAGAAACCCTTTACACAATCCCACTCACTTTCTCTCTCTGCCTCTCCCCCACCCCCTCGCCTCCTCTCCCCTTCTCCCTCCTCTCTCAGATACACACATACATGCACACACACTCGTGTGCACACAGGGGTACACACAGGCATACATAGCTGTGATGGAATCAGGCACCTCTTGTCTTCCTCTTTCAGAGAGAGAACTTTTGAGCTGCAAATACTAACGATACTATTCATTCTGGCTTTTAGGCCAACAGGCTGCAACCCTGGCAAAAGCCATGGCCAAAATTCCTACTCCGAGCTAAGATGCAGCCAGGTCTAGAGAAAAAAAGGAATATTTCAACTGATTACATCTTCAAATGTCTTCTAGATCTTTGAGTTTATGGTTGTGCTTGTCCTTCTTGATACTTAATTAGAAGGTACAGGCCTCAGATGTGAACTTGAAGGAGAACACAATGTTCAAGATGAAAATGACAGCTTTCCATTGGATCGTGTGCTGTTCTATAGCAGCTCAGTGTCAGGTGCTGAAGTTAAGCTAAACTACATAAAAACAGAAGATGTAAAAGCTAAAGTTAAAAAATTATAACAGAGTTTCATATACTGAACTTTGATTAGCTATTAAATTATAATGTCAGATTGGAAAAAAAGCATAAGAAAAACAAGTAAGGAACATAATTTTGGACAAAGCATTGAGCTAGGCAGATTTTAAAACTTTTCAGCTATGTAAGTACAAAATGTTTGTGGTAGATAAAAATTAGAAAATACAGTATACAGAAGAAGATAAAAATATAGCCATATTTAATAACCAAAGCACTTTCTGTAAAATGACTAGATCGAAATATTTAACCAATTCTTTATAACTGGACATTTATTAATCTTCATTAACACAAATGTTTTAATGAATACCTTTATACATGCATTTCTGCACACATCTCTCATTATTTTATTATGATAAACTTTTGGAAGTGGAATTTCTTTGCTGAACAGTATTCAGATGTTTAAGATCAGAATTAAATCAATAGCCAAATCCAGAGTCTCTTTAAATTCTTTTTTTAAGGTGCTTAGAACACCTTCAAACTTAAGAAGCAACCAAAAATTGAAAGAAAACAGTCTTTATTTCCATATCAAACTCAATATTAATATTACATAGATATAATTTCAAGACTCTGACATTTCTTAAAACCTCACCAAATGCTGACAGACAGCAATGTCATATGGTTATAGATGCTTCTCAGAGAGCAAGCCTGTTTCTGATTATAACACAACAAATATGTTAACTGATTATTTCATTTCTTAATTTAAAATGCTGAACGGAAAACCAATCGCAACAAACATAGCTATAAAATTTTTGAATGTACACAATTGCATTACACACAACAGCAGAAAGATACCAGACTGAAATGTTTATTTCTTGGTTTGGCTGTGAGCAGAGCCACAGTCTCTCTGGGTCTTAGTTCTGAGGGGAAAGACACAAGAGCTGGAGTTTCCAGAATTTTTGATTTAATAGAACAATTAAAACTACAAGCATATAATTCATAACTAACCTTAAAATGAGAGGGAGAGATAATCTCAGAATAAGAAATATTATTTAAACTGAATTCATTTAACCTGATTTTTTTTTTTTTTAATCTGCTCCATTGCTCATATTTTTCTCATTTTTCCTTGGAGTGTGGAAACTTGCACTAGTCTACGGACTCTTAATTGAAAACAACTCCTCTAGATAACTTCTAAGTCCTTTCCGTTTAGAAAGTGCTGTGGTTTTGTGATTCTAAATTTCAATTTAGGCTCCATGTAAAAAAGTAATTCGCAAGAAATTTTAAAATTCAGTGTCTCATACTTCTTTGAGGATCCCAGAAAGGGGGTGTGGGCATTTTACCCTCCGACTTAGTGGGGACCTCCTGTGGCCAGGCACTGGGAACACAGTGACACAAAGCACAGCTTCTGTCCTCAGGGTGTTCTCACCTAGAGGAAACAGATACTAAAGTGGCAGTAGGGCACAAAGAGTGGTATAATATGGGAGGTATGCCTCAGGACACGGAGCACTCAGCAGCACCCTAACCACTGGGCTGGAGGTGGCTAGGGGGCCAGATCTTCCGGAGGAGGTGATGCTGAAACTGAGTCTTGAAGGACAGGACGCATGTTGGGCAGCTGATGATGTCACTACAGGCAAACGATCAGCCTGTGAAAGTGAATGTGTATCAGAAACCATGGAGAATCCCAGGAACTCCACGCCCTGGTGAGTTCCAGTGAGGGCAGAGTCTACGTGTTGGCAGATGGCTGAAGACACTGGGGAGGCTGGCAAGGAGCCAAATCAAGGACAACCTGCAGTGCTAAGTTAAGGAGTTTGGACTCAATCCCCAACACAATGGGATGTCACAAAAATATCATAATCAGAGGAGGAGACCGAGCTATATCTATGGCTTGTCTCTTCTTCCATCTCAAATTTTAAAGGAGAGCTGTACAGTTGAAAAGAAGCTCAAGGTGAGGAATTCCTATGTTACCTTCATTTTTTAAGAATTAAGATCATGTAATACAGGCTTGTTAAAATAAATTCAAACAGTAGAGAAGTACATAAAATAAAAGAGGAAAATTTCACTTCGAGCCTGACTTCTCTCCATCCCCTCAACCAAATCTTACTCCCCAGGGTTAATCACTATGAAGAGTTTCATGTAAATCCATGTATATATGTTCTAAATATATACAAAAGCATTTACATATAACACAGATCT
Organism: Eschrichtius robustus; assembly: GCF_028021215.1. Lineage (NCBI taxonomy): Eukaryota > Metazoa > Chordata > Mammalia > Artiodactyla > Eschrichtiidae > Eschrichtius > Eschrichtius robustus. The sequence continues at coordinate 88,825,392 of NC_090827.1, read as the reverse complement.
TTTTGTGAGTTCTCTAATAGAGAATGCATTGTGCTACATATCTTGGTCTGCAACTTGACTTTTTCACTTAATATATTGTCAGTCCAGATTGATCTCATTCTTTTGGACTGCATAGTATTCCACTGTACGGTAAGGGTATATTTCAAATGTATTTATCCATTTCCCTGTTGGTGGTCATTCAGGCAGTTCCTAATTTTCTGTCATTGCTGCAATGAACATCCTTGACTATTGCACACCTATGTTTGTTTTCTTAAAGGATATTTTCTTAGGATTGGAATTACTAGGTTAAAGGACCTAAGAAGTTGTTTCATTTTGTTTCCATCCAGAGTATACAAGAGTGCTCATTTCCCCCAACTATGGCCAAGCTGGGTATTTTCAAGTTTTGAATCTTTACCAATCTGATAGATGAGAGATGTTATCTCATGGTTGGCTCAACTGATTGTTAGTAAGCTTGAACATCTTTCATATATTTATTGGCTAAATATATTTATTTTTGTCTATGAATTGACTTTTTACAAACTCTACAGGTCAGAGATTCTTAAATATTGGGTTCCAGAGCCCCCGATATATGGTATGAAATTTTCTGTGTGTATTGGATGTGCATTATTCTCAGGATAAGGTCCAAGAAATATTAAGAACCACTGATCTTAAACTCTGTAAGCTGAGAGGAACATGTGAAAAGAAAGAAGCAGGGCTAGAAGGAAGGATGTGAAAGGGGTGAGGGCAGGGTTCTGTGATTGGTTATATGCATGTACACACACACACACCTTTTATTATCTTACCCTCATCAATATCAACTTTCCCAATAACACTCCCTCATTTCCCTCCCCAGAAGGCCCCCCAGCCGCATAGGGGCTACTAGATCATTGTAGATGGGGCTCACTTCTTACTAATATTTGGACACATATCACAGAGAATGCTGACAAACCACTCAAGACGCTTCTTTATTTACATTTTGGTTCATCAAAACATCCAAAAACCTTACACACACAAGCCGTAATTTATTTATTTGAAACCACGGAAAAGCCATTGACTTCAATTTTATCTCATAAATATTTCTCTACTCTACGCATGTCTCTTCATTTCCACTCCAACCATCACATCTTGCTTTGACCACTGCAGCACCCTCCCAACCTGCCTCCCCACATCCTATCTGCCCTCCTCCCTTATCCCCTGTCTGCACTTTAACCTGAGCTATCTTTTCATTTCAACATCCGCCAGCTTACAACCCGCTCAAGGCTCCCCTTTGCTCTTGAACTAAAAAGCCAGCCACTTGACATGTGCAGCCACCTGGAGCTACCTGGTCTGCTCATCTACCTCTTCTCTTACGCTAAGTCCCTCCTCCCTCCCTCTGGCTACAGCCATACCTGGAAGACTAGAGGCACTCTCTCTCCCACTCTGCAATCTTTGTTATTCTGTTTCTTCTGCTCCAGTGCTCTCTCTCCCCCTCCTCTCTTTCCTTGAGTGAACTTCTACTCAGTTTAAAAATAACTTCCTGGATCACCCAGGCCAAGTCACGTGCTGCTGTCTCATGCTTTCATAGCACCCTCTACTTTTTTTCTAAGCACTTATCCCAAATTTGCAATTACATAGTTCATTAACATCTGCTTCCCTCTGGCAGGTGAGCGCCATAAAGATAGAAATAGGATCTGTTCTGTTCACCTCTGAAACCCCAGTGCTCAGAGCAGGGCTGACACAGAGCAGGTGATCAATAAATACTGTTGAAAGGAGGGAGAAAAATGATGCTATTGTCAATGGTCCCTTGTAGGCTTTTATTTTCCTCTACATTTTCCTTCAAATATGAGTGGATAATAATTATGTCCTCGATACAGAAATTGGCTCTTTCAGGTCATTCCCATTACTTATCAGGGACCCACTGTGTGTGTACTAGGCACTTTTCCAGGAGCAGGGGGACACCACAGTGAACAAAATAGACCAATCGTCTCCTTCCTGAGCTTACGTTCTAGGAAGAGGAAACATAGAGTAAACATAATAGATAAGGAAATTATAAGGATATTTAGAAGGTGAAAAGTGTCTTGGAGAAAAATAAAGCCGGGTGAGTTGGATAGGAAAAGAGAAAGAGAAGGGGGAGCTAGCACCCATTCACTGTGTGTTAAAAAAAAAATAGGGAGACCGAAATAGAAGGGGTGTGAGTACTCTCATGAAGTCTAAAATAAATTTGAGAGACACAAGGGTCTCTCAGATACAGCCACACGTCAACCCCGGTAGCGTGTATGCCTGTGCGTGAGCTGCATTGAGGGCATGGCCGCCAGATTGCAGTAGCTCCCCCCACCTTCTGTGCTTCACCGTCCTTCTCAGGAACGTCATAGTACTCCTAAATGCTACTCTTTTGCTCTCAACCCTCTGTTCCTCCCCGGCAAAGTTGGTGGAGCTTTCTTCCACGTTCCTACAACCTTTAGATCTCAAGAACGTCATAGTGCTCCTAAATGCTACTCTTTTGCTCTCAACCCTCTGTTCCTCCCCGGCAAAGTTGGTGGAGCTTTCTTCCACGTTCCTACAACCTTTAGATCATCTCTGTACGACGTCACTCATCTCCTTGTCCTGTAACGATTTGTCCACGCATGTGCCAGCCCTACTGAACTACAGAAACTCCTTAAGAGAGGGGCCAAGTCCCAGCACCCAGTATCTGATTGGTTCCAGCACTTGGTGATATATTGGGTTGCCCAAAAGATTCATTCAGTTTTTCCTGTAAGATGGCTCTAGTAGCACTTAGTTGTCTTTAACTTCATTCGAAACAATTTTGTTAGATTGTATTGTGACAGCTGTCATGTCAGCATGCATTAAAAAAAAATCTTATCAAAATTAGTGAATTTCTGTGTAGCCATTTTAATACTGAAGATGGAAGAAAAAAACATTTTCAATGTATGATGCTTTATTATTTCAAGAAAGGTAAAAACACAACTGAAACGTATAAAAACATTTGTGCAGTGTATGGAGAAGGTTCTGTGACTGATGGAACGTGTCAAAAGTGGTTTGCAAAGTTCCGTGTTGGAGCTTTCTCACTGGATTATGCTCCATGGTAGGGTAGACCAATTGAAGTTGATAGCGATCAAACTGAGACATTAATTGAGAACAATCAATGTTATACCACGTGGGGGATAGCCAACATACTCAAAATATCCAAATCAAGCATTGAAAATCATTTGCACCAGCTTGGTTATGTTCATCACTTTGATGTTTGGGTTCCACATAAGTTAAGCGAAAAAAACCTTCCTGACCATATTTCCACATGCTATTCTCTACTGAAACGTAATGAAAACGTTCTGTTTTTAAAACAAATTGTGACCGGCAATGAAAAGTGGATACTGTACAATAATGTGGAACAGAAGAGATTGTGGGGCAAGTGAAATGAACCACCAACAACCACACCAAAGGCTGGTCTTCATCCAAAGAAGGTGATGTTGTGTATATGGTGGGATTGGAAGGGAGTCCTCTATTATGAGCTCCTTCTGGAAAACCAAACGATTAATTCCAAAAAGTACTGCTCCCAATTAGACCAATTGAAAGCAGCACTCGACAAAAAGCGTCTGGAATTAGTCAACAGAAAACGCATAATCTTCCATGAGGATAATGCAAGACCGCATGTTTCTTTGATGACTAGGCAAAAACTGTTACAGCTTGGCTGGGAAGTTCTGATTCCTCCGCCATATTCACCAGACATTGCACCTTTGGATTTCCATTTATTTCAGTCTTTACAAAATTCTCTTAATGGAAAAAATTTCAATTCCCTGGAAGACTATAAAAGGCACCTGGAACAGTTCTTTGCTCAAAAAGATAAAAAGTTTTGGGAAGATGGAGTTATGAAGTTGCCAGAAAAATGGCAGAAGGTAGTGGAAAAAAATGGTGAATACATTGTTCAATAAAGTTCTTGGTGAAAATGAAAAATGTGTCTTTTATTTTTACCTAAAAACCAAAGGAACCTTTTGGCCAACCCAATAGAAAGTGCTCAAAGTATTTGATAAATGAGGGGATGAAAGAATGGATAATGAATGAATGAATGAACAGAAACAAGAGTTGGAATGAGTGTGGCTATGACAATCAGAATGCATCTTGTCCTGCACCTGAGTTCTCCAGAGATTCTCCATATTTGTGTATGCTATTCTTCAACACTTCTGGATCCCAGGAATATTGGAATGGTCAGATAAGTTATTCTCTAAAGCGAATAAAAATGCTTGGGTAGGGGCTCATTTGTCAGTTACAAAATCTATTTAATAGGTCTGAAAAGCATTTTTAAAATTAACTATATCAACTATATTTCAACTTAAATTTTTTAAATTAACTAGAATACATGATAAAATAAGAGTGCATCAAAATAAATAAGGGTAAGTGGTTTTGTGACATGTGGCCCAATTTTCCTATAACATCCCCAGTTTATTTCTGTTGGCTCAGCATAGTTACTTTAAAAAAATAATAACTTTCCTAGTTTGTACAATAAACTAAGCAATCACTTTCATTATATATACGTATGTGTATAATGTGTCTACTGGTTTGTGAAGTAAAGTTATTTCTTACTGGGGACAATGGTCCAGAAAAGTTTGAAAATGGCTTTTCTGGAGAAGGTCAAACTTTTGAAACTCTGAAGAGGCATCATGGAGGAGAAAAGCTAGGGAGAAGCAGAGAGAAGAAAAGAATACCTGGATGCCTTCCTCACCCTCACACTATCCTTTCGGGAGGCAGAACCATTCTATCTTACAAATCTGAGAACTAAAGCCCAGAGGGCTTAAAGACCTTGCCCAAGTCATAGTGCCAGCATTGAAATCTAGGTCTACACATGGGGAAAAGTAAAAGCATCTTGTTCTACACATAAGGAAGGGAAAGTATTCTTTCCACTTCTTGGAGATGGCAACATTTGTAGCCACATAAAAATTTAGGAGGGTATAATGCAGCACATCTCCCACTCTAGTATTATGAGTTTTATAGTTTAATAAACAAAGTTTTACTTTAGAAGTATTTTGCATTTGGAACTGCTTAATATTTTGACTCAGATGGCAGTTCTTAATTATGGACTGAAAAAGTGGATAAATGTTTAGAAGTGATGAAATAAGTCTTGCTAGGCAAAAGCACAGAAAATGAGCAGTTTTGTGTAGAGAGTACATTAGTAAAGAGTGCAGGATCCGGAGACAGACAACAAAGGTCCAAATTTTAATAGCTATGGGACTGTGGACAGGTTTTTAAGTTTCTCTGTGCTTTAGTTTACTTATTTATAAAATGGTACCTACCTCATAGGGTTCTTGCAGAGGCTAAATGAGATAATTCACATACAACTCTGAACATGCTTCCTGGAATGTGGTAAACGCTCAGAAATGTCAGCTGCTCTAAATGAGAATGGAAATCAAGACTATTGGAGCTTGGGATGTTCCCTCTTTATCTTTACTTCTCGTTGGCATACACCCCCACCTTCAATGGTCTTCCTCTAGATTTTCTTACATTCCTGAAATAACCTTTACCCCTTTGGTCATGATGCATTATTTCTTTAAGAGATTGCTAGGCTCAATTTGCTAGTATTTTGCTAAGGGTTTTTGTGACTATGTCCATGAGGCATACTGATCTCTACTTGTTTTTCTTTTTTTCTCTCTTTTAACGTTACTGTCAGATTTTCATATCAAGGTGATGCTGGCCTCTTGAAATGAGTTTGGAAGTATTTCATCCTCTTATTTTCTGAAAGAGTTTGTGAAACATTGGTATGTTTCTTTCTTAAATATTTGATAGAATTCACAAGTGAAGCCATGTTTTCTTTGTGGGAAATTTTTTAATTTATACATTTAATTTCTTTACTGATTTAAGGATATTCAGGTTTTCTACTTCTTCTTCAGTCATATTTGGTAAGTTGTATCTTCCATAGAATTTGCTCATTCATTTAAGTTGTTGAATTTATCTACATAAAATTATTCCTATGTTCATTTATCATCCTTGTGATGTCTATAGCATCTGTAGCACATCCCACTTTCATTCCTCATATTGACAGTTTGTGTCTTCTACCTTTTTTTTTTCTTAATGAATCTAGCTAGAGGTTTATACATTTTGTTGAAATTTACCAACCAGCTTTTGGTTTCGTTGACTTTCTCTGTTATTTTTTTTATATGTCATTAATTTCTTCTTTTGTCTTTATTTTCTCCCTTCTATTTTCTTCAGGTTTAATTTGTTCTTCCTTTCTTTCTTTTTAAGGTATAATCTTAGATTATTGATTTTAGACCTTTCTTCTTTTCTAATATAAACATTTAACTATACATCTCCCTTGGGATTCTGCTTTAACGACTCATAAATTTGATACATTTTCATTTTCATTTTCGTTCAAAATGTTTTCTAAATTTCCTTGTGATTTCTTCTTTGACCACCCATGTGTTGGTTTTTTTTTTTTTTTTTTTCTTGGCCATGCCACACGGCATGCAGGATCTTAGTTCCCCAATCAGGGATCGAACCCGTGCCCCCTGCACTGGAAGCACAGAGTCCTAACCACTGGACTGCCAGGGAATTCCCAACCCATATGTTGTTTAGAAGTGTGTTGTTTAATTCCTAAATATATGGAGATTTCCCAAATAGCTCTTATTAAATTCTAATTTAATTTCACTATGGTCAAAGGACAAATTCTATGATTTCAATACTTTTAAATTCGTTAGCACTTGTTTTATGACTAACATATGGTCTCTTTTGGTTAATGTTCCATGTGACCTTGAAAAGAATGTGTATTCTGCTGTTGTTTGGCAAAGTATTCTAGGAATGCCAATTAGGTCCAGTTGATTGATGGTGTCATTCAAGTCTTCAAAATCCTTGCTGGTTTTCTGCCTTCTTTATTGATTAGTAACTGAAGAATTGTTGACTACTCCAACTGTAATTGTGAATTTTTAAATTTCCTTTCAGTTCTGTCAGGTTGAGATTTTTTTTCCACATATACTTTAATCCTCACAAAATAGTCATGATATACGTGTGATTATTTTTATTTTACAAGGGAATAGACTTTCACTCATAGATTAAATGATTTCCCCAATGCCACACAACTTATTAATTTCAAAGAATTTAAGTGATTCCCAGACCTCTGACTCATTCTGTCAGGTTTTGTTTCATGTATTTTGAAGCTCTATTACATTTAAGATTGTCATATCTTCCTGATGAATTGACTCCTTTATCATTATGAAAGCTCCTTTCTTATTCCTAGTTGTCTGCTTTTTCTAATATTAATATAGCCACTCCAGCTTTCTTGTAATTAGTGTTTGCATAGTATATCTTTTTCCATCCTCTTTATTTTAACGTATCTGGTCTATATATTTAAAGTGGTTTTCTTACACAAAGCATGTAATATAATCTTACCTTTTAAATCTGGTTTGACAATCTCTGACTTTTAATTGGAGTTTTTAGACCATTTATATTTAATGTAATTATCAATATGGTTAAGTTTAAATCTGCCATTTACTATATGTGTTCTATTTGTCTCATCTTTTCTTGTTACTTTTTTCTTCCTTTCCTGCTTCTTTTGCATTAATTGATACTTCTTAATATTCCATTTATACATAGCACTGTTAGTGACATATATTTTTTTCTTAATTTATTAAACTTTTAGTGATTGCGCTACACTTTACAATATGTATTTTTAACTCATAATATATATTCAAATAATATTATACCACTTTGTATATAACATAAAACCTTTACAACTGTGAACTGCTATTTTCCCCACCCTGTCCTTCAAGTTATTGTCATACATTTTCCTTCTAATATTTGATAATTCTCAAAAATACATTATAATATTTTTCTTTATACAGTGAAATTAACTTTTTAAAGAACTTTTTAAAGAAACAAAATCCTGTGTATTTGTCCACATATTTAGCATTTCTGGCACACTGTACTCCAAGTTTTCATCTGGTATCATTTTGTTTTAGCCTGAATAATTTTCTTTAACACTCTTGTAGTATGTATCTGCTGGCAAAAAAATTCCCTCAAGTTTTGTTTGTCTGATAAAGTTTTTATTTCACTTTTGTTTTTGAAGGACATTTTCAATGGATACAGAATTCTAAGTTGACTTTTTTTCTTCAGCATTCTAAACATGTTATTTCATTGTTTTCTGGCTAGCAAAGTTTCTGAGGTGAAATCTATTGTCTCTCTTATGTTTGTTTCTCTTTGTGGAATCTGTATTTTTCTCTAACTGCTTTTAAGGTCCTCTTCAATGCTGGTTTTCAGCAATTTGACTATTATGTGCCTTAATTTCTTTTTTTTAATGAGTTTTTAAGGTTTTGGATTTATGAAATATAGTTTTCATCAAATCTTAAAGTATTTCAGCCACTATTTCTTCAAATATTTTTTCTGCCCCCTCTTCCTTTCCCCATTTACAGTAGATAATTTTATATTATCCCACAGATCACTGAACCTATTTTCCTTTAGTTTTTTCAGTCTTCTTTTTCTCTGTGTGGTTCATCTTGGATCTATTCAATTGCTAGGTTTACTAATCTTTTCTTCTGCAGTGCCTAATCTGCTGATAATCCTATCCAGCAAAATCTTCAGTTCAGATATTGTCCTTTTCATCTCTAGAAGTTTCATTTGGTTCTTTTTTATACCTTTCATTTTTCTTCTGATTCTTTTAATGTTTTCCTTTACATACTTACACATAATAATAAAGTCTGTTTTAACACCCTTGTCCACTAATTCTATTACCTTGTCATTTCTAGGTCTGTTTCTCTTAACTAATTCTTCTCCTTGTTGTAGGTTTTTTGTTTGTTTGTTTGTTTTTGTCCACTTTTTAGCATGTCTAGTGATTTTTTATTTGATATTGACAAGTGTCTGCATTGTGTTGTCTTCTTTGGATCTTCAGTCTAATGCTCTCCCAACTGACCTATTTTGGCTACACTGTGTTGTCTTCTTTTAAAGAACATTGGACTTTATTTTGGTGGGTGGTGAAGTTAATTGCTCATTGGTTTGATTCCATCAAGACCTGTTTTTAAGAGGTTGGAGCTGTGCTATCCAATGGTAATCACTATGTGGCTATTGAAATATTACTAATCTGAATTAAAATGTGTAATAGGTATAAAATACACAACAGATTTTGAAGACTTAGTATGAAAAAAAGAATGCAAACTTTTTCATTAATAATTTTTATATTGATTACATGTTGAATTGATAATATTTTGGATATATTGGGTTAAATAAAATATATTATTAAAATTAATTTTACCTATTTATTTTTACTTTTTTTACTGTGGTTACCAGACATTTAAAATTACATATATGGTTTGCATTATATTTCTATTGGTCAGTGCTGGTCTAGAGCAGCGGTCAAACTACAGGCCATAGGCTGGCCACCTGTTTTTGTTAATAAAGTTTTATTGGAACACAGCCACACCCATTCACTTATGTATTGTCTGTGGCTGCCTTCACACAATAGAGACAGAACTGACTAGTTGTGATGGAGACCATATGACCCACAATCCAAAAATATTTGCTATCTGTAAATTTAAGAAAATATTTCCAACACTGTTCTAGAGGGTCTTTCGCTCCAAGGATAGTTCAGACTCACTACTAATGTATGATTACTTTAGGGTCTCCACTGGATGTTCCAAGGATGAACAAGGACTCACCCCTTTGGCTAGTCAAACCCCAAACATTTTCTCACTTCATGTCTGCCCTGGGATTTATTCAGTTTACAATTCATCAGTCTTTTCTGCCCAGCCTTGTGGAGTGTCATCCTATACATTTGTGTCGTGGTATTCAACAAAAACACAAGACATCCCTACACTACATGTTCCTGGAGCTCTTTTTCTGCATAGCTCCCTCCTTCCCAAAACTCTGCCTTACTACAGACTCCCCAAACTCCAACCTCCATCTCATCAACTCAGCAAGGCTGCCAGGCTGTTTGGATCTACAGTCTAGAAATTGCTTCCAGGCAGAAAGCCAGGGCAATTATCAAGCTCACTATGTTTCTCTTCTCTCAAGGATCACAGTCCTATGCAGACTGCTGTCCAATGTCTGAAAGTCCGTGTTTCATATTTTATCCAACTTTCTAATTATTTATGGTGGGCAGTTAAGTCTGGTCATTGTTATTCCATCGTGCCTTGAAAGGGAAATCCCCTCTACTTATCTTTTGATAGGTGGAATTTTCTAGATAGTGTACCCTAGCTCTTCAGACTTTCCAAAGGACATTTGTTGGACTTAACTGACTTGTGTGGAAACAGAGGGGTAAGGTAGATCCTTTCCTGGTGGATTTGCCTAAGTAGTTGATGATACACTCTATTTTTGCTGACCTGGATTTTGCATGTCCAGGTTATGACAGAAAGGACACAGATAATTTTATAGGAGAATCTGAAAGCAGGTTTATCTTGGGCTGTGCATTTCTGAATTCATTTCTACATTTATATCAGAGGTACAACAGACACATTAGTAGGCCCCCAAAGATGTGCCTCTTAAAAGTTTAAGAAGTTATTACCGTTAAGTTCCAGATGCTATATTAAATTAAACAGATAGAACTATCTCTGGGAGTTTATAATTAAAAAGAAAGAAATGATCCAAAATATAGATAGGTGATAGATGTAGATAGATATATAGATAGATGAAAAAAGAGATTTGTTTTATATTAGCAGCATCTCTTTATTAAGGGATGAAATTCTAATTAGCTGGCCACACACACAAAAAGAACCTCATTAATTTTTTTGTACCTGATTAGAAAATTTTCAGAAAAATGTGGGGAAACAATCTGTTTGTTGAAAATAAGATGAGAAGTGATAGTTTAGCCAAAGGAAAGAGGAGTGACAGAAAGGACTGGGAAGGGTGTAACACTGAAGATGTGGGTCAAAAATAGGCTATCCAAGAATCAAATAAAGGGGCAGAAGGTTAAAGCAGTCAAAGGAGAGAAAAAGAGAGGAGAGAGAAGATGGAAAAGTAAAGGATTGGGGGCCCAATAGTGCCGGGGACATTGTATATGTTCAATGAAGATTCAGTGGATGGATGGATGGATGGATGGATAGATGGATGGATGGATGGATGGACAGTCAGAAGAATATAATAGAAAAGGATAAATGTGATGGCTGAGGGTGAGAATTCAGTCTTATTACAGACAAAGAAGGAATAATGAAGATAGAGGGAATTATAGTGTTGGATTTTGTAGGATGTCAATTTGTAACTATTTAAAGTGCAGATAAGTTTTCCTCTAGCTAACTCATGTGTAAGACCACCGGTTAAAGGTCACTTTCTTAAAGAGGGCTTTTCTGACTATTAATCTAAATTAATTCACCCATTTTTTCCTCTCTTGGCACTTTATATTTTTTCCTTTATAACACTTACCACAGTTTGTAAACAATATTTTTGGCAATTATTTGTTTAATATCTGTTCCCCACTAGACTATAGGCTCCCTGAGGGAAAGAACTATGCCTTTGTTTGCTAACTACTCTGTCTTTAGGGCCCAGCATAAAGCTTGGCACATGTTAAGCTCCCAATAAATATTTGTTGACTAAATGCACAAATAAGTGCATGAATCCATGAACGAATGAGTTTGGGACATGGGGAAATGCAAAGCTGTGAGGCTTATCCAGCCTCATGAGGATTGAGGCCTATTAATTCAATGAATGGCTGTAGTGCAATATAAAATGCCCTGGAAATAGCCAAGACACAGAAGCAACCTAAGTGTACATCGACAGATGAATGGATAAAGAAGATGTAATACATACATACAATGGAATATTACTTAGCCATAAAGAGAATGAAATAATGCCATTTGCAGCAACATGAATAGACCTAGATATTACCATACTAAGTGAAATCAGACAGAGAAAGATAAATACCGTATGATATCACTTATACATGGAATCTAAAAAAACTGATACAAGTGAACTTATTTACAAAACAGAAACAAACTCACAGACATAGAAGACAAACTTATGGTTACCAAATGGGAAGGGGGGGGGGATAAATTAGGAGTTTGGGATTAACAGATACACACTACTATATATAAAATAGATAACTAACAAGGACCTACTGTATAGCACAGGGAACTATATTTAATATCTTGTAATAACCTATAATGGAAAAGAATCTGAAAAAGAATATATATATATGTGTATATATATATATATATATATATATATATGTATGTGTGTATATATATATATATATATATATATATATATATATATATATATATTGCTGTACACCTGAAACACAGCATTGTAAATCAACTATACTTTAAATAAAAAATAAATAAATAAAAATTTTAAAAATGCCCTGGAATTGGAGTCATAAAGTCTGAGTTTAACACCTGCCTCTGTTGTTTACTTGTTGTCTTAATTAGGGCAAGATAACTTATCCAAGCTCCTGATCTCTCAAATGAGGATAATACACCTCACATGGTTGTTATGAAGCTTAAATGAAGAAATTATTCAGAACTTCTCAAAGGTTTTCTCCCAAGAACCCCTCAGGAAAGTGGGGCGGGGGTTGTAGTTCACACCTCTGTTGAACTGAAGGCACACTCAAAACAAAAGCAACATTCTTGAAATAGGTTTCATCTTGAAAGTTTATGAAAAGTTTGTATTTTATACTATAATATATACCTATATTGTTTCAGTATTTAAATTATGTTTTAAATTGTTCACTGCTAATTTACTTAAATTTTTTCCCATAAAATAATTGAACAAAATGGATGCTCATTAAAAATGCCTGTATTATCCTTTGGTTTTCCATATTTATGAGAAGCATGGATTTATGTGAAGTGGCCTGCCATATGATGGTTGGTCCTCCATAATTTTGCTGAACCTGAATCTGTCCACCAGAGGCGCAGCAAGGTTAGTTCAACAGGCAAAACAGATAATATGAGGAGGAGTCCCTCCATAGAGGCAGTGCCAAGGCAGGTTTGCTAGTCTGGACATAAATCAAGGGTAAAGGTTAGAAAGGATCTATAATTTCATTTAAACCTATATAATCAAAAGGAAAATGATCATTGCTATGTAAAATGTAGAATTTATATACCAGATAATTATATATTTATTATAAATAATTACATTTATTTATAATAAATATATTATTTATATTTTATTTATAATAAATATATTACTATACATAATGTTATTACATAATACAAGATATTGAACTATCTTCAGAGAGAAAATTATCAAAGATTACTCTTATCTTTTGTTTTATTCTTAGAACCAAATGTAAAAAAAAAAAAACCCTCCACCCTCTATACTAACAACTAGAAATTGTCAGTTCTGAATCTGAATTAGCCATAAATATATGCTCTATACATTTAGCCGTGGCTCACTTTCCATTTCCCAGGTTTCAACCCAGTGAAAACATTAAACACAGTATAACCAAAGCAAACCCCCATACGAACTAAATGTGGTTTGCCCTCAGTTTCCTCATTATAAAGTGGGGTCAGCAATACTTACTTCACAGGCTGGTTATAGCACTAAATGCAATGATGCCTATGAGTGTGCCCGGTACAGTGCCTGGCACACTGTAACCAGGACCACCTGAGTTCTAGGCTTCATTCACTGCTCTGTCATCAATGCCCACCTGTTATGGGCTGAATTGTGTCCCATGCCCACCCCCCTGGCCAAATCCATATGTTGAAGTCCTAACCTCCAATACCTCAGAATATGACCATATTTGGAGATAGGGTCTTTAATGAAGTAATTAAGTTAAAATGAGGATTAGGGTAGGCCCTAATCCAATATGTCTGGTGTCCTTATAAGAAGAGGAAATTTGGACACAGACAAGTACAGAGGGAAGACAATGTGAAGACATAGGGAGAGACCACCTTACAAGCCAAGGATCCAGGTCTGGAACAGATCCTGCCGTCATGGCCCTAACAAGGAACCCATTCTGCGGACCACTTCGTCTCAGATTTCTAGCCTCCAGATAAGTGAGAAAATAAACTTCTGTTGTTTAAGGCACTTCGTCTGTGGCAGTCCTAGCAAACTAATATACCACTGGAATAAAAGCTCCATGAGAGCAGAGATTTTTCTTTTCTTTTTGTTCAGTGATGTACCCCGAGTGCTTAGAACAGAGCCTGACACATAGCAAGCACCTAGTAATTGTTGAACGATTACATAAATGTCCAGTCCTGTACTTGGCACAAGATATGTAGCAAATATTTGAAGACTGAATAAATGATCCTATTTCCCAAATACCAAATCAGGACATAGGTTGAAAAAAAACTTCTGTAAGTATATTTATATAAGCAGTGTAAAACTTTCAATATTAAATCACACTTAATCACCTCAATTGAAGAGGGCAAATGTCATGAAATTTAAGCTGGTCTGGGAAAATCCAGCTTTGGTAGAATAAGTTGCCAACTATTTGATGTCCCTACCCCTTGACCTAAATTGAAGCACCGTACATACAGCTGTCACTTGCTTTTCCGACCTCTTTTCTCCAAGTCTTCCACACTTTGCTGGAACCACTGTGGTCTCTGCATCCCTTCCAGATACACCAGGCTCAACTCATATCCCTCCTCCCACATGAAGCCTTTTCTGACCCTCTGAAGCCAAGGATTATTTGGCTTCAGATATTTATTTATTTATGTGGACTACTTTTTTAAAAAACATATCATCTACTTCCTCATACCATCAGTTATCTTTGCATGAAGATATCTTTCTGGTTTCCATTTTAGACTGAAAGGTCTCTGAGGACAGGGATGCTGTAAATTACCTAATTCTACCCCTATCTAAGTAGGAGTCCGGCAAATATTGTAGATTTTAAAATTATGTCATTGGAAAACGGCATAGTCAGCAGTTATGCCGAACCCCAACCCTGAGTCCAAAGAGCCTGGAAAGGCTCTGGAAAATCCAAATCTCTTTAACAACTTGGGCACAAGTCCTACTAGAAGTGGGAAATGGAGAATTGCAATTACAGAGCCGTGGTGCTGTTAATGTCGCCATTAACATCACTCTAATAAACATACATCAGGCCCTATTTTTGAATAATGTCTATTTGATTAATGCTGGGAGTTTCCTTTCCAAGGATTCTTACTATTCTTTCCTTTGGCTGGTTTTTTGTTTTTTGGTTTTTTTTTTTTGATTGACTAGACACTCACCGCAGATAACCAAATCAGAAGCAGGGTGTGGAAATATGTTTGATCTCTGCCTCTGTGGGCTTGGCAGACAAGCTAGAGTGTGTTTATGCAATCATAGGCAAAAGAAATACGGCATAGAATTAATTATTCTTTTTTTTTTTTTACTATCAGTCCTTTTTCTGATTTTCCTGATATGAAACATGACCCAGTGTAAGGAAAAGTCTTTCCTCTTGATTTAATGCAAAACCTTTAGGAAAAATAAGTGTGATATTCCTCAGTTTGTTTTCTGACCACTTGATCTCATCTTCATATGACCTTTAAAAAAATCCTGTTATGTTTCTTTTCATTTACTTGGATCCAAACAATAATGATAAATAAGATAACTGGAGAAAGGAGGGTCCTAACCTCACAGGTAAGTGTGGATGTCACCGTCTTTGACTATTTTAATGTGCTCCTCATTGAACCCCCAGTCTAACTTTCTCTCCATTTTTATGTGATGTAAGAGGACATGTTGAATGGAATTTTTATTGATAATAGTTTAAATAAAATATTTAATTATAATATTCCCCTTGGGAAATTAGACTCTAATAACACTATTTTGAGTAAAGCTTATATTTTCAGGAGTATAACTCAGAAATACTAAAGCAAGTGATATGGAATAAGGTATAAAATATCAAAATACAAATCAATACTATATAAATCAGAGGGCAGACATCCTTTTATAGATAAATAAATTCAAATGGAAAAGGTCATTTACATGGTCGAGGAAATTAGTTGTTGGAATAATATAGAATTGTCTATTAAGTATAAAGAGTTGAAACAGGAACTATAAAAAGATAAAGCCCTTACCCCAATCAGCTTACAAATAACTACTGGAGTGCAAGCTAACTAGAAGTATAAACTGCACGGGGAGCTGAGAAGGGAGGTAATTCTACTGATAAAAGCAATTTTTCTTTAACTTTTGAAAGATGTCTTTTTTAGATTCAAAGAGAAAATTTGAATTATACACATTTTATTTAAAAAAATGATACAGGAAAGGTTCTCTTTAAAATAAGCTAAACAAACTTTGCCTTCCTTCTTTAGTTTCTAAAGACTATGGAATAGAAAGATCGCTATCTAGGATTGAAATAACATAATCAACAGTGTTATTAGGGAGGGCATCAGGCATAGCAATCACTGTGTCTGAATTAGACAATGCATCTTTGTTGGGTCATCTGTACCAAATGGTCTAGATTAAATTAACTCTTTTTTTTTTTAAGAATCTAAATGTACTTTTGCTTCAAGTACAGAAGAAAGTCAAGGGGAATACATTAAGAAGTATGACAAATTTTGTCATCCAAATAGCACTACTCATTTGATAGCACTACCACCTAATCAAAACCGCAAAGTATCAAGGACTGGACTTTGGAAAGGTTCTTTCAAATGCAGCAGAATGGGGAACACCTCGAGATATTTGGTGAGGGAAAGCAAACAGATTCTACCAACAGTATCTCTCCTGAAACATGGTAAATAAATCCTCATCAAGACATTTCCTGGGAATTTCTGGTGGCACAGTGGTTAAGAATCTGCCTGCCAAGTCAGAGGACAAGGGTTCGATCCCTGGTCCGGGAAGATCCCACACGCCGCGGAGCAACTAAGCCCATGTGCCACAACTACTGAGCCTGCGCTCTAGAGCCCACGAGCCACAACTACTGAGCCCACGCTCCACAACTACTGAAGCCCGCACACTCTAGGGCCCGCGTGCGCAACTACTGAGCCCGTGTGCTGCGACTACTGAAGCCCGCATGCCTGGAGCCTGGGCAACAAGAGAAGCCACCGCAGTGAGAAGCCCACGCACCACACGAAGAGTAGCCCCTGCTCACTGCAACTAGAGAAAGCCCACGTGGAGCAAGGAAGACCCAAAGCAGCCAAAATTACATATATTAAAAACAAAGACCTTTCCTGTCTCTTCCTGAATCTTGGGAACTTCTCTAAAATGCCCTCATCGTCTCAGGACTAAGTGAAATACAGTGAGTTTTATTTGAAAATTGTGCCAAATAAACAAACATATGGGAAAGGAGAAAAACTTGTGTGAATCTGGGGGAAATCTTCATTTTTCTGACAGCCACAAGATACTAAGAGAAATGAGTTTAGGATTCCACTATTATTAATTTCAGCTTCTTTTGAATCTTTATCTTTCTTATCTCCAGCACAGAAAAGGAAATTGATTAGATAAATTACTGTGTAGCAAAAATTGTATTCAATGAGTTTTGGAAGTGTTTCCCTCTTTTTTTTAGAAAGTGAATTTTCTATGAAGATACTGTGACTACTGGGCAGAATTGTATATTCAGTGGTACTGATGACTTCTTTTATGATGGTATTCCAAAAAATTTTTTAAATATTCTCATAAACCTGCTAAACTTAAGAGGTGCTAGAATCCATATGTTCATTAAGTAATAGATCCATTTGCAACGATAATGAACAAAATTGAAATGTAAGTCTAAACAGTTCATGTAAAACTGCTGACTGGCTAAAATATTCTTTAAAATCTAATAAACTAAAGATTATACTGATATGAGCATAAACACAGTACACATTGTAGATCTTTCTTGTCCATATCATAACTGAGTAACTTTAAATTGGCAAAGATCACCCAAAAAGTACTGTACATAGTTCAAAGTTCCCCCATATTTCCTTTTTATCCCCTCCTGGAAATACAGTGTCTTCAAGAAAAGGGGTGGAGGGAGACGAACACTGGAATACACACCAAGACATAATTTAGAGGTATTCATGATAGAAGAAAGCACAAGTCAGTGAATTAAAAATTGAATATATGCCGTGCCTTCTTTGGTATGAGAACACATAAAAATAGAAATTTAAAAGTAACTAACCAAGGGAAGAAAAACACGGCTAAAAGGGCCGGTAGCTGAGTTGGGGTGGGGATGGGCTGGGGGACAGAGTCAGGGAGACAAACAGGATGCCAGGAGGTGAGAAATAAGGGTGGGGAGTAGTGGGCGATCTTAAGAGGAACTAACAAGGTCTGTTGCTTATAGTTACCCAGAAAACTTTAAGAATAATAACAGACAAACAAATGTAGCTTAAAGAAACCTGAGAGAAGCTAGCCTCTGCTGGCTGGGACGACAAGTCCCCCTGTATTAATGGTGCTTGGGGAGGCGAAGGTAATCTCCCACATATTCATATTCAGCACAACTGCTGACACTCCTGTCTCCCGTTGAATCAACAGATCCTGGCGAAAGACCACGGGGAGAGGGTGAGTGGACCTTGTGCTCCGGGAAGTATATTTCTGTCTCTTGAGAAATAGGAACTTTGGCTCTGTTCAGTCCAGTGTGCTGGGTTTTCTGGTTTTTCGGTTTTGTTTTTTAACTTTTTCTCTTTGGAGTCGCTTTTAAAGTAAATACACGCTATTTTGAGGAAGAATTTCAGTTCCAAGAACGTGCACAGGTTCAAGCAGCAGTTAAAAAGCCAAACAGTCGATAAAGGAAGATGGTCACCCTCTCCGGCGGCCTCACCTCCTAGAGCCCCTCCCTTTCCACCCACAGCCCCCCCCATACATCCCCCCACCTCAAAACTCACAGGCGCAGAACCACACCTCTGGCTCCGGGTGCCTTCAAGGGGCCACCTTGTAAAACTGTGCTTCAGGCCCCACATTTAATTACACACAGCGTGCACATTACTTTCTTAGCTATTTAAAGAAGCACACTTCTTATAACAAAAGTAATATATGCCCACTAAAGAAAAAAAGGCACATAAGAGCATTGAACGGAAAAAAAAAAAAAAATCACCCTCACTCTTATCACTTCGCTATGACATTATTATGATTTTAATATCGTCTGCTGTTGGCAAATCTTTTTATATTACAAGGGCAATGAAGAATTCTCTACTGTTCATGTGATCCCACCATATGCTTATTATTTTTCTAGACACATCAGCAAACTTGTAAGGCATTTGTGAGCGTGGACAGGCTTGCCAGATTGGGAAGCTAAGGAATGAAAGTTGAAGGCTTCTTCCCCAGTAAGTACCAGGGAAACTGGTGCGACTGGGCTTTTGCACAGAGGGAAACGCTTCACATGTCACAGTTCAGGGTTTGGACGTAAGCATGCAACACACTTGGAATCGGCAGAAAAAGGAAGGCAGCAAGGCCACTTCCCTAGAGTATAATTCGCACAACATCTCTCTGCTGGCTTAGTTACTGAAGAGGGAAGATGTGTGTGTGTGTGTGTGTGTGTGTGTGTGTGTGTGTGTGTGTTTAGAGTGAAAGAGAAAGAGACGGTGTGCGCACACACACACATATGTATTTCTCCCCACGGCACACGCACCATAGTTGCTGCCTCCTGCACTGCACTGGTGGAACTTTCCATTAGAGTTATATTTAATGTCATTTTATATGCTATCATGCATCTCACTTGTTCAGAGACCTTCCATGGTTTCCCGAAGTCTGCTGGAAAACATTGCATCTCCTTGGTATTGCATTTTCCCCCCAGCACGGCCTCAGCTGACCTTTCCTAGCTTGCCTTACACCACGTGGTTCGTCTCCACCCCCACCCCCCACCCCGCCCACCCCACCCCGCCACCACCAAATCCTGGGCCCCTGGGCGCCTCTCCAGACTCCAAAATGCAGTGTGGAGCCCCCTCTCCCTCCAGCAGTGAAGTTCTGTCACGGTTTATCACCTCCTCCGTGAAGATTTTGGGGGTTTTCCTGACCAATGTGATTTCTTTTGCAAACCTATAAGCTCCTTGAAGACAAGGCCCAAACTGCACAAGAATACTCGTAGTTTTTGAATGAATCAGTTTGCCTTTTTATCCTTTTAACACCCATATCATGGTTCTTTTCTAAATTTTACTCAATATATTCTGCATTGAGTAATAATTAATTAAGCAAGTATATATATTCTTTCAAATCTCTTGAACACAGGGATCATATACATATTTCTTGCACTCCTACACCCACCCCAGACCTATAGTAAATATTCAACCAGTACTTCCCAAACTAACCCATTCCAGGATTTAAATGCCAATAAATTTTCCATAATATAGAGGAGAGGTTTGGAAGCATAACGAGTCAGCCTCATTCCCAAACAAGCTGAAAAATGGGAAGTAGTTTATTTTACTTTGTGGGTCTCCCATTCTCTTAGAAATAAGTTACAACTTAGAAATAAGTTACATTCTCCATCTTTATATGTGTAGGTCATTGATTTGGGAATTACAATTCATTTCCCTTTGAAATAATGTTATAAATAATGTTTAAGATCCCTGATAAGTCCTCCAAAGCCAATCTGAACACTCAGTGAAGCAGAAATAGTATATTTGCAATAAAAAGTAGAAAATAAAATTATTGATATATTTTACTAGTACAATAACCAATAAAAACAACCAAATACAAGTGATTATTTTTAACTTGAATAATCATGATTCAAGGAAAGCAGATTTCACTATACAAAAAGGAGGATATATCTAATCATTCTCTCCTGGTTGCTATCATTCACCAGTCTCTTGGGAAATGAAGATGTGGCCTGAGGACCTAGGGCTTACTCTTGATTCCCAAATCTGGACAAAATTATGAGTAATTTCAGGATCCACATGGAACCACATTTAATACCCCATTCTGTTCCTTCGCCTCCTCATTTTCAGGGATATTCTCCACCCACTTCTCTTCTCCCACTCCCACAGGCACACCCTGAACCATGCTACCCCTGGGGATAGCATGCATCACCTTTAAATGTTAAACTCATATATCCCCACTCTCTGGGAACTCACCTTCTAACCTTCCAGGTCATTCACTACATTATTCCCAACACACCCATTCTTCGACCTACTTGAAATGTCCAGTTCACTGATCCTTTGCCCAGATCTCTAGAGTCTCCTTCTGTTTTAGCTCTCCAGCTCAGATTCCAATATCCAACATTTCAACTATTTTTGTACTACTGTCCTTCAATTGCATTGTTCTGTCAAACATAATCCCGGACAATTTCAATTGTCCACCTGCATTAGAAATGCTGAGAGCTCCTGGGTTGGGTGTGCAGGACACATACCATTTTGATCTTTATTAAAAGTCGTGGTCACCTAACTCAACCTCAATATTTCCTGGCAATCCTAAATTGCATGGTTGGATGGATGGATGGATGGATAATATAGGTGAAAACTTGTAGAGATGCTAAAGAGAATCTCTGCACCCTTCGTAATGCTTTTGAGATGGGTGACCTTAGTCTAGCATTTCTAATTTTACTTCAAAACATGTGGCTTTGCAATTCCGAGACAGAGTAAAGTTGGAGACATCACAATTCCTGATTTCAAACTATATTACAAAGCTATAATAATCAAAACAGTATGGTACTGGCATAAAAACAGACACATAGAACAATGGAACAGAATTGAGAGCCCAGAAATAAATCCACATGTAGATAGACAGTGATATTTGATAAAGGAGTCAAGAATACTCAGTGGGAAAAGGACAGTCTCTTTAATAAAAATGGTATTAGGAAAACTGGATATTCACATGCAAAAGAATAGACTGGACCCCTATCTTACACTACTCACAAAAGTTAACTCTAAATGGATTAAATACAAATGTAAGACATAAAAACGTAAAACTACTAGAAGAAAACATAAGGAAAAATCTCCTTGACGTTGGTCTTGGCAACAATTTTTTGTCTATGACACCAAAAGCACAAAGAACAAAAGAAAAAATTAACAAGTGGGATTACATCAAGCTAAAAGGCTTCCGCACAGCAAAGGAAACCATCAACAAAATGAAAAAGCAACCTATGGAAGGGGAGAAAATATTTGCAAACCATCTATTTGATGAGGGGTTAATATCCAAATTAAATAAGGAACTCATATAACTTGACAGTAAAAAACAAAAACAAACAAAAAATAGTTTTAAAAATGGGCAAATTACTTAAATAAACATTTTTTCCAAAAAGGACACACAAACGGCCAACAAGTGCATGAAAAGGTGCTTGACATCACTAATCATCAGGGAACTGCAAATCAAAATCACAATGAGATACCACCTCACACCTGTTAGAAGGGCTATTATCAAAAACACAAGAATAACAAGTGTTGGTGAGGATTAGAGAAAAGGAAACCCTTGTGTACTCTTCTTGAGAATGTAAATTGATACAGCCACTATGGAAATCAGTGTGGAGGTTCCTCAGAAAACTAAAGACAGAACTACCATATTATACAGCAATCTCATTTCTGGGTACATATCCAAAGGAAATGAAATCACTATCTCAAAGAGATATTTGTACTCCCATGTTCATTGCTGCATTATTTATAATAGGCAAGATGTGGAAACAACCCAGGTGTCCATCAACAGATGAATGGGTAAAGAAAATATGATACACACACACATGCACATACACACACTGGACTATCACTCAGCCATTAAAAAAGAAGCAAATCCTGCCTTTTGCAACAACATGGATGGACTTCAAGGGCATTATGCTAAGTGAAATGTCAGACAGAGAAAGACAAATACTGTATGGTCTCACTTACATGTGAAATCTGAAAAAGCCAAACTCATAGAAACAGTAGAATGGTGGTTGCCTGAAACTGGGAGGTGAGGGAAATGGGGAGAAGCTGGTCAAAGTATACAAACTTCCAGCTAGAAGATGAATAAGGTCTGGGAATCTAATGTACAGCATCGTGTATATAATAAACAAATTGTATTCTATACTTGAAAGAAGTTGTTAAGAGTAGATCTTAAATTTTATTACCGCCAGAAAAAAAAAAAGTAATTATGTGAGGGGATGGAGGTGTTAACTAACTTTATTGTGGTTATCATTTTGCAATATATATGTGTATCTAATCATCATATTGTATACCTTAAAATTACATATGTTATAGATCAATAACATCTCAATAAAGCTGGAAGAAAAAGAAAGGAGAAAAAAAAACATACGTTTTCCTTTAGGGTAGATGTGTCTGTGTTGATCATAATTTCACAAGCACGTGACACTTTTCTGCCTTCGTAACTCAGTCCATCATCACACAAGGAGGAGAAACTTTCCTGGGGAAAGAATGGAAAAGCTCTGAAAGAGAGTGGAGGAGGAAGAAAGAATCTCAAGAATATGTGTCTGTGTATCAGAAAGAGATTGCCTGAAACGGAACTAACTGTGATATAATCCCTGAAAGAGAAAGTGGAGATTTATAGTGGCTATTATCCACTAGGCTCTGAATCAATCTCAACATAGTGTTATTGTTTAGTTGTCATCCATTATTCAACAAATATTTTTGGAACAACTTATATTTGCCAGACACTGTTCCAGGAGTTTGGGAAGCAGGAGTGAAGAAGACAAGAGGGTGCAGAGAAAAGGGAACCCTCCTACACTATTGGTGGGAATGTAAATTGGTGGAGCCACTATGGAGAACAGTATGGAGGTTCCTTCGAAAACTAAAAATGGAACTATCCTATGAGCCAGCAATCCCACTCCTGGGCATATACCTGGAGAAAGCCATAATTCAAAAAGGAGTGAAGAAGACAGTGTCCTTGCTCTCATGGAGCCCAGGTTCTAATGGGGAAAAAAGGTTAAAAAAAAAAAAAAAAAAAAGCAAGGACAACTAGACATTGAATGAGGAAGGGAGGGATATTTTAGATTGTGTGGTCATTCCTAAAGACGTAATATTTGATCTGAAAACTAATGTTGGAAAAAGAGCTATCTGTATGGAAATCTGAAACCTTGCTTTCCCCTCATGACTACAAGATGGCTGCCATAGCTTCAAGCATCACACTCTCACATAACTTCCAACGCAGGTCTGGGGGTTTATCCTTGCAAGAGTTTCCTTTCATCAGGAAGAAACATTTCCCATAAGCCCCAGCACACTTACCTACAGGTCCCACTGGCCAGAACCAGGTCACATATCTACTCTGTCACCAGCAAAAACGACTGCAATGATTGGTTGGGAGCAATGATGCCGGCGCCAGGGAGGGGTACCCTTCCCTGAGCACATGCTGCCCCAAACCTAAACCAGACTGGCCTGCTGTCCTCAAAGAGCAACAGTGAAGCAGCTACTGGAAGGACCAAGCTTGAGATATTTCATTTACCCAGGATATATGGGTTTATCCAGTACCTAAGCTTGTGCCAGGCACTGTACTAGTATTAGGAATAAAAAGAAGACCTAGACACCACTTTGTACCATCTCTTTAAAAAACAGTGAGGGGAACTCCCTCTTCCCTCGCCCTCACTATTTCAAAGGTACAGTTCACGGCCACTTGCCACCCTGAAGCCCCCTCTCATCTTTTTAGTCTGAATGACTTCTTCTCAATTCATAGTTCACACTTACTCATTTTACAAATATTCATTGAACATCTGAGCCATAAGGATACAATTTTGCTAAAAAGGTCCGTGCCCTCACAGAGTTTCTATTTCAGTGACATGGAGAGGTAAAGAGTCAATTACAAGAAAGAATAAAAAGTGCTAGAAGAGGTGAAGCCTGGGTGCTATCAGGGTACCAAGAAGGAGCACCTCCACTCGTCCAAAGGTGGGGTGAGGGATGGTAGTAAGAAAAGATAAATTTCATTGAAGATGTCATTTAAATCAATATTTAAAGGATGAATAGAATTTAGGGAAATGAGAGTGGAGGTCAGGAGTGGGGGAGAAAGCCAAGGAGGCTAGTCCATCTAGAAAAATGAGCGTGTGCAAAGGGCCGGAGGTGGGGACAGAGAGTTGGAGGAAAGCAAAGAAGCTCATTGTTGCTAGAGAAAAGAGTGGGAGGGCAGAACAGGGAGAGATGAGTTTATAATGATAGGTGAAGGCCAGGTCAACATTGGGGCTAAACTCTTGGACTTTATCCGGAGAGAAGCCATTGAAGGGTTTGACATGTTTAGGTTTGCATTTTAGAAAAAGGCATTCTTAATCCTTTGCTCCAATCCCTTACCCACACTTCAGCCACGCTGCAAACAGGATGACCAACAAGACACTGTGGCAATAGGCTGGGCCAGGGTGGTGGCCAAGGAGTGGGTGGTGATTGAGGAGATCAGGGATTCAGTGAACCACAGGGTTGTGACCAGCGAGGGAGGGGGAGGAGTTAAGGATGACTTCAGGCAGTTCTGGTTGGGGCACCTGGAGGGATGGTGCTGTCCTTCACTGGATGGATTCATTTTTGGACAAGTTATGTTGAGCTGCCTCCCACAGGGCACTGAACACAGTTGTGTTCATTAATTAATCTTTTTTATGACTTTTCTCCTCCCTCCCGCATCTTTCATATCAAAGCCCCTCCCTACTTATCTTGAATAACACTTTTTTCAGATAGACCTACTTCAATCTTCTCTTCAGGTTTTCATCACTCTGTGTCCCCTGAGTGAAGCCTGTATTTTTTGAGACCCCACTATGAGCCAGGCACGGAAATGCAACACAATTTCACCAGTCATCACTAATATGTTGTTGTTTTTTCTCAGCTAATACAAATCTAAGTCGTCTAATCAGACATTTAACGGTGTCAGTGATCAATGGGTTGCAATTAGTTATTGACCCGAATCCAACTTTTTTCCTTGCATTTGTCTTTATTCACTAAAACAAACAAACAAAAACCTCGTCCCTTTACATTTTAAAGATTAATCTTATGGGACAGTATGATGGCACATAAACCGGTGTCCATTCTGGGTGTTTTCCACGTGATCTTCTATGTATATGCATTTTTTTTTTTTTTTTACAACAAGCAATTTCACTATTTGAGGTTTCCCAGTACTAATTTTATAATACTGTGTAGTTACATGCTGAGGCTCCGAATATACTCTATCTCTACGTTTTAAGTAGTACTATGCCTGGATGAAGCATCAAAGTGAGAATGGTGAACTTAAAGGGACTTTAAAACATCTTGAAGCAATAACAAGCCATAGACTGCAGCTGGGGCATTTTAAAACAGTACACAGGACTAAAACAATTGAACCAATTTGTCCTTTGTTCTCTTTATTGCATTCTTTATTACATTAGTACTGCTGAAAAAGAAACTCGAAAAGCATTAAACTTGGGTACCAAGCTCTCCAAAGTCCTCCCAGGGGCCTGGCTGGGACAGAAAGCGAGTTTCCGCCTCCCGGCTCCTGTTAAGTCCCCCGAGGACGCTCGCGCTCGGTCCCAGGGAGGCGACACGAAAGGAAAGGTCGCCGCTCCGAGCCCTCAGCTCGCCCCGAGTTCTCCCTCTGGGCGGGAGGATCTGGACCGAACTTTGCCAAGTTTTCCGACAGGCCTGGCTGAGCAAATGCCGCTGCGCCTGTCGCCGTTACGCTCCAGCTGCAGGCCCGGCCGTGGGAAGTTTGTTCGAGGGTCTCCCGGTCTTCAAAGAAAAGTCCCGGGAGGCGGGGGCACCACCCTGCCGGGCCGCACCCCCGTGGAGCGGGCGACAAGGGGGCCCCGGCGCCCCCGGGAACAAAGAAAGCGTGCCAGAGGATGGCTAACGACCTTGGAAACTCCGGACCATTTTAGGGTTGAAGTCACCCTAACTGCCCTCCCTTTCCTCGCCGCTTTTTCTCTCCCGAATCCGCCCGGGTCCACCCGCTGCTTCACCAGCGGTGCCTTTTTCTGCTTTTTCTTTAAGAGAGTTGTCTGCGCTGGGCCCAGGAGGGGCCGCGCAGGGCGCGGGGCCCAGCCCTTCCCGCCACGCCCCGGGGCCGCCCTTCCCGCCGGAGCCGGCTGATTGATGGCCCCGACCGTCCCGGGTCCCCCGCCTCGGCTCGCCCGCGAGCCGGGCTGTGTGTTTTGGAAGCGGCGCAGCGGGCTGCAGCGCTGTGACGCCCGGAGCGGCCAGCGCCGCCCTTCCTTCCCCCCGGGCTCGGGCGGCGGCGCGGCGGCGGGTCCGGGCCGGGCGGGGCCGCGGGCTCCCGGGCGGAGGGCGGAGGGCTGCGGGGAGGAGACTCCGGGGTGGGGGCTCCAGGGCGGGGGCGCGGGGCCGGGCGGAGGGCGGAGGCCGCGCCGCGCACGCCCAGCCCCACGGCCGCACCGCGCCTCGCGGGACAGGTTGGGCGGGCGGGGCGGCGCCCGGCTCCGGGGAATAATGAGTGTCTGTCAGGCCGTCCCCGGGTGACTGGGCGGGGCGGGGCGGAGGCGGCGCGGGAGGCGAGGGTGGCGGGGGAAGGGCGCAGGGCGGGGTGCGTGTTTGCGCTAGTGACTCGGCCGACCCCTCCGGCGGCTGCCTCCACCCAAGTGGGTGGGGACCCGCCCAGCCCGGGCGGCCGCGGCGGCTCCCTCTCCCCTCCCTGACCCTCCCACCCCGGGTCCCAGCCTCTACTTACCCCGCCAGCCCTGGGAGGCTCGCAGAGCGAGCGGCGCCGGTGTCATGTGACTGCCCGGAGTTGGTGCCAGGAGCCAGAGGAGAGCCAGGAGCGGAGCCGCGCGGAGCCGGGGCCCGAGCTGGAGCGCAGCGCGAGCGCCCGCCGAGCCGAGCCGAGCCGAGCCGCGCCCGCCGCACGCGCGCCCGTCCCCGTCCCCGTCCCCTGCGGCCGCCACCGCCAACGCCGCCGGGACTGGAGCGCTGACACCACTGCATCCGCGGGTTTCCAGGCAGCCCGGATCCGGGCCTTTATTTCTCGCCTGCAGCGCTCAGCACCGCGCCTCGAAAAGTAAGTCGCCTCTCCCTCACCTTTCCTTCTCGCCCCGACTCCCGCTGCCCCCCTTTTCGGCTCGTCCGGTTTCCTTTTTTTTTTCCCCCCAAGGGGGGACGCGCAGTGAATGGGTTGGGGGTGCAGCGCGGAGGTTGGGGCGCTCCTGGGCTTGGGAAAGTGCAACAGCTCCTGGCAGCCGGGGGTTAGGGTGGAGGAGGAGGCGAGAAGGAGGGGGCCCCCGGGTTCAGCGGTGGAAAGTGTGGGATTGGGGAGAGCCACCGTGCGGATCGGCGGGTGCGGGGAGCGAGGCTGGCGGCGCCCGCCGCGGCCCCAAATAGGGCGCGGGCGGGGGCTCACCTGTGTGGTCCCCCGACAGCCGCTCGCCCGCCCGCCCGCGATTCCCTCCAAAGCGCCAGAAATCTCAGTTCCCTCCGCGTGTGGCAACGTTGTTTGGAGAAAGGTAGCGCAGAGGCCGCGCGCTCCTGCTCCTCCCCCTCCTGGTCCCCCACCCCCCGCGCTCTCCCCCTCCCCCTCCCCCTCCCCGCCCTCCGCCTGCGCCCCCAGCAGCCCCCCTCCTCGGACGGGGCGTGCTGCCGCTCACCCGCCGGCGGAGCAAACTTGGAGCAGCTTCGCGGGCCTTCTGGGAAGAAACTTGGGGAGATTGGGAGTGGAGGCAAACATCCCAGTCTCGGTGCTGGAGCCCAGGAGCTGCCAGGGCGTCTGGATTCCCGAGGGCAGGAGAAAGAGCTGTCCGGGTTTGGAGAGTCCTCCTCCGGTGCAAGGAGAACCTGCCGCAGTGTCTGGAGCAAGGATTGCAGCGTGGCTGGAGGCGGAGAACGCCTTAGGCAACTGCCCGCAGTGTTAGGGACCCGAGCCGGGTGGGGACCGAGGGACGGATCCCTGGACCCGCACCCTTGGGACCTACCTTTCCGAGTGGCTTTTTTGGAGATGGCAGACAATACCTGGAATTGTCATAGCTACTTCTTTGACAGATAAAAGAGAGAACACTCTGCGCTGCTTTAAATTTTACAGCAATATACAATAATACTAGATGAAGAACGTGTGAATGGGACTTTTTTTTTTTTAAGGCAGGTTAAACGGAAATTGGTAATTGCTCACCTTCTTGTATTTCACTAAAATAAACATTATACACTGAATTTTTTTTTTTTTACCCAGAATGTATTTTTCCATTAATGTCATCCAAGACACTTTAAATGTATTTATATTCTCACAAGAATCTGGTATATGGAGAAAAGTATGAAGTAGTATTCTGACTTCATTTAGATTTAGTATCTGTAATTATTAAGCAAAAGCAAGTGGGGAATAGGGCAGTTGTTCACTATGGGTTATTCCACAGAACAATTTTGTGCTGTCCTTTTCTGAGTGCTTTATGTATGAATCTGAGGAGCATTTTTAAAAGAGAAATCCATCTGGGTGATAATCTGCCTAGCCCAAGAGAAGACTTGCTTCTAGGGAAAAAACAATTTGATAACCCTGACATCTTCAAAATTTTGTGAGTTAGTAGTATCTTTAAAAGAGTGGATGAGTTTCTTCTGACTTGAAACATGGAGTATGGGAGTTGACCTTATTCTGTTAACAGAACCTGAAATGGGATGTTTGATTAATTTCATTTAGCTCCCTAGGGAAGCTGGTATCTCAATTTCTACAGTCAGTGGGGTTTGCTGCAGAACTGTTAGAAGAAAGTAGCCTAATGTACTATGGGTGAGGTCAGTGAAGACAGACTGTAAGGAGCATTCTGCTTGCATGAAGAATGCAAGTATGAAAATCCTAACGTGAGAATAACAAAAGTAACTGCTTAGACCACAGAACCTTGTCAGATGTAAAACATGACAACATAGCTTTGGAGAGAGCTATTGTTTTTTTCACTGCAAAGTTTCTAAATTAAAACCCAATCTTCTGGTTGCTATGGACACAGTGATGCCTTTTTTTTCTTCTTTTTTTCTTTTTCTTTTTTTTTTTTTTTTTTACCTGTAGTTATGTCTACACACAGATTCTTAAATCTCTGCTAATAGAAACCTGAGTTAAACAGTACTGGCTAACAAAATAAAGAGAAAAATCAGAAAAGGACTAGTGAGTGGATTTTGCTACCTTAAAAATACCTAAAGGAAAAATAGACATTTTAGGATGTCTTATACAAATTGATACTCTGCAGATTGTATAACAATTTTGGATTAAATGAAATACCAGGAACAGAATCACATTCTCAAAAGGTGGATATTTGTAGATGTGTGTACATGTAGAACAGATGTGCAGCTGTGTGGAAGTATCTTTGTAACTATGCAGTTGAAAAAGACAGTGAAAATTTGGGGTGACTCTAGATGTCCCACACTCTTCATCTTAGAATTTAGTTCTGTGGCTCAGGGACACTTACAGTTGGTCCCACTTCGGTTATGTGGGGTGACCCCAGTGTCAACTGAATTCTCAGCAGCTGTGCTGTCTCATTTTCCTCTTGATGCTCTGAGGCTGCACAGTGATCATTACCCTATTACCCTAACCCAGAATTTGATCGTGGCTAGAGACCAGCCATTAGGATGGGGGAGAAAGAGACAAAAGAAATTGGTAGGGAGGCTGGTGTTAATTAGGAAGCTTTCTGCTGCTTGAATATGATAAAATCACATGTTCACTTACGGTGTTTACTGTATTTGGAAGCTCCTATTTGTAAATAGGGCAGGTCCCCTGTATAAAGCTGGTGTTATTATTCACACCCATAGAACAAACACCTCCACCCCCCTGTTGTTGTCTTAAAAAACTCCAGCTGCTCATGAATATAGGGTCAGGGAGGGCCGGCTAAATGTTTCTCTGTGCTTTCTCTCCAGCACAGCCAGCAGAGCTGTTTCCTGTTCTTTGTTTCAAGGCTGGGGTTTGCGTCATACATTCCAAGTGGCATATGTGTGCTCTTTCCTGTTTCAGGCTGTTTTCTGGTAGATCAGTAGCCCAGACCAGGCCATGGTCCCTGCCCCTAAACTCCCTATCCCCACCCAGGGAGTTATCATGTCTCTACACACTTATGATTGCTTAAGATGCCTGTGTTATGTCATAATGAGAAGTCAGTTAACCTTTTCACATACACCCTTTGCTCCCATGTGTTTATATGGGTGAATAAATACTTTTACCTTTTTTAGTTTATCATTGCCAACTTGTGATTTTAAGAAATGTGTGTGCATGTTGGCTAGAAATCTAAAGGAGGTTGTTTTGTTTGTTTTTCATTCTTGTTTTGAGATAGGCATTTTGCCCTGAAGCTGTCAGTTTTGGATGGGGTTACCACCTTACAGTTTAGAAGATCTAGCATGATCTGAAGGATGTGGCTCAGTCTTGCATTTAACACAGGACACTCAAGGCCCAGGAGGCTTAATGGGATGGAGAACTCAAGCAGCCTTGGCAGCTTGGACTGACTTGGAAGTCTTGCTTATGTTTTAAGGGAGAAATCTTCTATTGAAGCAAAACATAAGATGTATTGAGAATACTACAGGATTATTTCTTTTTAAGGAGAAAGATTTTACTGTATGCTACATCTGATTTCCAAACTGCTCTAAGAATAAAAAGCTCAAAGAAAAGGAGAACTGGAATAAGTTTATTTAATGATAGTTCGGAAATTTTTAACCTTATATTTTGAAGACAGAAGGAGAATGCTCTTGTTTTTATTGTTTTACGGTAACAACTTTCTCATAATCCCCCCCCCCTTTTTTTGGTATATTCTGTCAGTTGTGAGTTAGCAAATTTCTGGGTTAACCATTTAAAACCTACTTTAACAAACTATTTTTCTCTTGGTTCTCCAGAAATGAAGTTTTAAAAAAAAAATTGGAAAAGAAAACTTTTGACAAGTTTCTCCTTTAAATGTCTTATTTGGGGATTTTCTCTAAAATCTAAAGGAATTATCTACAGTGTTCTCTAATGGAATTAATGGAAAGAGTTGCTGAGGAAACACATCAGGCCCTATCTATTCTTACCCAAATCGGTAATAATAATAATAATGCTTTGGTTTTAACATCTCTTCCCATCACGTTTTTCTTTGATGGATAAAAGAGAAATACACAATATGCTATTAAGAAAGCTACTAGGGTCAAATAGTAGGATATTGACAACCTTCCATGAAAAAAGATGGGCGTTTGGAAAGTTTCAATAAGATTTTTCCTTTCTTCTTTGGAGGAAGCAAACTTGAAATACTAAGCCGCTTGTAGGACAAGAGGCCTTTAAACTAAATTCATAAGTAACCCAAATTGAAGTAAGTTTTTTTGTTTTAGTTCCAAAGTTGGGAACAATTCAACTAGATTTGGTAGACTGAGTCTTTATTTGTCTTACCCCAAATCATTCTTTCCTCCCTACTTGTGGGGAGAGGGAGGTGGTAATAGAGATGATAAGGATCTAATATATTCTGTCAGGAAAAATTCTGCAAGCTTTTAAATGTAAGCTAAACAGTTGGGAAAAATTGTACCAGTCTGATAGTTATTATAATTACCAAAAAAGTGAAGGAGGTGAACACAATAGTTTCATCTCTAAACCATGTAAATCATTTATCTCCATCCCCCCCTTTTTAGATACTTGCCTTCTTAATTTGTCCAAATCAACATTTCTGCTATAAAATGCACAGCTTTCTTAAGTGGTCCTTACTCTCTTTTCACACCCAGTTGTGTTTAAGAAAAATAAATACAGGCAACCTCATCCTTTAAGTATCAGGAATTATATTATTCTGGAAATTGGGTTTCTTTCTGAAGTGCTTCAGTTATCATTGGTTATAGCTTAAAAAAAAAAAAATCCTAGAGACATAAAACAATTGATATCTGGTTTGCTAATATGTAGTATTGCAGCCAAAACTCATGATGGAGTGAGTTGGAAGGGAAGGATTATGATGGCTTTTAGCATTCTCATTTTCAAGCCTGATCTGTCCCTTTCTTAGACCCCATTTCTCATCTGAAGCAGTAATGCCAGAGCTCGAGACAGGAAACCAGACAGCAGTCTGCCCTGATAAGAGAGGGCATTGTCTAAGGAAGGTAGCCCTGCTTTCCCCCCCTCAATTCTCCTTCCTTGAAATTTAGTAGCAATAAGAGACACAATGCTATAGACACAGTTTCTGAACCAGAACTAGGACTGTTTTTTCCCACAGCAAATATGTATGTATATACATATATACACATATACACACACACACACACACACACATATATATACACACACACACATATATATGTATGTCTCTATGTATATCCTTTTAACTGGCTCTGTGCTTTTTCTGGAATGTCACCATAGTTTAATGGCATATTAGAAAAAATTATCAGCATATTTTGTCTCTATTGGTCAGAGTATTTAATAGTAAGTTTCTTTCTCTAGCAAAGCAGGTTCCTAGAGCTATTGGAAACTCATTCCTTTGTGTTGGCAGGCCGAATACATTATCACTTCCCCCATCTCATTATAAAGGGGAGCTGGAGACTGAATGTAGTAAGCTAAGTGGCCCTTCAGCCCATGCATTGCGTGTAACCCTGGGTCTAGCTCTTACTCTCTTCCCGGAAGGGGGTGCTTCCTGAGACAGCCCCCTTCCAAGAGGACCCTGAAGGAGCCCAGCTTAACCTGGGACATGCTTAAGATGGTTGCCAATCTCTAGAAGGCCTGGGGCTCTCCAGGGATGGCCTGGAGCTAGTCTCAACCCAGATCAGTGGAGTTTGGTCAAATCTAGACAGAAGAGGTCCAGCAGACACTGAGGTCAGCGCCTTCTACCCTGGAGAGCGACCTATGATCCAGTGTGGGGTTTTTCTCCTTTGTCCCATATGCTCTTCATTCTCCTAACTACTGTTCTCTGAGTCTAATCACTGAAATCCACTCTTCTATTTGTTCTTGCACTTTACACCCTGGTACCTTCCAAAGCTTTGCACCCCCAAACCGCTAACATTAGGAAGTTCAAGTTCCTGTTCCACTTAGTTCTCCAGACAAGGGTGTTTTGTCTCCCGAGCCTCCTGAGTAAAGTTTTCACGTTTACTTTGCGTTTCAGGTTTTAGAAGATGATTTTAAGGCTAGCTGCACTGGCCCCTGGGCAAATTTTCCTTGTGTGGCCCCTGGAGTACAGTCACTCTGAGGCCCTTGCCCTTCATTTTATCCTAGCATGTAAGAAGGGTAGTTTGACATTCATTCATTTATTCACCTCACAAGTATTTATTGAGCACCTACGCATTAGAGCTAATCTAAGATTGCAGTCATTTTTCTCAGTTATGCCACGAGATGGAGTAGGTCCAGAGTGATCTAACCTGAAGAGTCACTTGGAAATCGTAATTGTCCGCTGGAACCTCCCCATGGCACTGCCTTCCATGGGCCAGTGTGGCGCACACGCCCCACGCCCCTGGCCCCAGGGGAGTGCCCCAACTATATATAAGATGATTCTGCTTCAGAGTGAGTCACACAGCACGGAGTGGAGCAGAACAGAAAGAGCCGTGGGTCTGCAGCGGACACACTTCGCTTCTTGGCTGCAGCTCCAGCCAGCTCTGTGAATTTGGGCGAGTCTTTTCACCTCTGTTCCTCCATTTCCTCATTTCTAAAATGGGGACGAGGACCTGACCCTTCCACCTTTGTACAGTTATTATGAGGATTTCCGTATTTACTTGGGTGAAGCTGCCAGTTTTTTCTGAACAGTTTTATGGATGCACCGGCTAGGAAGAATAATCGGCTACTTTGGGGCCTTCAGAATGTGTCTTTTGATGTTGCGTCCAGGCATGCACTGAGACAGGGGAGGCATCAGGGACCAGTGGGAAGGAGTTGAAGTCACCACTGCTGTAAATACACTGCCCCTGGTTCCAGATCCCCGAATGACAGACCTGTCTGCAGAACTCTCCATCCCACTCTTGATGTGTGTTGTCCCCTGCCAGGGAGACAACAGGGTGGAGTGCCAAGTCCACCACCAGCCTTGAAGTCTGACTACTTTGGCTTCGAATCCCAGCTCTACCACTTTACCAGCTGTGTGATCTTGGGCAGATTAATTTACCTCTCTGTTTCGGTGTTATCAGTAAAATGGGAAGGTAGTACCTCCCCACCTCATAGGAATGAAATGACACAGTGCATGTAAAGAACAGCACCCAGAGAGTGCCAGTAGGAAACCTGTGACATCACTGAGCCTCTGGCTTTCCTTGCTCAATAGAAGAGGCTTAAAACATAACAAACTTAGTGTTTGTTACACACACACACACACACACACACACACCTTGAAGTCGCTTCTTTCTCTGCTCTCTTGCTGTCTTTTTTTTTTTTTTTTTTTCCCCTATTTTAGGTTTTAAAAAAGAGTAGAGACCTTGACACTAGACTTGTTTAGAAGATCTCTGGGTGGGTAATAAAAAAAAACTCGGAGGATGATGCTGATAAGGTCTCTGGAGGACCCGGAACAGGCAAGGTTAAGGTTAGGAGCATTCCTTTTTTTTTGAGGAAGTTTGGTTTAATAGGTTTCCTTTAGGTTAGGTCCCGTTACTCCTATTACTTATTTAAGGGAGGTTTGGTTTTGTTTGTTTGTTTGTTTATTTAAGGGAGATTTCAAGTGCATTCGAAGGGAAAGGGAAGTGACTGTGGGACTCCTCATACCGGCTCAGTGCTTTTATATTCACTCCTTTCGGCCTGGCAAAAAACTTGACTTAGTGGACGTTCCTGATCTCCTTTGGGAACAGGGAGGGAGCCCCTCTAAGGAGGTGTAAAGCACTCCTGTCCTCAGGTGCTCCCAGTCCGGGTGGTGGTCCTGGGCAGACCATTAGTAAAGTAGAAAGGCCCAGCCTATCTAGGTAAGAAGAGGTGGCCTCAGATTGGTCAGGGAGCAATCAGCTGGCTGCGCCGAGTCGGGAGGGCCTTGAGCTGGTCTTTGAAGAATTAGGAGGATTTAGATAAGCCGGAAGGGGACGGGCATTCCACCCTGGTTGCCCAGCGTCAGGGCCGAAAATGAACAAAGGCGGGGTGGGGAGGCGGGGGACAGGGCAGCCAGCGTGGAGGGCGCTTGGTGGAGCAGGGGCAGCTGGTAGGAGAGGGGACACCGAGCCTGGTGCTTGAACTGACTCTGCAAGCCCTGGGGGTCCCGTCGGAGGAAGGTTTGGGAGCTTGGGAAAGACCAGCTGAGAAGAGGGCTTTGAGAGCTGTAGGTGGCAGGGGGTCAGGATGGATTCTCCATCCTGGAATGGACTAGTGGAGGTGAGACCCCAGTAACAGTCTTGAGGTACTGAGGGCCTGGCCCCCTGGTGGCAGCAGTAGATGTGGAGAGAAAAGTTGGGGAGGAAGGCTTCAAAGATGACCTCTAGGTTTCCATGGTGAGTGACGAGAAGATAAGGCAAATCGGGGAGGGGAGCAAGGAGGAGGAGGGTTTCCTTTTGGGACGGGTTGAATTCTCTTACATAGCACTGGTGCAAAATGCTTTTTTGTTTGTTTACTTTTGAAGGGAGAGGGCGGTATTAGCTCCTTTCCACATCCAGAGGTTCTGTGGCTCTGAAATAAACGTTTAATAGAGCATCCTCAGGAGCTGGGGGAAATACCACCACTTCTTTCTGGTTATTTGCAAGGTTCCAGCCCTCGCTGCTCAGGCTGGAATTTCCAGGAACTGGCAGCTGACCTGAGCCAATTGGTCCCTCCCAGGGCCCCTCCCCCCGGCAGGGCGGGGCCCCATGGGTGGAGGCCCCTTAGGGTGGAGTAGGGTGGGTCTCCAGTGATAGGGCACCCAGCGGAGAGGCAGACAGAGGCAGTGGCCTCACGCAGCCCTTCTGGGTCTGATTATATAACACTTCACGGAAGAAGACTCAGGGCTGAGGCAGATCTTGTAAGACGTGTACACAGCAGGAGTACACATTAGAGGTGCTTTTCAATTGAGTTGAGGTTGCTCGCCCTTAAAACTAAAATACAAAATTGTCCGAGAGCGTGAAGGACGAAACTGAGTATGTAACCTCAGTAAGGAAAATGATGAGTGTTCGCTAAAATTTCTTTCAGAAAGATGTTGTAGGCCACTAACTAGGTGGCACTGAACTTGAGAGTTTACCAAAGGGTATGGGCTTGGGTTTCCCCTCCCCCGCCCCTGCTCTGCTGGGCCCCAGCTGGAAATGTGTAGGGAGGTTGCTTGGTTGTTACCTTTGCACCTGTCCTTATTTACATGCAAAGGCAATTGCTTCACTTGGTCTTTCCGAAGTACAGGGTGTGGGCAGAATCTTATCTGAAGCCATGTCCTGTTTGGACAAGTCAGACTGCCTTGGCAACTCTCCATAGGGTGGAGCAGATGGGCGGATGCAGGAAAGTAAAGTTGGGTGGCGTGTTAGCTGAGAGGGGAGAGGGCGGATTGTTTGCTCATGGGTCATTACAGTTAATCTGAAACTAAGTAATTAACTTCTTCCCCATTTACAAAACATTTTCATGTAAAATAACTAATTTATGAGGGGCAAAGATTCAGAAGTGTTCCATGGAGTTTTTCCTTTCGCACCAGCAATAGAAGACTGAGCTAGGAGACAGATCACCGAGTGACATGAAAACGAGACACCTTTCCAGGTAGGTGCCAGCATTTGGCTGTCCTGAAAGGAGGCTCTGACTTAGAAATGCCTGCTTACATCTGTTGTCTGGCCTCTTGTATTTCTGGCCAGAGCAGCTGCCTTTAAAAATATTCAACTCCTGGGAGCTCTTGGAAGAGTTTGGGTACAAAAGTAAAGAAAGAAAATTTCTTTGGAAAGGAAGTTTAGCTACAGGGATGTTGCCTGCCTGCCCTGGTCCTCCTCCTGACCAAGAATTACACACACACACATTTTTTGTTTGTTTGTTTTAACTCTTCTCTTAATTTTTTCCCTGAAGTTCCTTTGGGGAGTAAGGGGTGAGGGAAGGCAACATGCTTCCCTCCTTTAACATCCAAACACTTGGGAGAATAGAAAGGGGCGCTTACAGACGGTGTGTTGGTTTGACCATCCTGTTTTTCTCCTTACACCTGGCTGAGGTCGGCTAGGAAACAGATTAGCTTTGAGGGAGGCAGGTAATCTGGAGCCTTAGGGTCAGGCGGGGCTGGGGGAGAAGAATACAGGGACCCTTTGAGTGCATTAAACAGGAGATGAGAAGGGACAATGTCAGAAGCAAATCCTGATATATCACCAAGAAATTGACTTGAGATGCACACATTCTCTCTCCAGACCCCCCTCCGTCCCCTGCCTCACACCTCTCTCTCTCTGTGTCATGCTTCTAAGGAAGGGGCAGTTATTTATAAGGTTGTTTCTGTAATAAAATGTGCTGTAGCTTCAAGACAAGCTACTTTCAAAGGAGGCTGGCAACATAACCTCCTCTTACATTAAGGCCTGTCTGTATTTCTAAGCTCTGCGGCTTATTTGTACCCTCATAAAGCAATTGTCGAGTAGGCCTCTTGGAGGGCTGAAAAGGAGACGAAACTATATTGCTTGTGAAACTTCATGTAAATGATTCACCAAAGCTTTTTAAGACATAAACTTGCGGTTGTGCATTTTGGCAAAATTCTGAGCCTTCTTTTGACATCTGAAAAGTCAGAAGTATAAGTAGAGAGAGTGTGAAGGGAAATCTGTTTCTTCCTTTTGGAGGAAAATTCAGTTGTATTGGCCCTTCCCAGCAAAATAACACAGTTGGGGGAAGATGACATTTGTTCCAGTGATGGAAAATTTTTTGGCAATGGTGATGTTCCTATATTTTTGCTTTTAGGCACCTTGATAACTTAGAAGTTTTTTTAAACCGGTTTTGCCGTTTTTTTCCTCTTGTAAATGTAGTTGTGTTATCCTGGGATTGCTAGTTTAGAATGTATGTTTCCTAAGCTAGTTACAAACAACTGAGATGTAAATGTGTTAATGTTTGGGAAATAGTTGTAAGAAAAAACAGAACCACTTTTGGGGGCCTTCTCATCTCTGTGATAAGAATTCCTGAGCCTAGTTGAAACCCACTACGTTTAAAGACCTTGATGTTGGCAAACTCAATTTACCGCCCCTGTCCTAGTCTTTATACTTGTTTTAGTGCGCCACCTAATGGTTCTACTTGGGACTGCTGTCAGGGTTGTGAAGTAATAGTTTTTCTACAGCATTTGTAGTTTACTTAGCATTCTTTTAACATGATGGTAATAGCCCCAGAGCACTGAGTCGCCCACGCGTTAACCAAAGCCACTAAGTTTAGGAACCCCAGTTCTTCCAGTGCGGGAGTTACTTCCCAGTTATATGGAAGGCCCTTTGGAGGCACTGTAGTCACTCTTTTCTGATTCTAGATCAGAACCCAAAGACAAGGTCAATGCTCGTGGCAAAAAGTGGTCTGTTCAGAGATAGAAACAGTAGGTACAGAGTCTAGACGTTTTCTGCAATAAATAAACAAAAGCCTGATTTGTGTTAATGTGTTTGATTCCCTTCCTAAATTTGGTTTCTTTCTAGCTTAGCTTCCATCTTATTTTTATTAAAAGTTTTAATTATAGAATTAATAAATTTAAAAATGGGCACACAGGTGTGTATAAAGCTGCCCCACCCCTCCCAAGATGCTCTTGTTAAGGGTTAGGGTGTGCCTTTTTCTTTTTCTTTTTTTTTTTTCACCACATGACCTCCTCGTTCCATATCCTGTGACTATCACTAAAAGTATAATCAGTCATTTTAGAAGCTACCAAATTGAGAGCAAAGTGCTGTTAAGCATGTGAGTGGACAGTGAGTTGGGTTCTGTTCATAGTGATATTTGTATTTTGCACAGACTTTTTATTGTCCGGTGATGCATTATTTAGTTAGGAGTTTCAAAATGAGGTATTCTCAATTGTATCTTGCTTCTTCATTTATTAATTAATTCTAATACTTG
This sequence comes from Eschrichtius robustus, assembly GCF_028021215.1. Taxonomy (NCBI): domain Eukaryota; kingdom Metazoa; phylum Chordata; class Mammalia; order Artiodactyla; family Eschrichtiidae; genus Eschrichtius; species Eschrichtius robustus. The sequence goes on along the minus strand of NC_090827.1, from coordinate 88,786,065 downwards.
TGTATGAGAAATATCCCTTCATCAGTGATTGAGTTACTCTTTTAGGTACAGTTCTGAACAAATAAACATACCTTTAAATTTTTTTTAATAAAAATGAATCAGGTTTTGTTAGAAGGGATGCTTTATGTTAGACGATTTTTTCTCTTATAAGTCTTTCAAAGCATTAATTTCCCTACATTTAGATAAAACATAAAAATTAAAGAATGAAAGTAATTTAAATAATGTCTTAAAATGACCCAAGCTATAGCAGGTTAATGTGTAATTCATTTCTAAATGGATTCAGTACTTATTGCTATAGGCATTTGAAAAAGTTATTGAAGGCTTTATGAGCTAAATGATGGGGTTAAAATTTGGACCAAAATGAGCTACAGAGCCCATCATCTTAATGCCACCGTGCTGCTCCTGCATGTAGGAAAGGATTCCAGGTAAGGCGAGGTGTGGAGATTCTAGGAAGCTATTGCGATGGTACAGCAGTCAAGTAAGTGACAAGGCCCTATGTAAGATCTCATACAGGATGTAGGCAGCTATTACCTTTTTTTTTTTTTAATTTATTTTATTTTATTTTATTTATTTATTTATTTATGGCTGTGTTGGGTCTTCATTTCTGTGCAAGGGCTTTCTCTAGTTGCGGCAAGTGGGGGCCACTCTTCATCGCGGTGCGCGGGCCTCTCACTATCGCGGCCTCTTGTTGCGGAGCACAGGCTCCAGACGTGCAGGCTCAGTAATTGTGGCTCACGGGCCAAGTTGCTCCGCGGCATGTGGGATCTTCCCAGACCAGGGCTCGAACCCGTGTCCCCTGCATTGGCAGGCAGATTCTCAACCACTGGGCCACCAGGGAAGCCCCAGCTATTAACCTTTGAAACTGAATTTAGTCTGAGTTTTTTAAGGGTGGAGGGGATTGACCTCTAAGGCTAGGTATGTTAGCAAGGAGACAAGTACCTGGCATTTCCGAAATCGGAACCAACAAATTTAGTGCTGTTTGTACGGTATATAGATCCAAAAATTGTGTGCATATTCAGTGATATAAACGACTTAAGAGGGCAAAAAGAGTTTTTTTGTTTTGTTTTGTTTTAATCTCATTTGGTTTTTTCCAAAACCTTGAAGGTAAGTGTTTTAGGAAGTAGGCAAAGGAGGTGTCCTCAGCATTTTACATGTGAAAAAGGGTCTCCCTCCTCCTCTCCCTCATGTCAGGGGTCAGGTGCAGATCTCCTGCTTGAGTCTACAGATCAGGACTGTTTCCTTACACTCCTGAGAATATGAGTACTTTTGTTTAGAAGGATTTGCAGCAAGATACTGTCTAGTGGAGTGGATGAATCTGTAAGAGTAAATTAAATTTAAAAGGCTTGGGGGAGGATGACCAGCTGTGGGTCGAGGCTGCTGAATTATCTGACCTCATTGATACAAGGAGGCTATCTCACGTCTTTTGTTTACGGTCCGCTGTAGGGCCCTGGACAGCAATTCCTAGAACCGTATCCATCTGTACAGCTGCTACCCTGGGAACTGGTTAATAATAGATCCCAAGACACAAAAGGGGTTTTCATCCTTCATTATGAAATCATCCATTTTTCACTGGCTGTGGGGTTTGTTCTTGCTGGGATACAGAGGAGGGTGGTAGCACCATTGATTTGAGCAGCCTGGTATCAAATTGTGTTCACAGATTATAATACGTCCTGTGATGTAGGAAAATATAATTTTGAAGTCAGGGCCTTATGTTGAGTTAATGATGATATTCACGTGTTGTCACAAGACCCAGGACAGTCTTTCTTCAGCAAAGCAGTGAAGCACAAGAACTACACAGTATTACTTTTATAATTGTGTGTGACGATATCTTAGTTTAACCTGTAGAGCATGGACACCACTGGCTACAGAATTGCTATCGTGGAAGTGGGGATGGGGTGATTAAATACTGAAATACAGGAAGTAATCTAAACCAGGGATTTCTATACCTTTTTCTGGTAGAACTCAATCAAGAACTTGTTTACGTTCCCACCCAAACCAAAGTAATATATAAAGACCTCACTTCTAACCAAATTTGGGTAGGAGGTGCCTGAAGAAAGTTGTTGATGATCTGGGTAATATGTGGGCAGTGATTCTATAATGTATGAAATGCAGTTAAATGTTCAGCAGACTGAATATTTTGTCTTGTGAGGAAGCGATTGATTTGATGTATTTTAGTGCTAGAAGTGGACAGTGTAGAACACAGGAGGAAAGGCATAACACAAGCATAACAAAAGAGGAAGAGAAAGATCCAACAGAATCAAGATGGACGTTTTCTTTACATTAGGCTAAAGATTGGCTTATTTCCTTATGAGGAGAAATTGGAGTAAATACAAGGTAATAGTCTTCATATAAAAAAAGTACTTAAAAAACCATAAGCAGGGACCGGCAACTCAAGACCTGAATATAGGCATTTCTCAAAAGAAGAAATGTAGGGAATCCCCTGGTGATCCAGTGGTTAGGACTCTGCGCTTCCACCGCAGGGGGTGCAGGTTCAATCCCTGGTCAGGGAACTAAGATCCTGCATGCCGTGCGGCGCGGCCCCCCCCCCCCCAAAAAATCAACTTATAAAAGAAGAAATGTAAATGGTAAATAAAGATGAAAAAGACTCAGCTTCAATAATTAAATCAATAGAGAATAAAAATCGTTTGTCATTTTGATATTAACAAATTAGCAAAGTTTTAATTTTTTTTTAATGATCATGCACCTTGCTGGTAGAAATTTTGGGAAACAGGTTTATATTTTACTGATGGAAATCATAGAGTATCTTTGCTGGATGATACGGCAAATGCTTTGGTAAAAGTACATGCTTCTCACTCAAGAATTCCCCTTCATAAAATTTATCCTAAAAATTAAGGATGTGCAGGAGCATGTAAGTATAAAAGTGCTCATTGCTATCTGTAATGGTGAAAATTTAGAAGCAACTTAGGTGCCCAATGAAAGGAATTTTTAAAAATCTGATTGGGGACTTCCCTGGCGGTCCAGTGGTTAAGACTCTGTGCTTCCTCTACAGGGGGCCTGGGTTTCATCCCTGGTCGGGGAACTAAGATCCCGCAAGCCGCAAAAATCTGATTGGTTCACACGGTGGCACACTGAACTTGATGGTATGGAACCATACTTACTGAAAAAGAAACATTTTCCCAGTAAACTGTTAAGTGAAATTATGGGTACTATGTAGTACGCATATTACAATCCATTTAAAAAGAGAGTTTGGAGGGATAAAGACAAAGATATTCACGATGGTTGGTTCTAAGTTGTCTTTTTGCCTGCCTTGTTTTTTCCTGATTTTTCTGTAACAAACACAAGGGAGAAAGGAAAGGTGTTTAACATTCATATATAATGTTAACTTCTATTGAGCTGCACAGTAATCTTGAACAAGCATGGGTGCTCAGAAGAGGCTGTACCTATTGTTCCAGAAACATCAGGGTTTATGTATTTGAGTTAGAAATGCCCGTTGGCTCTCACCCGGTTATGACCATGGAGTCTGGTTTTAATTATATAAAATGGCATCTTTCATAGGTAAGGGAAACAAATTCCAGCCATTCTGGGGGCAGGGGAGAGGAAGGAGCAGAGAAGGGGGGTGGTGGTGAGGAATATTATATATATATATTTTTTTTACTGGTTTATATTGAAAGTAACCTTGGGATTTAGAGAGACACTTTGTTTTGTTTTCTAGGCCAAACACCAGAGCACCCTAGAAAGCGTAATTGAAAGAATGCTCATGTTTGACCCAGTCCCTGTCAAGCAAGAGGCCATGGATCCTGTCTCGGTGGTAAGTTTTCCAAAACCGAACACCTCTTCTTCCTTATTCCAAGTGGTAATAACTCTACTGTGTGTTGTGTTATTCCTTAAAGCCACTCGTTACTTGACAGGCATTTGATAGGCAAACTTTTCTGAAAGCCCCTGGTAGTAAGTGAGGTAAACACCCTCCTAGCAACTGTGCCCCCATTTAATAAATGGGATCCATGTTTCCTTAAGCCCTGTGCCCCAAACCCCCACCTGCCCCCAAGATGTGATCAACGCAGAACTTGGGCCACAGGAGCATCTGCTCACAATAGAAGTAGTTTTACAAAACCCCCTCAGTTACCAGTTTTTTAGTTTGAGTTCTCAGGATTATTGGTTTTGGCAAAAATAAGTTTGGCCAGATTAATTTTTTAAAATTAATGTGTATTTAGGGACATTAAAAAAAAAACCGGTATGCAATGTTTATCGTGATTAGGAAGCAGTTTCCAAATGTACCTACAAGAAATCTGCATCAAGAACGAGTTTACCCATAATTCAAAACGAGTCATGTACCGCAATGTTCATTGCAGCTCTATTTACAATAGCCAGGACATGGAAGCAACCTAAGTGTCCATCGACAGATGAATGGATAAAGAAGATGTGGCACATATACACAATGGAATATTACTCAACCATAAAAAGAAACGAAATTGAGTTATTTGTAGTGAGGTGGATGGACCTAGAGTCTGTCATACAGAGTGAAGTAAATCAGAAAGAGCAAAACAAATACTGTATGCTAACACATATATATGGAATCTAAAAAAAAAAATGGTTCTGAAGAACCTAGGGGCAGGACAGGAATAAAGACGCAGACGTAGAGAACGGACTTGAGGACACAGGGTGGGGGAAGGTAAGCTGGAATGAAGTGAGAGAGTGGCATGGACATATATACACTACCAAATGTGAAATAGATAGCTAGTGGGAAGCAGCCACATAGCAGAGGGAGATCAGCTCGGTGCTTTGTGACCACCTAGAGGGGTGGGATAGGGAGGATGGGAGGGAGATGCAAGAGGGAGGAGATATGGGGATATATGTATATGTATAGCTGATTCACTTTGTTATACAGCAGCAACTAACACACCATTGTAAAGCAATTATACTCCAATAAAGATGTTGAAAAAAAAAAAGTATGCATTTACTTAGAGGTGTTTTTCACTTGCGATCACCACCCAGACTATATAGAAGAGTTTCTTAAACATGTTTGTGAATGTCATTTTTTTTAATACTGGAAGGAAAAAAGTACTCCATTTTATCTCATGCAGTGTTTAGGATGTCCTTCAAGGAGCTGATTAAAAAGATGAAAACTGGGGGAGGGGGGGAACTCCTTGGTCCTTTTGCATGTAAAAATATATTAAGAATAAAGTGATTAGCTTAAACTTCTAGCAGCCATATGGAGCTGTGACTGGGGAGAAGCTAGGGAAAGAATGAACTTGACCCTGAGGATGGAATTTCATATCACTCAGAAGAGTCTGTGACTGGGAGGAAATTATGATCACTGTTTTTTTCAACACCTTAGTGCTAAGCTAGCCCCTCCTGTGAGCCAGGCCCCTCTACATGCTTCTCGGCCACCAGGGAACAAGTAATTAGTCCAGGTGTTTATAGAGGTGCAACACCAGTGCTATGGAGGTGGGACATGGGTGACAACAGAAAGGTGTCCGACTGCAAAGCAGGGAGTGGTTGAGACTTGAGGAGATCTGGTTTAGTGAATATAACAAGGCCACGCTCCCAATTCTGTCCTGCTCTTTTCTTCCATGGGCTTGGAAAATACTCACAAGGGGAAAAACTTGGCCTGAGTTGTGTATCTGAAGGTTGGTAATGACACGCTTGCAAAATTAGATCATCCTTATGCACTGGCTGTGGAGGTTCCTGCCAAAACTGTTTATACAAGACACAGGGGTCACTCCGAGGCCCTTGGAACTGAGTTGCCATGGAGATTACTGTGCCAGTGAAGTGTTTACCACTGTGTACAGTGAAAAGTTAAGTCAGGAAATAACATTCACCTTCCTGCATGATAACTGGATAACTGCGTGTCTGAATATGATAATAACAGAGCAATAAGAATTATTTTAATCAAAAAACTAAATTGACTTCTAATTTTACTCGTTTTGTCATCAGCCCCTTCGCCCAACTACTACATGATCATATTGGAGGGATATTAAGGTATAAAATTTCCCCATTAATTATATCCTTGAAATATGAATAGGTTTTTAGTACTGAAGAATATGATTAATTTGATAAATGATGCAGGACCATCAGTGATGCATTTTGTAATCAGGCATGAGAATGTGTCACAAGAGCCTAATTTAAAGCTCAAATGAAGTTGGCACAATACAGTTAAGTGCAAGGAAATACATATACTTTGCTGAAAAAATGGAAATAAGATTAATTTGAAGTAACGGTTATACTTGTAATGCTGGAACTTATATTAATATGTGGAGTTAAAATATGTAGAAGTATTTTTGCAATTAATGGTCTTTTTCTCCTTCATGCTCTAGTTTTCAACTTCTACAGATGCTTATAGGACTTAATTACATTGTCTCACCAAAAGATAGTTTCAGTCCTTACAATAAAGTTTCCTTTTCTTAATTCAGCAAAACCTCAGTTAACTAAAACATTTGGGGAGTAGGGCATTGTGATTATTTTACATAACAAAATTAAAAGCTTTTGTTTCCACTCTTAAATCTTCAGATTTTATCTTTCCTGCCTTCATAGGTGGAGTATATGAAACCTGATTTATTGTTCCTTTTTTCCTTTTTCCTTTTTAATTCTGCCTTTGACCTGAAGGTTAAGGTCTTTGTTTATTCAAGTAAGTGTTCTAAACATTAAGCCGAAGACATGTGTAAGATTCTTTTTGTTTTAATTCCACATATGAATAAAAATATTTTACAGTGACTTATCTCCCTCCCCCACTCCTTTTTCTTAAAAAGTGAGAAGAGCAGAAGCAATCTGCCTATTTGGTATTTTGCTATAGTTTAGAGAAAGTGAGGAAATGTCATTTTTCTCTTGCTGAAGTATAAGCCTTCATACTTCCCACTAAACCTTGTGCCTTGAGGCACATTAGACTTTGGATTGTTGATCCTGTTAAGATTTGCAAGAATGGGGAGCAGAGTACACCCGCCTCTGTGCCATGGAGCTCTGTTACTTACTATCAGTGCGATGCTGGCAAAACCATCAGCAGCTCCCTGAGCCTCCAATTTTTTCTTATTTGTGAAATTGGAGATTATTAATTTGTAAAATGTGAAATGGCAGGTGTATATAAAATACGCACATAAAGGAGTTGTTTTTACCGATACTGCCAAAGAAGTTTGAAAATTAGAACTTAATTCAGGAAGTGAGAAAGAATTTTTAAAAGTATTCCCTCATATTCTTTTCCTACAGGAAGATTACTTTTGAAGAACGTGTATTTTTTTCTTTTTCTTTAATGGAAATTGTCATCTAACGGACGCCTTACAGATTGAGAAGTACTTAGAAATCAGTAGTCCCTCTGCTGTGTTCTAACAGAAACTTTTCATGACTTTTCTGAGCCTGGTAGAAAGAGAGCTTTCTGCTTTTGTTTGCATAGAGGGGCATGACATTTGCTGTTTCCAGCGAGTTTGTTTATAAATGCACCACACCTTCCTGCACTTGGAAGCCCACCCTTGGTATGAAGATTCCTTTGACTTGCCATCGCCCTGTAACGGACGGCACATTTTTTTCATATTAATGAACGGTGAAACAGAGACTCATCCACGTTTCATGCAGTCACTCCATCCACTTAAACCATCTTGTAGTGGAAAACTCACCAAAACTGTTTCCAATAAAACGAGAAACTATTCTCACTTTCATATGAAGTGATAGCACTGGAAAATTATCCAAACCCTGTGCCTTTTTCCTCACCACACTTAAAAAAATCATGTTTTTGAGAATCAAAGAATTGGTATTATCCTGAGCCTTGTCAGCAGTAAAACCTTGCTCCGAGAGCATGTTGATTCCCATCATTCATTCATCTGGTGTTCTTTGAGCACCCGGGCTGGACCCTCATCTCCCAATCCAGTGACAGGAAGCCGCCAGCAAAGAAATAACCCACAGCGCGGAGGTGTGAACACTTGAATGCGTGTTACAACAGAGGGAGAGAACTTTTCTTAACAACAGATCTTCTGGAAAAGTAAACCCATTGCCACCGCTAGTGGGGGTCAGGAGTGGGGGAGACTTGCGTGAGTCTTGTCTGCAGGCTGCTCTGTTCCCGCAAACAAGGCTCCTTGAGTAAGCAGTGTGCATACGAGGCAGTGGATGTCTGGCAGTGGCCGGAGGTCCTCTTTCTGCTTCATCAGTACTTGCCTCTGATTTGGATTTCGCTGGTGTAGCCACACTTATCTGCATTGCTTTGTTAGAAGACAGGAATGGTCTGGAACAGAGAAGAAGCAACTGTTACCAGGGTGTATCCACCCAAGGCACGCACCCCAAGCAAGCCCTGTATCAGTCCTTACACTGTGGAGAACCAGATTGTTGCAGGCTGATTGCAGTGGCTTATGTGCTCCACCCAAATAAAGTAAACACGTCTCATAGAAGGTTCTGGTAAACATTGCTATGAAATTTGCTAGTGAGACAGTTTGAAGAACCACATTTCTTCACCCTTAGGCGAGGCAGTCGGACTGGAAGTTGTTAATAGTGTGTACTCAGTCGTGTGCCCAGGTCCCAACAGTCCCCCTGCTTTTAGCCCTAGAGCCTTACAAAAACCACATGTCCAGTATAGCTGGCAGGGGGCATTCACGGGAGGGCAAGCTCTCTGCAGAACTGTGCACAATGTTTATAAAACTTAGCTCTATGTGTGGATGTTTCTTTCTTTATGGCTTGAGAAACCTGAGACTGTTATTAAATTTGCAAATCTCCCAGGTTCTAAATTCCTGCTTTCCTTAAACTCACCCCACAGATAGAAAAATCCAACAATGACAGCAATAAAAGTATGTCCTCATTTTGCTTCCTATGTAGCTGCCAATAAGTTGGCATTAAAATCTAGGTCATAGGGATGTCTTTGAAGACTAGGGCTGAAAATTAGGGAGAAGCTACAATTCTGTGAGTAGAAACAATGAATACTGCCTCCCATTTCCTGGAGTTTTTGTTTCTCATACCATAACTTTTGCCCTTTAGAAAATTATATCAAGATGGTTAAATTTTAGAACCAGGAGAAATCTTTTTTTCCTCCTACAGTTAATTATTTCCTTAAACCCTCATTGTACAAAGTTTGTAATTTTTTGTTAGCAAACCTTGTGCCTCTTTTGCTTTTGCCTATTTCAATATTTAAATTGAAATCTATTTCATATTAATATTACTGTATATTTTGGGCCTCTCACCTTGTGTTGCACCTGTGTGTGTCTAGTTCTAAAGAAAGGTAGAAACAGTCTTTACCTCATTTGATCCTTAATATGTAATTCAAAGCTATTTTTTTAAAGCTATTTTTAAAAAAAATTTGTATATTTTTACAAATTCATGTTTCCTGATTTTATATCCTCATGTCCTTGTTTTTAAGCAGTATTATTAGTGAAAATTCTCCCCGCCCCCGCCTTTAAGTTGCATTTAAACACTATACCATTTTAATAATAAAAATTAGTATTTTTATTCTGTATCTCTGTCATTTAGAGCCGAGCTGTTCCAAGGGTGGTCTGTGGCACCTAAGGTCACTCCCCAGTAATTCAGAACCTGCCTTTTAACAAGATTCCCAGGTGAATTTGTGTGCTCAGTAAAGTTTGAGAAGCCCTAATAGGGAGCATCAAAGCCCACTGCAGTGCACACCTCTTGTATAAGGAAGGAAGACAAGAGACTCCCAGGACCACAGTGTGTGTTAAGTTCATCACATAGGTATCTCATTGAGTCCAATTTTAATCTTAACCTCACAACCTCCTGGAAGGTGGGTATCCAATGCCACCTTGACAGATTTTGCCATATCCTCATGGCTCCTGCACTCCTAAAAGTTATTTAGTAATTTTTCTTGCCCTAGAGATAGAATTGCTTTTTAACATAATAAAGTTATTTTAAAAGGGAACTTTGTATCACTACTGTAAAAGTTATTTTAAAGGGAACTTTTTACCACTACTACTGAGAAACATAGTTTTTTCTTAATGCACTTAAATAAATACATAACTATTCTAAAGCTCTGTGTCTATCAGAGAGATGTACACCAGACTGCAGGAATCACTGTTCCATGGGGTTATGTAGATTACGAATGAGGATACAGGTAAAGAAAGAAAGGACAAAAGAACAAAGTGCATCTTAACAATGAGAAACTGACATCAAAACCAGATTAAGATAGGTACTTGCCTGTCCCCTTACTTTCCAATACTCTGATGCTCAGTTGGCCCAGAGAAGGAATCAGGCATCTGGAATTTTAAAGCAGCACAGCTGATTCTGATGCATAGTCAGGTGGAGATTTACCCAGTGAGGCCCAGAGAGGAAAAAGCTGTGATCTCAGTGGTAATCCCAGTCAAAAACACTGCTATTCCACAGTTATTTATAACTCACATTAGTGGCCATTGGCGGGGCTGGGGAGGCTCAGAAATTAATAGTGCATTTAAGCTGTTTCATTATAAGGCCCCATTGGTGGGTTTCCTCAGTTGCATCATGAGCTAGTGTTGCCTCAGAATCACAAACACTTCGGATTTTAGAGCTGGAAGAGAGGCACAGTATGTTACTTTTCACTTTTACTGTAAAACATTCAAATACAAGTAATTTTCTGCAGGCAGACTTGACATGTTACCACTAAAAATTTCAGTTTCCCTAAAATGCCTACAAGTAAAGAAAATGACTTATGTTGAGTTTAATTTTTTTTTAAAGCATTCTACAACAAAGTTTTCGATTTTTTAATTTTAGTTAAGGAATAGAAGTAATTTTAGTGAATTCCACGGCCAAGGACAGTACCCATAGTGTGCAATTATGATTGATTTATATTTAAAGCTGGTAAATGAGAGTTAGGTTTACCTTGATATTATAAGAGAGAAATGTACTTGAAGATAATTAGGTCAGTTGTGGAACAGATCTTAGATTTGGGAGGAAAACCATTGGTGTCTCCTCCAGTATCTTGTTAGGTTGTCCTGCAGCCTCTTTTGATGAGGCGGGTAGCAAGGTGGAAAGGAGAGAAGGCAGGGCCTTGGCTCGTGTGCAGGGCCCTTCCAGCATCACGTGTCTTTATTTAAGTCCTGTTACATTAGCTCGTTTTTACAGTTCTGTGTCATCCACAAATTTGGAGATTAAGTCATCTTGTACAGTTTCATTCAGACTGTGAATAAGTCTATCGCACAAGTTGGAGCCAAGAACATACTCACCCTTGTGTGGGTGGCCTTCCGTGTATAGGTTTGTAGGGTGACTGGCCATCCTGGTGTGCCTGAGATTGAGGCGTTTCCTAGGATGTAGGACTTTTAGTGCTAAGGCCAGGACTCGTAGCATGGATGTGTTAGTGGCTGAAGACCATCCTAAGGCACTACCATGCAGCTCCGCTTGTCCCTGTTATACACAGCATATGAGAAACGTTCAGTGTCTTTCTGCTGAGCTGGAGGGCACTAAAGCCAGGGAGAGTATTTCCTGCCAAGTAAGAAACCCCATCAGAAAATCAACAAGGTTAGTTGGCTTGGCTGATTCTTGGTGAACCTCAATGCCAACTCCTAATGATAAAGGCCCATAAGCCTTCTGTTTCATAACCTATTTTAGAATTTTTCCAGCTATCATCCTCAGCCTTAACATTGGACATGGCCATAATCGTAGAGTTAAATTTGAGATTTTTCGTGTGACACAGTTACCACATTAACTTTAGTACTTACGTTTATTAGACCAGCTCTCTCATAGCATTGTTTTAGGGTCAAGCATGTATCTAAACCCAAACCACTTATTAAAGTCCATGTGATTGAAGGTGACTTGTTGTATATTTTCATCTTAATTCGTGTTTCAAGCAAACACGCTTACTTGGCTGTTGACACGTTTCCGTCTTTCTTTTCCAATAGTCATACCCGTCCAATTACATGGAGTCGATGAAGCCCAACAAGTATGGCGTCATCTACTCCACACCGTTATCTGATAAGTTCTTCCAGACCCCAGAAGGCCTGTCGCACGGGATGCAGATGGAGCCGGTGGACCTCACCGTGAACAAGCGGAGCTCGCCGCCCTCTGCCGGGAACTCCCCCTCCTCCCTGAAGTTCCAGTCCTTGCACCGGAGGGCCTCACCGGGGCTGAGCCTGCCCTCGTCCAGCCCACCCGGGAAGAAGTACTCGCCGCCGCCGCCGCCCGGTGTGCAGCCCTTCAGCGTGCCGCTGTCCATGCCGCCTGTGATGGCTGCGGCCCTCTCCCGCCACGGCATCCGGAGCCCCGGCATCCTGCCCGTCATCCAGCCTGTTGTCGTGCAGCCCGTCCCCTTCATGTACACCAGCCACCTCCAGCAGCCGCTCATGGTCTCCTTGTCGGACGAGATGGAAAATTCCAGTAGTAGCATGCAAGGTAAATTCCGCCACTCGCCCACACTGCTGCCACCCTGCGTAGTCCGGACTTAACGGGTCTTCACCAGATAGTCTGGGTGAGGGAGCAAAGGAAGCAAGGGGCCAAGAGCTGTTGAACTCTGCAGAGGAAATATTCGACTTAGAGTCTGCGTAAGGCGTTTGCTTTTTTTTTTTTAAAGTGTTGACACTGGAAGATCTCCCAAGAATCAGGCTGTCTGTTAAATGCCATGAAATGATTAGTTTCACTATATACTTGTCAACCTGGGGATAATAAGAATCTTGACTTTATGTTTTGCTTTATTGAATACCAACATGGTTCTAGGTGCAAAAAGGCATTTAAGAAATACCATTAGGCCATGTGATAACTAATGGCTATTAAAAGCCACCTTGTTTACTGACTGGTCAGAGGCAGAAGGCTGGGGTAACAAGGAGATAACCAAACGTCATAAGGAAGAAATCCTTTGGGGGCTGATGTCTTAAAAGTCCAGCTTCCTCCTTACGGTGCTTGCTGACAAAGTAATCGTTAGGAGGAACAAGAAGCGCCCACCGATTCATTTCTGCTGTCATTTTGCCAAAGGCAAATAGAGACACATCAGTGTGGTAGCTAGAAGCCGTGCAATAAGCTTTTAAAGGCTGAAATCGGTAAATGGTACATAGAGTAACTTTTCTATTTTTATTTTGTAGTCCCTGTAATTGAATCATATGAGAAGCCTCTATTACAGAAAAAAATTAAAATAGAACCTGGGATCGAACCACAGAGGACAGATTATTATCCTGAAGAAATGTCACCCCCTTTAATGAACTCAGTGTCCCCCCCGCAAGCACTGTTACAAGAGTAAGTATATTGAGGTCTGCCTGGCATTTACGTAGCGGCGTGCATCTCGGAACTGGAATGGAAGCTGGAGCTTCCCGCTCAGGATGTGGTGTGGATTGCCAGCCGGGACTGCCTTGTCGTTCGGGGCAGCCCCTGGGCCAGATGGGAGAATCTCTCCAAAAACTATGTGCTCTGTTACACGCGTAACGTCACGTTCTCAGTGAATTGGTCACACATGATTTTGCCACTTTACCCCAGAAATCATTTTTATCTTGTTTTTTTCCGTCCTTCCAGACTATGTGTATCTAGTTCTCCCATCATCTTTAGCCCAACATGGATTGAATTTGGTGTTCTAGATATTCCACTTAAGGTTGGATCCTGGAAATGCTTCATGGGATCACATATCGTCCTTCCCATTGTCAGTTCTCATAAAGTATAGTGTTTCTGTGGTGGGGAATGGCTTTAGTCAGAGTTTTCCGGGCCAACCACAAATCCAAGAAAGATACTGCAAAACCAGGCCCGTGGCAACAGAAAGCTGACCATGTTGCTCAGAGAAGCTCGGCGTTGAAAGAACTGTTTAGTCTCCGGTCTTTCTAATTGTGACTGCCCTAGAATGTTCGGTCTGCTTTAGAACCGCCATCCAGTAGGAAGTTTACACTACTGGTCAGCATCCAGGCACCTGAACGGTGGTTTAACTTGCTGTCATGTGATGGTGTCACACACAGTCTAAATAACATCATTACTGGGATTTGCCACTATAGATGCCCTTGACTTCTACCAGGGATTACACTGGAGGCTGTGTCTGCAGTAGGTACAAACGTGGCCTTCGGATCCAACGTCTTGGATCCCAGCTCTGCTCTCCACCATATGTATGACCTTGGCATAGTCACTTAATCTCGTTGCCCCGGCTTCCTCTTTATTTTCATTATTGGTTGTAATTATTTTTCTTCTGTTATGGTCCTTACAATACTGGATTTAATGGCCGGCTTCCTAGTACAAAGGAAGTACAACAGTTATTGTCTCCTCAGGCTCCCTTCTATCACCTTCCTCCCCATGTAACCTTTTCTCCAGCATTTCTGCCCACCTTTCTGCTTTATCTACTGCACTCTTCTCCCTTACGTAATGAATTCTGTAGCAGAATATGAATCCTCTGGTTTTAGAACAGCTATTTTCTGGAACTTAACATATATTCTGGTTGTATCCACATTCAACCCCAAGTAGATGCCTTCATAATAGCTCATATATCAATTGTCATTTGCATCAAATCCATCTGTTTTTTTCTTTGGGGAGGGGGGGCAGGGGGTTGTCATCTACTCCTTGATAGATGAAGAAGAGGATGAATCTTCTTCCGCAGCCACGTCAGCAGGCAGACTGCCTGATGGTCTTGTACATTATTGCCCTTCACAGTTGCATAGTGCCTCCTTACCCCCAGAAAGGAACTTTTCCAAGTGTTTTCAAAGGAGTTATTTCATTCTCCGAAAACAAGCAGGTGGGAGTCAGAGCAAACAACTGATGAGCCAAGACATAAATAACTTGCCTGTAATCACACCATTAACAGCAGAGGGGGCCTGGGCTGATCTCCGGCTTCCAGATGAGTGGTCTTCCTGCTATTTTTAGGCCATATCTAACTGATTGCATCTGCTGCTGCACTAAGGGAAAGGAAAAATAGACTAACCAAAATGGACACATCTTGTAGGCTGAATTACCTTTTTTTTAGGATGTCAGATGTCTTTGGTGAGGTAACTGGCAACATGGCTCGTACCTGTAATTGTTCCTGCACAGATGATGAAAAAGATGCCATAAAGCCAACTGCCCGCATAACGAGGGATCCGTTGACTGAAAGGGGGTTATTCCAAAGTCTAGGTTATTATAAATTACAGTGTAACACATTACGGAAGAATATTTGAAGGCAACATTCTGTGCTCTGAATGCTGCTGGAAAGAAAACACCTTTTCTCTTTTCTTGCTTATTTTAAGTAACGTTCTTTGGATGATCTCAAGCTCAGTGGCTTTTAATGATTAATGAGTAATGTGCTTAGTCTAATGCTGACCTAAGAATGCATTTTGCCTCTCAGAAAATTGAACCGATTAGCCACAACTGGGACATGTACCCTTCAAGTAATTCTCTCACAGATGTGATTAAGTAATGTCTTGGAGTGTGCCCAGTAGCAGCCCACATAGGAAACCAGCTAGCCAGGAAAGAATCACTGGAAACCAAGCACCTGGTACCATGTCCATGAGGCAGCCCCAATAATATTTGCCTTAGGAAACCCTTCCTTTACAGGGGCGGACTTTAAAATACAGCTTTGAAATCCACTTGTTTGATCATAAAGTTATAGCTTTAGGATTATTTTTAAAGGCACTCAAATGTATATCAGATTTCTTTTGTTATTTACATGTGTGAAAATTTATTTAGAACAAAACGTTTGAGGACCAGATTTCCCCATTGAGTTGTGTACATGAAACTGTAGCAAACATATGAGGGATCAGCTTAACTCAAAAGAATGACCAGGTCTCTGATATTTACTAGGTATTCTAACTTCTTGGTTATAATGATCCCAAACAACCTCCTTAAAAATGAGCAGTGAGGAGACCAAGAAGAGTGAGTGAGATCCCAAGATCCTGAACCTCAGCCTGTACCAATACCCGGCTCTTTAGAGATAGACTGCTGACCCCTGTCAGAGTGATGCTGCCTTCCAAGGGAGATGTTGGGTGGAGTAGAGATTTCCTGATCTGGTGTTAGGACATCCCAAAAAAACTCCTCATGAAATTAAACAACTGTAAGGGCAAAGTTTGCTAATGGGTTTCTGCACCTTGAAATAGTAACAGCTACTGTTTCGCAGATTTGCATCTGGAACAGGTGTTGTTCTTAAGTGTTTTGTGTGCATTACTCACAGCAGCCTTCTGAGATCGCATGATTATCATCCCCTTTTACAGAGAAGAAACTGAGGCACAGAGAGCATGAATACCTTGCCGAGGGTTATAGGGACTATCAGGGCAGAGCTGGAGCGCCCAGCCTTTTAGGGTACCTTTTTTTAGGGTAACATTTCCACAAAATGAGCAACTGAAACAGCAGTCATAACTACTGCCCAGAAACCATTAGAATGCCAACCCATAAAATCGAATAACTGGGAGAGACTTCTAATGTTATCTGGGATTCTCTCCCAGGGTCCCAGAGGCAAATGAGATATATTTAACTGTTCATTTTTTTTTCCCCTCAGCATTTTACTTCCTGAAGTTCTCTTAATGAAGATGAAAATTTTCAGTCAATGGCGTGAAAGTTGAAAGTTTAAAATAAACTGATAAACTGTTTTCTTTTTATTAAAGGGTCTTAATAATTGAGCTTTTTAAAAACTCTCTCACTTCTTCATTTTCTCTGCTATTTGTTTGTACACTTATATAATTGAAGTTCTTGTTCTCCCCCCCCCACTAGTTCATGTTCACTTTTCCATGTATCTAAACTTTATTCTTTCATATCATCCCTCTAAGCATCAGGGTAGGAAGGTAAAGTGATACTCAAGACAGTTTTTTTTTGCTAATCATAAGTGAGAAATTAGTGAAGTCACTCAAGATAAAATGCACCTTTTTATTCTCTTCCTAGTCACTTCTTTGGGTGCTTGAAAAAGTTGTTGATAACGGACATGTATTTACATTTTTACCAAGATAAAAAACAAGTTTCATTCAGTGACTCTCTTTGAGTTTTATGTCTAAATTTTATTATTCTTTATCTCACAAGATTGTTTACCCTCATCAAATTCTTTTCACCAATCTTTTTTCCCCCATACACTCTTGTATAAAACATTCACATGTTATTTGGAATATTTTAAGAACTTTAGATTCAAATTTAAAAGACAAAGAAGTCTTTCACTGCAGTTAGAGGCCAACTGTTGATACATAAGCTTGTAATGTATCAAGTAATTAGTTATTAGGAGAGCAAGTGGATGGAGTAGAACTTGTTAATTCCATCAATCAGCAGGGGAAGCCTGAAAAAACTACAGATTTTTCCTAGCTCTTCCCACCTGCCATTTCTCTCCACCAACTTCCTTTCTGAAAAAGAGAAAGTTCATAGTAATGATGTGTAACCTGATTTGATTTCAGTCCCCCCTCCCCCCTGGAAAGGTGTGCAGGCGCAGGAAGGGGAGTCTGGGTGAGGAGCCAGGAAGGTAGGGAGGATGGCGGGCAGCCAGTGAGGGAGCCGGTGCTGCACCTGGAGCCTGGGTCTTGAGTCCTGAGTGAGGGGCTTCCTCGCCTGACCACTAGCACTGCCTGAAGTTCTCTCTCAAGGAGGAATAATAGTGACAGTAAAGGTTTGAGTCTGTGAAGACAGTAGTGCCAACTTTTTTGGGGGGGGTGGGGGGAGATAAAAATCAAATGTACATTGAGCCTCTTTAAGAGACTCAAACTAAATGCCAGTTATGTAAAGGATAAAATGTAGATACATCCTACAACGTGGTTGCCTGAGACTTAGGAGTTTGACCTCTTACATTTTCCCCTAAAGAATAATAAATGTGAGAAAACATAGTACAGCGTTCAGCCTAGTACCACAGAATTCTACAAGAAAGCAAATTTCTATTAAGGGAAAGAGACTCTCCTAGCACTTTGCACCTCCCTCTAGTGTAGCCCCTAACCCTTCTTACTGTCATTACTTATCTACATGTCTGTCTCCCCCTAGAGTGTGAGCTCCTCCAGGGCAGGAACCCTGTTTTTATTCATCTTTGTGTCCCGGTGCCAAGCACAGTGCCTGGCTCATGGTAGGTGCTCACTCCATGTTTGTTGAATGAATATAGCAGTGCTTCTTGGGTTGATCTGCTAATTTCTTTTTGTTTATTTTGTTGGGTTTTTTGTTTGTTTGTTTTTGCCCAGTGTTGTTAATGCTTTTGGTACCCGGAAGGAAAGGAAGAGCCTTTCACTCACCATTTTGCATTTGGCATTGGCTTTCCTAGGAATCACCCTTCAGTCATAGTGCAGCCTGGGAAGAGACCTTTACCTGTGGAATCTCCAGACACCCAGAGGAAGCGGCGGATACACAGATGTGATTATGATGGATGCAACAAAGTATACACTAAAAGCTCTCACTTGAAAGCACACAGAAGAACACATACAGGTATTAGAAATACAAGACTCGCTTCATCTTTCTTCTTAAGAAGTACTAGCATGGAATGTTAAGACAAATGTTCTAGCTTTCAGAGATTATTGTAAGGAAATTTTTTCAGGCATCTTGAAAGTTACCATAGTCAGCTACAGATGTCTCTTGTCAGTTGTGAGAAATGAAGTTTTCGATAATGATTTGTTTTTATAATAGAGTAGATTCAGGGTTATCTATTCAAGGCCCCTTGCAACCACTTGCAGTTCTGTGGTCTCTGTAGTAAGAGAGAGAGAAGGGCATGAAACCTCCACTGGTAACAGAGGGGCAAAGTGCCCTTAACCATGGGCCTGTTTCATCAAAGATGTGGCCTTCATATAGGCTGTCACTTAATAAATGTTGTACGTTATCAAATTCACAATGGCAAAAAAAGAAAAAAGTTCTTTATACAGAACAAGTAAATGCAGCAGTTTATAGAAATGGAATTCAAACGGAAGACAGTCATCGAAGGAAAGAAAAGTGAAGAAATTTGAGTAATTATCGTCTTCTAAAACTGAGGGAACTTACAGGCGATTGCCTGCCATATTTGTTGTAGGATATTTTCCAGTTTGCCAGGCGTTGCATATAGAGCGTACAGACAGAT
The DNA here is from genome assembly GCF_028021215.1 of Eschrichtius robustus. Taxonomy (NCBI): domain Eukaryota; kingdom Metazoa; phylum Chordata; class Mammalia; order Artiodactyla; family Eschrichtiidae; genus Eschrichtius; species Eschrichtius robustus. Next base: position 88,767,290 of record NC_090827.1, on the reverse strand, counting down.
CTTATAAAAATCGTTAAATAGGTGAGGAAAACGTAAAATTGTCCCCTGTGCTCATGAACATTTTGTAGCAAAACATCTTAAGGAATTCGTACAAAAATGTTTTAAACAAACCTGATGAATTGCAGTTGGTATTGGTGATTAATGTTTATGGAAAGCCTCATCTGAGCTGACCTCATACTCTTGGATGTGAAATTCTAGTGTAACAGCAATTTCCCTCTCTGTACATTTCCTTAACTCAGAATGTAGAATATTTGGAGTTTTGTGAGTCATTCTTGTTAGGAACATTTACAAAGAGAAGAATCCGGGGTTTGGAAGAGGAGAGGAAGTAAAGTGTCTGGCAGAGTGGAAGTGAAGGCTTTCCGTGCATCCTGGGAAGGAGGCAAAGGAAGCCGAGGGGATCCAGCCGGACACAGTGTTCTTTGGCTTCCTCACAGTGTTGCCATGGAGAGAGCTGAGGGTGACAGCCTTGCGGTTAGAGGACCACCCAATGGGCAGTGCCAGATAGACTCATGAAAGCCTCCTCAGGGCACAAACGGGACCTGAGGGGTGGATGTTACCAAAGGCCAGCCTAAGAGTAAAAAGACATTGGATATTTGGGTAACAATTCAGATGTACGAAAAATAACTCTTAGCATGTATATTCTGTGCAACAAAGCAGAGAGTATAAATTCTGAATATGTCATTGAAATGCCAAGGAATTGCAATCCTTTAAGGTTTCTAGAAAACAAGAGATAGTAAATGGGAATGAATCTGTCATGCCCATTACCCAATATTACTGATTAAAACATGTAAAATTACCATTAACTGCCTTTTTATTTGTAAAGGCCTTCAAACTGCTGTCCTCGTGACTTTCCCACAAAGGTCTTCTTTTTCTCACCTGTAAGTTATCGTCACACAGGAGAGGGTTGTAGAAACCTGACTTCTGACAGGGTGGGGAGGAGTTTACTATATTTTCCGTACATCTGAATTAAAGCATTATACTTAGGCGTTGTTGTTCTTGACTAAACAAAAAATAAAATGTAGAAATCCCTGATAAATATTTGTTGCTAGGGACTTAGGGACTTCACATTTTTAGAAAACTATTGAAAAGAATAAGAAAATCCCACAAACTTTCAGTTTGGACTTCTCTTTGAATGGATAGCACTGCATGTAGCTAAGCTCCTAAGTAGGTTTACGACTTGGAGGTCAACAAATACGGATCACCGGGTATTAAAAACTTATTCATCGCCTCCATTGAGGGCAAAACCAAAATTATTTGATAGCCCCTCAGAGTGGATTTCAGTGCCATAAATATGCTTTAAGAACTCTTAAAATCCCCCCTCACCCCCTTTTTTGGGCAGAAAGCCAATTTCATATTAAGACAATCTGTGTTTCTTATTTGTCACCTAGTGGTTCAAGGGACAAATGTATGGTCCTATCTTGGAAATAATGTTTGTCAAGAGCTTTAGCTCAGAAATATTTACTGTCTTTAATTATTAATATCATTTTGCTCTTAGAAAAAATAAGCTCTTTTTTCCCCACCTTTCTGCAGGAGAAAAACCCTACAAATGTACATGGGAAGGATGCACATGGAAATTTGCTCGGTCTGATGAACTCACGAGACATTTCCGAAAACATACTGGAATCAAACCCTTCCAGTGTCCAGACTGTGACCGCAGCTTCTCCCGCTCCGACCACCTTGCCCTCCATAGGAAACGCCACATGCTCGTTTGAATGCCTCTATCTCCTGCCTCAGCGTGGCTCCCACTCTCCCAGCTCTCTGTCTGTCCTCCCTCCCATTATCTAACTCATCTTTTTACATGTACATTTTAATTTTGATTCAGCTGGTCTGAATCTCTGAATTTATATCATTCAAACTTCCATATGGTCAGTAGTAAATATTCTCTAATCCTCCCTCTCCTTACCACGGGTCAGACCTAAAGAATGTGAACACTTTTTTTTTTTTTCTTTTTTTTTTTCCGGGGATGCTAAGCAAACCCTTCTTAGAGATAACGTTTAATGTAATGAAAACAAGGGAACATGTAAACTAACATAACCAATTGTTTCTCCATGTAATCCTCAAAAGAATGTCAAAGTAAATGTATTAGAAATACAGTATCCAGCCTGCTGGTCCTTGCCAGAGGCATCCAGACCTCTGTGCTCTGTGATCGAGTTTGGTGCTCCACAGCAAAAAGAAGGGTGGAACCTTTCACAGATGAGCTAGACATGCAACAGGCTTTCAGACTAGTACAGTCAACTCTTCCATTGTCCTTCACAATCTGGCTTGTCAATTTGGATTTATCGCTTCATCTAAATGTACGTCCTTTACCCTCCTTTGTGCCTGCAGCTACTAAGGAGGTTTTTGCCACCACTGGGAGGTGAGCCAGAGCTGCTGATTTAGGTGGATGACGTCTGTCAGTTGAGGGGGTGCATGCTGTACTTGCTAGCGTGGAGTCGGAGCAAAGGGGCATCAGCAGGGGCAGAGCAAGGCGGGCAAAGGTGGAAGCCAGCCATTCCTGCTCGCCTAGGGCTTTTCGGTGACAGTTCATCATTTGGTTCGCTGGGCAGTACGTTCCCAGAGCTTCAGTCTCTATGCACATTCAGCTGTGCAGAACCCTACTGCAAAGCCAGATACTGATGGGGTTCTCCACGCACCTGTCTCTGTTTCTACAATGTCCTTAATGTGGATTACCAAGCACTGATAGGGGTGCCACAAAAATATTTGCTCAGTAATGGGAAAAAATCTTTTGGGTAAGGGTATGAATGGTCTTCTTTAATGGCCTTCTTTTACCCCACCTACTTAACAGCTTTTTTGCAAACAGGGAAACGTTGAGTGGTAATTGTATTCCCCTATCAAATTAGTCACGGAGGCTTCATATGGAGACTTTTCTGTGTGAGCTGTAAGGTGCCAAACTGGCTGTCATCTGTGTTCATGACACATATCATAAATAAGCATCTGCTAATGCTTTAGTAGATTCCTTCAATTTAAGACCTGAGTGACACTATTTGTAAATATAAATAGTTGTGAAGCACACATACCTTTCTTGGGGGACAGATTTCTGAAAAATCTAGAAAACCACAGTTCAGGGATTCATAAATGTAGCTCAAATTCCCAAATGTTTACTGTTGGAGCTGGCAATCTCCTATCACTATCAAGTATCCTGTCAGAAGAACAAACTGAAAATGACTCGTGTTTATGTTGAAGAGTAATAGCACCATTATTTAGGGGAAGTTTTTCAAAAGCAGGCTTTTGAGCACCATAGTGTAAATGCCAGTAAAAATAATTTATGCGTAGAAGTGCCATTGGTCCTAAATTTGAAGAAAGTGGGCGACGGTGGTGTAGTGTGGGTGCATTTGAGCAAATGCACCTTCATCCCTCGATAAAGGATGGAGGAGCAGAGAGAAGAATGGAATCCTGAAGATTCATCCCAGCCACAACTCAGGATCCAACACAACCTTAACTGGGAGGAATACATTGTTCAATTGTTTTTAAGACAGTGCATGAGTGATTCTGGAGGCCTGCGAATTGTGTGGGGAGCTTACTTTGATGGCGCCGTGTTAATAAAAGTTAGTTGTAGGGACTGCACACCTAAGAGATCCCGCTCGTAAGCCCTCGGATCCAACTGAAAGGAGATGTAGTTGAGAAATGCAAAGTAATTTGTTATTGTGGCACTTGGTTTTTCTTTTTTTTTTTTAAGCACTGCAAAATTTGTTTAGAATATTAAAACATCCTTATGAGGCTTTTTTTTTTTTTTTTTTTTGCAACTATGACATGAATTGAGGGATAAAAAAAAATGGCTCTTGGAAAAGTAGGTATTGTCTGTATTGTAGATGCTTAGTCACATTCATGCCAAAATGTTTATTGCTTGAAATGGTTCTTCCACAACACACCGAAGAATTAAGTTGGAGTGCAAAGAACATTTTTGTTTTAATGGAGATAACCAGTTTGTGTGTGTTCTAACCCATCTTGAAGGTGGGAAAAGGGGCAAGAAAGGACAGAATTGATCTTTGAATAATTAGCTGTGAGTCTGAGTCCAGCTGATAGAAAGCTTCGTGGGTTCTCATGAAATTTGACGTGTATGCTATGGCATATTGACATTTTTTTTTCAGAAAAGCAAGCAAGACCCTGCAAAGACTATTACATTACTATTCAGCTTGCTTAGATTATGCTAACAGTTCATTAACAAAGATACATTTCAACCCTGAAAGAAAAGCAACCCAGGAAGCTATTCTCTGTTCTCATGCTGGTCTGTATACTTTAGTTACCAATTGGCTCTTAACCAAATTTTCCTTTTTTATATATATTTGTATTTTACTATGATAGTTGAGAAATTTAGTCTCTTAGTAATTTTTAGCTGTTATTGTGGAAGACCTCCAATACAAGATAAGGTACCCTTGAACGTGTGGTTTTAATGATATGCCATGTTACTATCAATGGTGATTTTAATTGCAATATTTTAAATTGATGAGAATGATTTGTAAACATGGAGTTAGTGTTGTGTAAATTCTGTTTATTATAGAATTTCTTTCATTATTATCCAAGTGTCATCCTGGGGGAGAAGTCAGAAAAATTAAATCTGTAACCATCATATTTTAGAGTTCTAAAGTGTGAATCTACATCGCAAATGGGCATTAACATTCTAAATCGCCTGGTTTTGAGAACGTGTTAGCAGCATAGCTATGTTCAACTAAGGAAATGCTAAATATCAGAAGTTTCAAGAGCCTTAGAACAGATTTACAGGGGAACTATATATGAATGTGTATATTTTATTAAACACCCATCTGCACTATCAGTGTTGCACTAATGTGGAATTTGAAAAACTATATTGCTGATACTGTATATCTACACATCATTCCTGATTAGATTGTTTTAAAGACAATCTCAAAGGTCTAAGGTTTTAAAATAATTTGATTGGTTTGAAAACATACAGTCATCTTGAAGGAATTGCTGTCATACATGAAGTTGCTCAGAGTGGCCTTTATTCTCTTGTTGGTCAAGGTTAACAAGTTCTAAATGATTGCAAATTCACTTAAATAATACATTTACAAAGCCATTTTACATGCATTAAACGAGGGCTACAACAATATTATGTTTTACAAATACTAGCACTTTTTTTTTTTTTTTTGCTGTTATGTACTTAGTGTTAGAGGGTCAAAATAATCTTTCTGCTTAGCATCTCTTAAACCATACCTGCAAGTATAGCAGGATTATTACATTTACAGTACTTTAATACTTGTATAAACTATGCAGAAATTTTTAATAAAGTGTAATATATTTTATAAGCTAATAAGACTGAATGGGTAAAGGTTTTTAGCATGCATTAGTATACTTGCAAATACTGAAACATTTTGGTAATCTTTCTTACTAAAGATGTGAATGTTTAATGTTCTTTCTCTGTTTCTACTCGGTAGTCCAATGGGAATTCAGTAATGACATTTTGTCATGTCAAACTGTGAACATAAATTTGTACTGTACAGTCCTCATATATACAGTATGCAATATATGTATTATATACTTGTTAATAAAACCATCAGAATATTACATGTGATCATGTGATTACTATGTATGCAGTGATCACTAAAAACAAAACTTAGCAAAGTAACATGTAAGAGGCCCTTACTTAGAAATTTCAAAGTAAATCACCCTTTGATAGGCAATCATTAATGGAAGGAAAGAAAAACAGATCTAACTGGAAAATGTACTATATGAGTTAACTCAGCCCTAAAGCTGTGTCCCTGGTTTTCTGATAAGAAGTTTTCTAAGTACAAACCATAAACTTGTAGACAACCCAGCATAAACCTACAAATTCACCTAGTGCATTCTTGGAATATTTTATTGTTGATGACCCTACCTGCTTCCAAAAAGAATTTTCAGTTTCTTGTGTGTAGTACTTTAAATTTTTAAATAAAAGATCAGGATTCGTAGCTTGGGCAGTGGGGAATCAGGAATTAAGGTAAATCTGGTAAATAAGGTAAATAAAAACATGATTTTTCAAGCCTTCAGTAAGCCGTTTCCATGGACACTACTGTGTCCTTAGCATCACAGGAACAAGTAGTTTCTGGTGGGCATTTAGAGTTCTTGTTTAAGACAAAATGTCTACTCCCTTGCTCCACCTAAATGTAACTGAAGCTAAGATACTGGCTTTTTAGGTCTCTCAGCAGCTTCCTCCAGCCAGACTTCATCTTAGCATAACATGAAATAATGTCTGACTGGTGCTTGTCACGTGACTCAACTTCACAGGTTGGACGGGAGGGAGGATGGGGAGGAGACTGAATTCAGCCTTCTGCGCACTCTCCATCAGCCTTCTCCAGGGAACTTCTCTGCTTTTATACTGTGATCGTTGACTGCAAGCTCAAAAGGTATTATATGTGACTATGACATCCTAATGGAATATCACCTTGGATTAGTCCAAATAATTGGCTGTAATTCTCCCACTATATTTCATATATGGGTGGGATGATACTTGCTGATTTCAAAATGAGACCCAGTCTTCTAAGGAAATACTTTCTTAAAGCTGGATTCTGCCTGAGTGAGTGATCAGAATGGTGACAAATATAGATTTTATGAGAAACTAAATTCTTTGAGGAATGGTTGAACAAATTAAGATGTTCAGCACACACACACAAAATACATAATCATTGCCCAATATTTTAAATACTGTCAGTTCAAAGAAGGGATTAGGAGCCTTGCTGGGGGCAAGTTATCAAGTCTAGTATGCCGTCAAGGAAAGAAGTGGCTTTCAGGGATGGGTTGAGATGGTAGTGAAAACACATACCTATAGGTGTCTAAGTTGAACTATTACAGACCAGAGTGACCTGTGTGTATGTACAAGACAACAATGAATTGCCCTTCAAGGGTACATTTATTTTAAGATGTGTAAACTGATCCTGTTACCATTTCCTATTATCTGAGCTGATCACAGTCATGGTGGCTGGAATGAGACCGTATATATAGAGAGTGACCCCCAAGTGAAAATGACATGCCGTAATTAGAATTCTCTTTAAACTTACTACTTTGGTGGGGGCCGGTTCTGACCAACTTTAGACATATTTATTGCTTTGAGCGCTTCTGTTTGTTCTGTTCCTGGTTTGGCATTCCCCGTGGGTGTCCTGACTGGTCTGGGTTAAGGATAGAAGACAGAAACTGGATCTGCAGGTTCCTAGACTGTATCTCTCTTTTACACTGAATACATTCAGTGTTTCTTCCTTCTCAAGACTCAGTGTATTAGGGTTCTCCAGAGAAACAGAACGAATAGGATATATAGATACAGATATAGATGCTATAGCTATAAAGAGATTTTTAATGTGGAATCAGCTCACATGATTAGGGAGGCTGAGAAGTCCCATGATCTGCTATTTACAAGCTAGGAGACCCAGGAAAACCAGTGATGTAATTCTAGTCCAAAAGCCTGATAACCAGGGGAGCCAATGGTATAAAGCCCAGTCCAAGGGCCGGAGAAGACCAATGTCCCAGCTCATGAAGACAGGAAGCAAAAGGGGCAAGTTCGTCCTTCCTACACCTCTTTGTTTGATGCAGGCCCTCGGTGAATTGAATGATGCCCACCCACACTGGGGAGACAATCTACTGAGTGCACAGATTCAAATGCTAATCTCATCCAGAAACACCCTCACAGACACACGCCAAAATACTGTTTAATCTAGGCACTCTACAGCCCAGTCAAGTTGACATTAAATTAACCATCACACTCAGGAACTCCAAAAGCCCAAGGAATTGGCTTCTAAAGAATTCTGTGTGGCAGAGGAGGGCTTTGAGGACCTTCAAGGCTTACAGATCTGCTCTAGATTTCATCTCCTGCTACAAAGGCCAACTGCTTCCCTGTAAGTTGCACACCTTCACAGCTATACTCATGCAATCCCTCAATGAAACTAAAATCCCACCACACGTTCAAACCAGCATCCTCAGCCCCTACTTCTTGCTCTACACACTTGACCCTGCCTCCTTGAGATCACTCATTACACTCTAATTATTTGTCCAAGACTCTCTTCCCCACCAGAATGAGAAACCCCACGGGCTGGGATGGGACTTCTTCACATCTGTGTCCTCAGTACCACACACAAAGTGCATACATCATTAGATAGTGGTTGAAAGCATAGGTGAATCTGAGTTCTAGTCTTAACTTGGCCACTAACATCTTTCTGACCCCTTCATATCAAAGGGACCATCTCTGAAACTTCTCCTGAATTTGTCCTCTCATGTCCATTGCCATCTGCTGCCCCAGCTCAGGCCTCTGGGACTATCACAGAAGTCCCCTCACTCTCTCACTTCAGTCATCCTCCTCCACACCAGCCACCAGGACCATCCTTCCAAAACAAAGATCTGATCATGTTATTGTCCAGCTGTTTAAAATCCTTCCATGGCCCTCATTGCACCTGAATTGGTTCTTCTAAATTCAGCCCTATTCCCTTTAAAGCCTCATCTATTACCATAAAATTTTTCTTTTTCTTTTTCCCTAAGAACCTTCAAACACTCTCCAGACTCTATGACTTTGATAGTTGCACAAGTTATTCAAGGAGATACTCAATAAACTCCTACTCATCTTTCAAAACCCGACTCAAAAGTAAACTTTTCTTTAGGATTTCCTTGGATGAATTCCACTCACACTTTCTACAGTGATATTCTCTCCCTAATTTTTTTCTGTGCCTCCATAACCCTTGTGTTTCCCTCAATTATTTGCACTTATCACTCTGCATTTTCAATTTGCCTGTCTCCTTCCCTCACTAAATTTCAGATCATCCAAAGATGACTCTCTTCCAGATGTCCAATGTCCAATCCCCAGGGCCAGGCACAAATCGGTACTAAGGGAAGGTATGTTGAGGGAACAAATGGGTAATAACAACTAACATTAATTGAGCATTTACTGTATGTGCGGTACTATTCTAAGTACTTTGTATTAATCAGTTTACCTCTCAAGACTGTAAGGCATGTAATTATTGTCATTACCTTTTTACAGAGGGAAATCGAGCACAGTCAGTTTAAGTAATTTACCCAGGTCACAAAGATAGGCAGTGGAAGAGCCAGGTTCAAATTCAAGCTAACTCCAAAGCCTGCTTTCTTAACTATTACACGAGTCATTTTCTGATCTGGGTGACCTCCAGGCCGTGTTGGTGCCTCCTCTCAAAATGCAACCCACGTGTGCTTGCCTTTGCTCATATGGAACCATCTTCTGGGATGCCCTCCCCCACCATCCCAGGCTCCACTCACTCATTTCTTAACTAAAAAAAATACTACTAATTCTTCAATGATTGCACAGCCAGAACTTTCCAAGGGGTAAAGGAAGAGGAAATTTTGCTGATTTCCATAAATGAGGCTTGATGTCTTTTTTTTAAAGTGCCCGGTGTATTGAAGTATAATTTACATAAAGTTATTCTTTTTAGTGTACATTTCAATGAGTTTTGACAAGCACATACAGTCATGTAGTCACTATAATCAAGACATAGAAAATTCCATCCTCCCTAAAACTCCCTCATGCCCCTTTGTAGTCAACATCTTCCTCCAGGCCTATTTTGTTTCCCTATAACTTTGCCTTTTTCAAAATGGATGTAGCTTTTTGAGTTCGGCTTCTATCACTCGGCATTGTGTGTTTGAGATTCATCCATGTTGTTATATGTATCATTGGTTTATTCCTTTTAATTATTCAATATGAATGTTCCACAATATGCTTATACATTCGTCAGGTGAAGGATATTCAGATTGTTTCCAATTTGAGGCAATTATGAATAAAGCTGCTACAAATATTTACCAAAGGTTTTTTATGTTAGCAAAAGTTTTCATTTCTCTTGCACAAATGCTTAGGATTGCTAGATTGTGTGATCAGTAAATGTTTAGTTCTCTAACAAACTGCCAAGCTGTTTTCCAGAGTCACTGTACCACTTTTGCATTTCCACCAGCAATGTATGAGAGTTCCAAGGTACTCCGCAACCTTGCCAGCACTTAGTATTGTCAAGTGTTTTGCTTTATGCATCCTAATAGGTCAAACGGTATCTCACTGTGCTTTTAATTTGTATTTCCCTCATGACTTATTATGAGCCTCTTTTCATGTGCTTATTTGCCATCCATATATCTTCTTTGGTAGAGTAAGACTTTCTGTGCAAGTCTTTTGTCCACTTTTTATTTGGTTGTTTGATTTCTTACTATTGAGTTTTAAGAAGTCACTATATATTCTGGATGTAAGTCCTATTTTGCTAATATTTTCTCCTAGTTTGTGGCTTGTCTTTTCATTCTCTTAACAGTATCTTCTGAAAGCTGATGTGTTTAATTTTGATAAAGTTTAATTTATCAACTATTTTTCTTTTATGGATCATACATTTTGTATCCTAAGAAATTTTTGCCTAACCCAAAGTCACAAAGATTTTTTTCCTATTTTTTCTTCTAGAGATTTTATAGCTTCAGGTTTTCCATTTAGGTCTATGGTCCATTTGGGGTTAATTTTTGTATATAATGTATGAGTCAAGGTTAGTTTTTTAATATACATGTCCAATTGTTCCAGCATCATTTATTAAGATTATTTTTTCTCCATTAAATTGCCTTTGCATCTTTGTCAAAAAGATCAACTAACCATATATGCATGGGTCAATTTCTGGACTTTGTGTTTCATTAATCTATGTGTCCATCCTTTCACCAATATCACACAATTTTGATTACAGTAGCTGAAACTGAAATCTTTTACATAAATCCTTGGACATGAGCAAACGTAAAACACTTCTAGAAGAACACGCTCTTACCCCATGACACAGAGAAAGCCCTACTTTGATTTAAGTTCACAAGCCAAACTAACAAACACTATAAGCAAGAGTCAGCAGTCACTGCAAAAGACACAACAGAAGAAAGTCATATGGTGGAATTGTCAGAAAGAAACTATAAAATAAGTACATTTACAGACATAATGGGATTAATCAAGGCCCTAAGAAAAGGGCCTCTGGTTCCAGTCAAGATATGAATAAGTGCATTCCACTCTATTCCTCCTGCTGATTACAACAGAAAACTCTAGAGTAAAACATATAAGAGGACACAGTGAGGGGGAAGGGTAAGCTGGGACGAAGTGAGAGAGTGGCATGGACATATATACACTACCAAATATAAAATAGATAGCTAGTGGGAAGCACCCACATAGCACAGGGAGATCAGCTCGGTGCTTTGTGACCACCTAGAGGGGTGGGATAGGGAGGGTGGGAGAGAGGGAGACACAAGAGGGAGGAGATATGGGGATATATGTATACGTATAGCTGATTCACTTCGTTATACAGCAGAAACTAACACACCATTGTAAAGCAATTATACTCCAATAAAGATGTTAAAATAAAAAAAAAAACATAAAAGCAACTATAGGGCTTCCCTGGTGGTGCAGTGGTTAAGAATCCACCTACCAATGCAGGGGTCATGGGTTCGAGCCCTGGTCCGGGAAGATCCCACATGCCGCAGAGCAACTAAGCCCATGTGCCACAACTACTGAGCCTGTGCTCTAGAGCCCATGAGCCACAACTACTGAGCCCACGTGCCACAACTACTGAAGCCCACGAGCCTAGAGCCTGTGCTCTGCAACAAGAGAAGCCACCGCAATGAGAAGCCCACGCACTGCAACGAAGAGTAGCCCCCGCTCGCCGCAACTAGAGAAAAGCCCTCGTGCAGCAATGAAGACCCAACGCAGCCAAAAATAAATAAATAAACAAAATTAAAAAAAAAAAAAGCAACTGTAAGTAGACTCTGAAAGGTGACAAAAAGATGATAGACCAGCTGGAGAACTTAGAACTTGAAGGACAACCCAGCAGTAAGTTCCTTGAGGTAGTTTTTTGTTTATCTGATTTCCTGTCATATATCCTGCGAGCTAGAGCAGCCCACAACCTGGAACCACTACCAGGTACAAACAAAAAAAAATAACAAAAAACAACTCTCTCAAAAAAGGACCAAGAGGATGACTCTACAGGATAGAACGTTTTTGAATATAAATGTCTTAGTCCAGACAAATACCTTAAAAGATGCAACGTCCCCCATTGTCCATTGCCCACCATGCTGCAGAGTCTATGGGATAGAGCCCAATCATTATCCCCACTCTGCACAAAGTGAATGTCAAGCAAAGAAGTGTCTCCCCTGCCCTTTCCGCTGTGGTGAGGAGCTCTGACGACTATCCCTATTCTGCATTAAATAAACACATGGAGAAGCAGCGCTTCGTCTCCTGCCACCAAGCACGGTGGTGAGAGACTGTGGGGTGGAGCCCTGTTGACAATGCCTACCCAGCACTAAGCAGCAAAGCATCCCTTCCCCCTTCCAACTAGAGAGTTGGGAGAGGATTATGGAGAGGAGGGAGCAGGAGAAAGAGACCTTTTAATCAAAGTATGAAGTCCCAGGCTCATCTCTGAGTGGCTCAAGCAGTAAACTGACCAGAATCAACACATCAAAAGCTTTGAGAATTGAACCATAATGTGGAATACCACCCAGGTTTCAGACTGGCCTCTCAGTAGTACACAGTGGGGCAGACCAGAAAGGTACTGCAAAAGTTTAAAAGTTAAACCACAGCCCACAGAAGTGGGCCAGGATGTGTGTTCTAAATCTAAATGGGTTGACTGCTTGCTAAAATAGAAGATTTAAAGAGGAACCAGAGTCTCATAACATAATACACAGAATTTCTAAAATATAATCCAAAATTACTTGTTATAGCAAGAGCCAGGACACCCTCATGTTGCATGAGAAAAGAAATCAACAGATACTAACAGACAGAAGTGTTGAATTGTCTGACAAAGATTTTAAAGGAAGTTTCATAAAAATTCTCTTAAAAGCAATTATGGGCATTCTGGAAACAAACAGAAAGCTGAAAATCTCAGCAAAGAAACAGAAGATATAAAAAAAAGAATCGAGTGGAAATTTAGAACTGAAAAATAAAACATCCAAAATAAAAACACTCACTGGATGAGCTCAATAACAGAGACCACAGAGGAAAGAGTCAGTAAACTTCAAGATAGATCAATACAAATTATCCAGTCTGAACAATATAGAGAAAATCAATTGAAAGAAATGAACACTGCCTTGGGGACCTGTGGGAGAATAACAAAAGATCTAACATTCATGTCATTGGAGTCCCAAAAGAGAAGAAAGTACAGGGCTGAAGAAATATTTGACGAGATAATGTAAAAGCTCCCCCAATTTGTTGAAAGACAAAAAGACAAAAAAAAAAAAGCCCTCCAGATTCAAGTAGCTGATTAAATCCCCCAAACAATAAACCCAAAGAAATCCCCACCCAGACACTTCATAATCAAACTGCTGAAATGAAAGACAGAAAAAAACACAAAAAAACAAAATGAAAAACAAAAACCCAGGGTTAGATATAACATGGATGAAACATGATATTGAATTTTTACATTGGCAACTAAATAGATAATAAATACTAGAATTGTAAATGGTTTTTTAAAAGAGATTATCTTGGCAAATGAGAATGACAAAAAAGTCAGGGAGAAATACAACCTTATTGGAGGGGGTGGGAGGAAGAGACGGATGGGCTGGCAGAGATGCGCTGGCAGCCATACGGGAAATGAGTCTCAGAAATGCAGCATAATTTACTCAAGAGTAGGTATAGTTTTGTGGGATCTGAAGCTTCTCCATTTGAGAGGGGAGAGGCTTTTAAGAAAAAGAATACAAAGCTATGAACACAAATACAAAAATGAAATCAGTTATGATTGTGAACGTTTATTTCAAATGAGAAAAGAAATCCCAATAAACTGTAAATTTTAAAAGCTGATAGATATGTTAAACATTACAGAATCTCTAACAATATCATACTGCCTCTTCACAAACCCCCTTGACCATTTCAACAACACTTGTTTTCTACATTTTTTGGCTGCATAGCCTCTTTCTATGACAACAATTTCATAATTTTTTATAGAGCAAGAATAGAAAGACAAGTCAGTCTTTCCTCTGGTATGGTTGATTAAAATTTGTTTTTTTATTATTAATCATTGGATGTATAAAACATGCAGCTTCACACACAGATGTACTCACTTTTGTAGGAATGCTACAGGTTTGTGCCCTATAAATACAGAAATTCTGAAAACGTCTATTTCATGTGATTCCATCAAAAAGAAAAGACACGTTATGCTTCATTTTGAATGATATTCATTGTACTATTGAGTAGATTCTTGACAGGAAGGAACTTTTGTTTGGACCAGGGGTTGAGGAGGAGAACGGAGTCCCATGCTTATGATTTTACATGCCTGATGTCTGGGAGCATTTCCCCTAGGCTAGCTTCTGACCCTGTACATTTCAAACCTTGCTTCTCTTCCACTGGCACATCTGGGCCAGATGCCACAGGATCTTCTCTTATTGCTATACAGCCTCTGGCCCTGCAGCTTCACATTGCCACCAGGTTGAGCCAGCCCAGTGGGTGATAAAAATACTCCTGGATGTTATTCCCACGCTGACGATAACGCAGCACAGAAGTAACATGAAAACTTGAGTACATCCTACTAAGCCCAAACAAAATGAAATTCCCCAGTTAGTAGTCCTTTAAGAGAGTCCACAAAGTGTGCAAAGCTGCTCCAATCCCACTAACCTTAGCAGAAGTCACAAAGGAAACAGACAAGAGTCTTGACCAATTGCAGTCGAAACATCATACTTCTGCAAATATCAAAAAAACAAATGGCGAGGGAGCAGGACACCGGCTCCCTCCCAGGACTTGGAAGGGCCCGTGCAAGTGAGGCCCTGGAAGCTTGATCAGCTTCACAGCAAATCCAACTGGGACCCTACTGGGCTGCAAGCCTGGTTGACAACCCAGCTCATCTGCAGACCTGGTTAGAGAATACAGACTCTAAGGCCTCACCTCTGTAGATTCTGACCCGAGAGTGGAAAGGGAAGTGGTGTCTTTAGAAGCTAAGTGGGGTGGGTTGAAGTGGGCGTGGAGATGGGAGGAGGGAGAGGACAGAGAGTACCCACTGAGCCCTCATTATCTTATCTTAAATCAATGAAAAAATCCCTCCGGGGGACTTCCCTGGTGGCGCAGTGTTTAAGAATCCGCCTGGTCCGGGAAGATCCCACATGCCACGGAGGAACTAAGCCCGTGCGCCACAACTACTGAGTCTGCGCTCTAGAGCCCGCGAGCCACAACTACTGAAGGCCGCGTGCCTAGAGCCCGTGCTCCGCAACAAGAGAAGCCACCGCAATGAGAAGCCCGCGCACCGCAACAAAGAGTAGCCCCCGCTCACCGCAACTAGAGAAAGCCCGCACGCAGCAACGGAGACCCAATGCAGCCAAAATAAATTAATTAATTTAAAAAAAAAATCACTCCGCAACTGGTCCCAGCAACCTGTAAACTGCTCTTCAACTTTTAAAGTCTCCTGGTTTTCCAAGAAATGGGGACCGGGGCCAGCTTCTCCAAATTGCTGTCACTGACCTTCTGCCACAAATGCACATACCCTACTTCTCCTTTTACTCTCCCATTTAGACCCTTTTTATTTATTCATTTTTAAAAATGTATTTATTGAAGTATAGTTGATTTACAATGTTGTGTTAGTTTCTTCTGTATGGTAAAGTGATTCAGTTATACATATATACACTTTTTCATATTCTTTTTCATTATGGTTCATTACACAATATTGCATATAGTTCCCTGTGCTATAGAGTAGGACCTTGTTGTTTGTCCAGTCTCTATATAATAGTTTGCATCTGTTAATCCCAAACTCCCAATCCATCCCTCTCCCACCCTCCCTCCACCTTGACAACCACAAGTCTGTTTTCTATACATTTAGACACTTTTATAAGGCACAACACACACATACACACACACACATACACACACACACACATACACACACACCCCTTGCATCTGCTTCTAAGTTCCCGCTACCAGGGCAAACACTAAGGAGCTGAATCTATTGATTGGAATTTTGGACTGGCCACTTCGAAACTGGAAATCTTTGGTCTCCTCCCTGTTATAAAATCTCCACTCAGCTCCCATACAGATAGTTGAGGTGAGTGATCACGTCAATGCAAGCCACCTAGGGTGCATAGGAAGAAAGTTCCTTAAATCCTAAGGATGATTTTCCTTCTAAAAAAAAGAAGCCCTTATTTGTGTACTACTGGAGGGTAAGAGACTTGATGTTTATAACCATGACCTTGAACTACCATTTGAATCATCAAAAACCAACTAAATACTATTTTTAAAACAATAGTAACCCTTGTCATTAAATCTGGCTCTTTTTTTTTGACACTTCTGCTGCTCCTAAATGCACAGGCTTTGGAACAGGTCGCCTTTGTTCACATTCCTGCTTTGTTCCTTACCGTTCTGAACAACTGGAAAGCTTTCAAACCTCTCTGAGCTTCTGTTGCCTGGTCTGTATAACAGAGGCAGCTCATATCTATCTGATAGTGTTTCAGAATTAAATGACGTCATGTTTGCAAAGCGATTAGTGCAACGTAGTACTTCGCTCAATAGCTCTTAATTATTATAGTTTATTACTATTTGCGCTTTCAGAATAAATAAGGAGGACATGCAAATGAAATGAAGAAAGAGACCCCAGAGTTGCTGAGGTTACGGGAAAAGGACATTCTCCACCACTGTTAATAGGAGAATGGATAAAGATCCTTTAGAAAGTAACCTGAGAGTATTTATCAAAATTTAATATGTACATATCTAATTTCTAGGAACCTGTTGCAAACTGATCTAAACTAATTTGACTAGGCAACAACTGTCAGGTTCTGTTGCTAAAATTCATTTCACACCAGTGCGTAGAGGTAGATGATACAACTTTAATACTGAGCCACATACCTCAACTGTGGGTTTCTGATTAGAAGACTTCAGATACTAACTGCCCTGGGGTGTAGACGGGAGATAAGCTATCACACAAACTACCAACACTCAAGGTGGACACAGGGAGCTGGCCCTCTGCATTCCATGCCACATTTTCCTAACGCGCCTTTCTGTACTACAGAGCCTGGAAAACTAAAAATTACATTTCCTGCGCTCTCTTGCATCTGAGATTTGGGATGAGAATCACGTCTCACCAAAGGCATGTCAGATGTGGTTCAAAATATTCCCTTTCTTACTGATAAAGGTTAAGCCAGAGAGCATGCTTGGTGTGCGGTCCAGATGGGCTAAGCCCAGGATTGGGCTAACTTACCTGTGCCATCAGGGTAACAGAGGACTGGACTGGCCTTCCCACACTGGGGGAGGGGGAGAGGT
This sequence comes from Eschrichtius robustus, assembly GCF_028021215.1. NCBI lineage: Eukaryota > Metazoa > Chordata > Mammalia > Artiodactyla > Eschrichtiidae > Eschrichtius > Eschrichtius robustus. The sequence goes on along the minus strand of NC_090827.1, from coordinate 88,750,129 downwards.
GGGGATGACCTGGCAATACTTAGGGCAGAGGAGAATTCTCTTGCAGACAGCTCACTCCCAGGAGGAAGAGAGGGGAAAACCTGAGGTGAGCATGCTAATTAGTGTTCTCAAATCCACCAACTAGGCTAAGCCACCTCCCTCTTCTAGCCACAGCAGAAAATGAGAGGAAGAGAGAGGGCAGGAGTGTCATAAGGTCACATGGAGGAGAGACATCAGGGAGGGTAAGAAAGATTCACCCATAACAGTCACCTATTGGCACACAGAAAGTCATGAAAAGGGGCCAAGAGAACCATCACAGTTACTCCAACTACTCCCGTTGTTTTAAATTAACTTTTTTATAAAGAGATGTATTTGTGTACAACTTGCATAGTTAAAAAGGACATGAACATAAAAGTCATGTGACTTCCACTTCCATTTAGGATAGAGTAGTGTACAGCAGACCAAAGCTTCTGCCAGGAAAAACTGGAAAATCTAGATACAATTAAAAAAAAAAAAATCTTCGACAGCATCAGAGGGCTGGATGAAGCAATTAGTCTTCGGCAGGGCTGATTCTGGAGATGGAGAACTGCAGGGGGATGGGCCACTAATTGTCAGCCGCTTTCCCCAGGGGCCCCTCATCCCACGAGCTGCAGAGGAAGCGTCAATGCTCAGAGGAGGAGGACCCTGTCTTAAAGCAGCTCTCCACCTTTATTCTTTGTCACAGGGGTCTCGTGGCGTGCGCTACAATTTGTAATTAAAAGTGGATTTAAGGGCTTCCCTTGTGGCGCAGTGGTTGAGAATCTGCCTGCCAATGCAGGGGACACGGGTTCGAGCCCTGGTCTGGGAAGATCCCACATGCCGCGGAGCAACTAGGCCTGTGAACCACAGCTACTGAGCCTGCGCGTCTGGAGGCTGTGCTCCGCAACAAGAGAGGCCGTGATAGTGAGAGGCCCGCGCACCGCGATGAAGAGTGGCCCCCGCTTGCCGCAACTAGAGAAAGCCCTCGCACAGAAACGAAGACCCAACACAGCCATAAATAAATAAATTTTTTTTAAAAAAGTGGATTTAATTGTATTTCTATCTGTCTCTACCTTTAGACTATGAACTTCTTGCAGGCAGGAGAAGGTTTTGCCTATCTTGTTCACTGCTGTATTCCTAGCTCCCAGCACAGCGCCTGGTACACAGTAAATGTTTAGTTGAATATGTTGAATTCAGTTGAGTTGAGCCGAGTTGAATTGAATTGGATTAAAGCAATGAATGTTTTCTGGCTCTTTCAGATTTCCTGGATTCCAGAGGCACCTTTTCCCAAAACCTGGAGGCCCTATTCTTATAAGACTTTGTCAATAGGGTCAAATCCAAGCTACTTTCTAACTAGAACTGCATCCTCTGGATCTTGCTCTAATACCTCGAGGGCTTGGAAATGGGAGGGGTTAGGAGCCTTGCCATCAACCTGCTAAAATCCCAGGCCACTTCCACACCAACACCCCTAGGGCCCTAGGCCCTTCTCTCCCTAAACGCACACAGTCCTAAGGCTCTAACAGGAAAAGTTTAAGAACTTCTCTGGGGGGCTTCCCTGGTGGTGCAGTGGTAAAGAATCCACCTGCCAATGGAGGGGACACAGGTTCAAAGCCCTGGTCCAGGAAGATCCCACATGCCGCGGAGCAACTAAGCCCGTGCGCCACAACTACTGAGCCTGCACTCTAGAGCCCGCAAGCCACAACTACTTAGCCTGTGTGCCACAACTACTGAAGCCCGCATGCCTAGAGCCCGTGCTCCACAACAAAAGAAGCCACGGCAATGAGAAGCCCGCACACCACAATGAAGAGTAGCCCCCGCTGGCCACACCTAGAGAAAGCCCACGCGCAGCAACGAAGACCCAACACAGCAAAAAATAAATAAATAAATTTATTTTAAAAAAAGAACTTCTCTGGGGGCCTATCAGGCATTTTCTGTTTAACTCAACCCATTTCAATATCTCTCCAAAGTGCCATAGGTTCCTCAAGTCCACCTTCTCTGCTCAACACTTACCTGGAGATTCTAAACAAGGCTTGTCCTCCTTTGGTCCCCTTCTCCCCCCACCTCCCCCATTCTCAATGAGACCTGGGCTTCCATCCCTTCTATGGGGGCCTCAAAGTCCCAGGCCTGAGGGAACCCATGCCCCATGAGTGAGGATGTTGATAGGAAAAAAACTCCATGGTACCTATTTAAGTCCTCAATCGTGGGACACATTGAAAGGATATTTCTAAGTTGGCTTAGACATTCTCAGAACTTGATTCCTGTGCATTTTAAGTCCTTTCTTTTCCTTTCCAAGGGTAAAGAACCATGACTGAAGCCAAGGCAACTGGGTTCTACCCCTGGTTCTGCTGCTGTGTGTCGTCGTATCATCTGTTTTCTGATGGGCCACTGACCCATTTGCTTTTGGGTTTGGTCCTTGGTAAGGAATTTTATTTTCTTTGAGCACCTTGAGGTTGTCACGCTCAGGGAAACCAATGCATGGGGCCCATATTTACATGAGACTAGGGTATAAATCTGATGCCACATAATTAAATCACAATGAGAGGCATTCATGTTTTGTGTGCTACCCACACAGGATCAAGTGACCAGGGAACCCAAACCACTCATGAGAAGGCTATTTTGGTGCCTACAGAAGAACTGCTAGTGCTGTGGGTAAGAGCAGGGGGCCCAGTGCTAGAAGGCCCTTCTCTGCCACCTAACAAGCTGTATGAGATAGTCACCTTCAATAAGTTACTTAACCTCTCAAGGCATCAAATTTTGGAGTTGTTGGGGGGACAGGACTTCTACTCCATAGGTTTATTGTGAGGATTAAGTGGACCATCAGATGTCAAGTGCTTAGAACAGCTCTGGGCACAGAGGAAGCCTCTGTAAGTATTAATGCAGCAAATTTACCCGGGTATGGAAAGTCCTACAAAGCTCTCTCTAGCCCAGGTAGCTCACAACTCTCCTGATAGGAACCTGGGCCCTCCAGGGGGCTGCATAAACACTAAGGCAGTGGGCCTGAATGCTTCCTTTCTAGGACACCATGCTGGCCACATACTTTTATTGTCACATCAAAGCTTTAAACACAGATTAATTCAGTCGATTAGGTTACACCTTTCTTTGTTTACATTTAGCTCCAGGTTCTGAGGCACCTGGGGGGCAGAGGCCAGGGTTTGCTTCATCTTTAAATGCCCACTGTTTCACACAGTGCCTATGGAGTATTCCTTAGTACACCTTTCTTTGTTTACATTTAGGTCCAGGTTCTGAGGCACTTGCGGGGCAGGGGCCAGGGTTTGCTTCATCTTTAAATGCCCACTGTTTCTCATAGTGCCTATAGAGTATTCCATGTTTCATAAAGGCATGGATTTGATCTTGGTATTTCAAGTCTTCCCGGGCAGGACATCTTGGGGGTGGGGAACACCTGCAGATAGCCCATCTCATCAATGACTTTCTTCCTAATTTCTCAGTGGGTGACATTTTTTTCTGACTTCTTTTCCAGAATCTGGAAGCAATTTCCCAAAGCCCACTATTTAGTGGAGACCCATGTCGAGAGGGGTGTGTACCCTACGGGGGTCTTTCCTTTCTTCAAGCCCTTACCAAATCTTCTAGCCTTTCAAGGATACACTTATGACTGAGGAATAGATCACCAATGTCTCTCCCAGTTTCTTTCTTTCTCTTCATTTAACTGTCCACTTTAAACCTCAACCTAGAAATAGGAATTTCAAGCAAAGTGGGAGTTGATGGTTTAGTTAAGGCCCTCAAAAGAGGTAAGGGAGCTCAAGAAATTGTCCAAATGGAGTTGCAAGCAGAGTCATTAGACCTGTAAAGGTGTCAACTCAGGGTCTCTTCTTCATTTACTATTTGTCCTGTGAGCTCCTGTGGGCAAGACCAGCGTTCTGCTCGCGGAGATGGATCTGGGACCCAACCCAGTCCCCAGTTGGAAGAGCTCTGTGTGCACTTATGAATTGAGTTGTTGGAACTGTCAATGAATTCAAAAAGGTCACAACATCTTGGCTCATGGTAAGGTGCTCAACCAGTGTTTCTTCACGTGGAGTTGGTAAATGAAAGGCAGTAAGCCACAGTGATATTGGACCCAGAGTTTGGGATTCAGAATCAGATAATCCTGGGATCAAATCCCAGCTTTGCTTGCTTCTCTCAGCATGCCCTGAGCCTCTCCTTGGTAGAGGCCCTACCTCACAAGATTGTTATGAGATGGCATGAAATCATACATGTGAAATCTACATTAGTGATTGCTAACGCTTGCTCAACATTACCTGGGGCCAGAAGCTATTCTAGGGCTTTCCACTTCATCCTCATACAACCTGAAAAGGAAGGTGTTTTTTTCCCCACATACTTTACTTACTTGATTGAAAGACTTCTATGGTCCATAAAATATTTTATGTGGTTGATCTCAGCTTTGTTCGCACTGATTTCGGTGAGTCAGGTTTTGGTTTTCTATGCTCAGGACTCTGCTCAGTGTCTGCCGTTGCCAGTTGGTTTATTTTATTTCAGGATCAAGGTTGATACTTTCATATCAAATCTTATTTTAATTCCTTCTCTGTCAATTCTTTCCTGGATTCTTAGCCTTGCATACCCGCATGGAACCAGCATCCTAAAGACACCAAGATAAATCCCCCTCCTCCGATATCACATGATCTAATTCTGCCTTCCCCCTCTCGGGCTCACCAGGCTCCAGCACCTTGGCCATGGGGTCAGATGGGTGCCTCCAGCTCTGCCCTCGAGGAAGGTACCTTTAACCACCCCACTTCTCACAGGTGAGGATGTTGAGGAAGAGAAAGATAAGTAAAGTCTCTAGGGTCATGCAGCTAGTAGTGGTGATGTTGGGACTCACACACAGCCCGTGGTCTTAATTAAGGGAGAGCTGCGGGGCGCCTCGTGTGGCTAGTAAGCACTCAGTAAAGGGATACTGTTATTATTGCTGTAGTCGTGTCTGAGGAGCAGAGAACCCGAGTTCCCGCAGCTGCTCCACAGCAGAGCGGGAACACCGCGGCCTCCGCGTTCAGACCCGGGTCTCCGGGACTTGTTTCCCAGCTGCTTTCTCCAAGGCCTGTTCTGGGAAGCCACACCCAGCGTTGTCACCACACCCTGTGCTGTGCTCAGAAATTCAGGCCACACCCTGCCTGCTCCCGGAGGGTAAACAGGGCCACCCGAGAAGGGCCACATTGTTGTGCCCGGAGCGTTTTGGCTTCTAAGTGCCACAAATCAATAAGCAGTAAAAGTCAGAACCGAGGCCTTCTTGAACTTCAACTGAACTCCACTCCCAGCAGCCAGTTAGTCACGAGGAACCCGATTCCAGGAGAGAAAACTTCCGCGTGGCCTCTAGTTAACTACCTTGAAGGAGGGAGTGTGCAGTTTGGAGGAGGTGGGGACGCCTCATGTCCCCGGAGGAAGGCAGGACGTTTACCAGTGTCACCAGAGCAGAGAAAACTGCCCTGGTCCCAATAAGGTTTGCAGTCGTGAAAGAGCGCAAGTCGTGAAAGAGCTGCCTGCGTGACTAGGTTTAATTACAACAGCTAAGATTGAGGCAGTATTTCCTGTGCACCAAGCACTGTGTTTAATCTTTACCTGCCTGAACTCACTGGAGGTGCTCAACGATCCTAGGAGGTGCATTTTATTATCTTCATTTCACAAGTGAGAAAACTGTGGTGCAGAGAAAAGGTAAATAAACTGCCTGGGGCCTGCTCAGCCCACATGAGGCAGATCTAGAATCTGAACCCAGGCAATCTCCCTGGAGGCTGGCCTGCGGGTATTTCTCTCTGTTTTCCCTCTCATTCAATTTTGAATCAGATTTCTAATACCAAAGTATGCACAGAAAAAGGATGACTTGGAGAGGCTGAAGAGGGTCCCCTGAAAACTGCTAGGGCTCCTCGGGGCAGCTGGGGAATGTGTAAGATGTTGGAGAAACTTGCATCCCCAGGGCAATCAACTCTGTTACTGCCCCTAGACTGAGAAGCTCCCATTTAAGGTGAGGCCCCTCACCCGATCTTTATTGCAGACTATTGCAAAGGTGGAGGGAGCGTCTGGGTGGGGGACATACCCCTCCAAGTTATTCTCTCAGCACTGTGAAACGTACAAGTCCTGCCAAATCTGGTCTGGCATTTCTGTCTATGGTGCAGGTTGAAGTTTGGCCTTCTGCGGTTGCTCCTCTGAGCTAATTTCCTGCAAAGGATATGACAAAGGTCACTAGAGAAAAAACACCTGGGCACAAGTTCCAAAGGGGTAATGCGGCAAGCACAGCACGGCCCCTGACTTACAGCCTGGGGGGAGGACTGATGTGGTCAAGGCCACCCTGAGAGCTGGGGCTAGTTTTCTGAGTGTGATAAGAGAAATCTGTGCCTCTAATGTCTTTCTGGTTTATCTGCTTGGGGTTTCTGCAGGTTTATTGGGTTTGTGGTTATCCATGCCCATTGCAGGTCCTCCAAGAAATGTACTGGATCATTCCCATGTATTGGATCATTGCTTTAAGGATGATAGACAAAATTTAAAATCAGGGCTTCTACTGATAAAGTGTCTTGAGTTGTGGTTCTCAATAACTGAGGCATCAGTCTTTTAGCGGGAACCCAGAAAATGTGGACTATGGGCGCCCCCTGCTGGAAAGGGGAAGCCAGAAATCTGGGGCCTGGAGTTCAGAGCCAGGGCTCTTCTGGGGCTTTTGGGGCCTCAGCTAGATGGCTCTTCTTCTTGTCCTTCCAGGACTAAATTGTATAAGAGTAGTGAAAGCCTTAGTGGTAAAGAGGATGGATTCTAGAGATAGACAGCCCGAGTTCAAACCCTGTTTCTGCCACTGCTGTGTGACTTTGGGCAGATCATTAAACCTCTCTGTGCCTTATCTCCCTCATCTGTAAAATCGGGATGATATTACTAGAATTTACCTCAAAGAGCAGTTGCAAGAAATAAGTGAAGTAGTAGCTCAAACACTGAGACGTAAATGAAGTAATAGGTGTAAATTAGTATTATAATTGTTAATTATAATATATGTTGATTATTGCTCTTATAAATGCTATCACTGTTATTCTCATTGTTACTGTTAATAAAATCTAAGAAAATGCTTCCACCCTCTCTCTCAACTCTAGGGGTCACTCTCATGGCCATAAATAATTCTAACAATTTAGGAGTCATTAACAGGGAGATACCACAGAGAGTATGGTGGAGATAATGATATATACAAAATACATCTCCCATCCCACCCCTCAGTAAATACTCAATTACTATCAGCTGTTAGTCATTCAAACCTTGGCATGTATCACAGGACGCATTATTCTAGACACCAAAGGAAGGGAAGAAATCGTTAACACACTTCCAAAAATAAAGCTTTCTCAAAGGAAGCGGTTGAGTAACTTTTGCATCAGCCAGGCGCTTCCGAAGTTTGTTGGGTCTGCTGGCTTTCTCTAGATAGCAAAACAAGCTGTAGCCTGCCTTTTATTTCTGCTTTTGGTGAAATTTAATAAAGTTTAGTGTCTGAGGTAGCAACAGGCAGCCCCAACTGAACAATTAGTTTTCTTAGAAATTTGCGGATTATATATTTGTATATCCACATACACACATATGCATTGTGTATGTGTATGTATGCAAACATGTATACCTATATATTACATTTTAAGGCATTTGCATATATACACATGTATCGTGAATAGTTTTTAAGACTGTACATACTACATACATTTATACAGAATGCCTTAAAGAGGCTGATGACCCTTTGAGTGCCATGTTGGTGGTCGTAGGGAGGGAGGGAGGCATGAAGGAATTTTTGATAGTTATAGGGCTACACAGGGCACTGTATTCTTAAGGAGTTTGGAAGTTGGGCAGGGCAGGGCTTAGAAAGGGAGGCGGTGGTGGTAGTGGTGACAGGGTATCTAAATGATGTGGCTAGCAAGTGGAAGACCCCAGTAGCTTGATTTCAGGGGTAGCTGGTAGTTGTGGTAGAAAGAGCTTTGCCATCCCTGTGCCTGGAAGAACTTGTGCTTGGCATCACTACTTGTGGAACGCCCTTCCTGACCTCAGCACCTGGACCGAGCACCTTCTCTGAGCCTCTGCAGCACCCAGTACTGGTCGTAGAACTTTATCACTCTCATGGGAGTAAATCCATGCCTTTCCTTCTCACTTCTGTATCTCCAGCACACAGTTGGCATGCAATAAATATTTGTTGTGTGGATGAATGGATAAGCAAACCAATGGACACATGCATGAATGGGCAAACGAATGAATGAGAAAATAAATTAGAGAAGCAGAGGTCTGTGAGTCTGGAACTGAGAATGATTCCTACGTGAGAAGTCCAGAGAGGCAGAGCCAGAGCCTGGGATTTAATATCTGCTGGGGTTTGCCTCCCTGTAGAAAGAAGGATCAATGACAGCAGCATTTTACCACAGCCCAAGTGCATAACTTTGTGTTCTGAGTCAGGACGGCTTTCTTCTGAGGCTGAGGAATTTCCTAGCTGACAAGGTAGTCTTCAATGCAGCCAGAGCCAGGCGGGAAGTCATTTTGGATGAAGTCACCCTGCGGCAGTTTAACTAAAACACAATACTATCAACACCTAGAATCAGCATTTAAGTATTCTCATATACCCTCTATAGTTCAAACTTTTCGTCAGCCTTGTGAAGTAGTGTATGGTCAGACCACTCAAGATGGCTGCACTCTTGCTCTCTGTACATCCCCTGCTGGACCAGTGCCTGCTTCACCTACACACACACCCTACTCAATGACTGTCCAATCCTCTTAATCATAGGGCTGAATCAGTAACTGCCTACATGCTTGCCCCCTGCCCCAGCTGCTGGTTTCCCTGGTAACTGATGAGCCAACCTGACGTCGATCCCCCAAATAAATGGTAAACTCTCACTTCCCCCAGTAATGAAGACTGTTGTCATGTCCTGCCGTCTGCCGTACACGGTGGGGTGTCACTCCAGGACTTTTGCTTCGGACATGTAAGATTCCCTATCCAATAAATTGTTGATGTCTCTGGCTCTTTGGCCTTGAGGCTGGGTAATTACAAGGCTTGCAGGCCTGCAAGGTGTTGGATAAACATGATTATCCTACAGGTCAGAAAACTGCACCTCAGAGAAGATGGATGAACTCCTTGAAGTCACCCTGCTGGTAAGTAGCAAAGTCAGGAGTCACCCAGCTCTGTTGGTCCTGGATCCACTGCAGCTATTTGGGAAAACAGGGGTGATGAAGGCAAAGGTGAAGAAAGAGAAGGAAATCTATCTGTTGGTTAGGACAACACTCGCTGCTATAACAAACTCTGAAATTTGTAATCGCTCTAACAATAGAAGTTTAAAGTCCAAAGTAGCATAAAAGTCGGCTGAGCAGATGTCTTTCCTCCAAGCAGGGATTCAGGAACCTATGCTCCTTCCATATTGTGGTTCCACCAACTTCAATATGTGACTCAAGCTGCTGTGCCCATCTGCATCAGGCTGGCAGGAGGGGAAAGAACGTGGAGGGTAGGCAGTCGCGTGGGTCAGACGTGGAAGAGGCGCGCATCACGTCCAAGCACATTCCTTTGGCTAGAATTCGGAACTTTGTCAACACTTAGCAACTGTGAAACTGCAGGAAAGGCTGGAAACCATACAACAGCTCTGTGCCCTGGAAGAAAGGAAAATGAGTTTGGTAGAGCTGGGCAGTCCCTGATACAACTCATATCCTACAACCAGGAACATGAGATTCCAGCACAGAGCAAAAGCACCCATCAGACCTCTGCTGGGGACATGAGCCCCCAGGAGAGCTTGCAGGAAGACAAACCTTCAGCCGTACCTCAAGCTGCAAACAAGCCCAAAGCCCTTCTGTAATGAGCCCTGATTGTTTTATCCTCTCATTTGGGGAAATACTCCCCTCCAACTTCAACCTTGCCAGTTCTAGCAGCCCCAGACCCATGGCTAGAGATGGGCAGATGCCCCAAGTACACCCAAGTATATTTCCTCATCCCCTAAGAATCAGGGGTTGGTTTAGGGAAGGTCATGTGATCCAAGGAGAGCCTATTGGCATCTTCCCCTAACCAGTTAAGAAGGCTCTAGTTACAAGGCTGTAAGAAGGGAAGGGGTGGGTGGTCTGGTATCATGCTTGCAGCCTCACGGAGCAGCTGGAAGCATGAAGGCAGCATGTGGAAAAGGACAGAGACAGAGAGATTTTGACAGCTTTAGAATCCCTGGATCCTTAAGGCCATTCCTTCCCCGTCATTTCTGTAGCTTCAGTATATAACCCAGTACTTTCTCTCTTTGCTGAATCTAGTTCAAGTTGAATCTGTCACTTGCAACTCGAAGAGTCATGACTTCAAAAAAAAAAAAAAATCATGACTTCATACATCCAAAATGCCAGGAGACATTCTAGAAAGTAGATAGGATCAACAGCAAACCTTTTTTTTTTGTATAGTGCTAGCCATGTTCACGTTCTCTTACGCACACATACATACCCTACACAAACCATTATGGGCTTGTGTCCCCCCCCAAAAGATACGCTGAAGTCCTAACTCCCAGCGCTTCAGAATGTGAGCTTATTTGTAAGTAGGGCCTTTAACAGAGGAAATCAAGTTAAAATGAGGTCATTAGATTAGGCCCTAATCCAATATGACTGGTGGTGCCCTTATAAAAAGGGGAAATCTGGACATGCACAGAGGGAATACACATGTGAAGAAGAGGCAGAGGTCGGGGTGATGCTTCTGCAAGCCGAAGAGCGCCCAAGATTGACGGCAAACCACCAGAAGCTGGGAGAGAGGCTTGGAACAGAGTAGCCCTCGCAGCCCACAGAAGGAGCCTTGCAGACACCTTGATCTCAGACGTCTAGGCCTCCAGAACTATGAAATAAGAAACCTCTGTTGTTAAAGTCACCCAGTGCATGGCTGTTTGCTATGGCAGCCCTAAGAAACTAATGACTTTGCCAGAGTTATCTCTTTCAGGAAGAAAAGCGATAAGTATATTTCTTTGTCTCAAGCTCTCTGGAAAGGCCTTGAGGAGTTCCATTTCTCCTTTCATATTATATATTTATATACATGAGTGGGAAAGTGAATAAAGAAGAAGGTTGAAGCGACGTAGGATACAAATTCTTTTTTATTTCATACACGTGTGCACGTGTGTGTGTGTGTGTGTGTGTTTTGGACATGAAGGAGGAGGTTATCATAATGATAACAGCAATTGCCATTTATTGTCCACTTTATGTCAGGTACAGTTCTTGGTCATTTTAAAGATATTATCTCAATTACTTCTAGAAGAAAGTGTAGTGTCTCTTGATGTGAAGCCAGTTCAGACCTGAGTTTGAACCCCAGTTCCACTGCATATCAGGTATTAGGTCTTGGTCATGTAATTTAACATCCATGAGCCTTTTTTTCTCAATAGAATAATAATTTCTACTTTGTAACATTTCTGTAAGATTAATGCAATTATATATATATATATATATATATAAATTGATTAGCTTATAGTAAGTCCCCTAATAAACGGTAAATGTTACTATTCATTTTCAGAATCACCCTATATGACGGGCATTTATAATTCCAATTTTACAGATGAGGAAACTAAGTCCCACATGCTGATAAGTGACAAAAACTAAATTGGACCCAGATCTGTCTGGTGGCTTCAAAGCCAACATCTTTCTACTATACCCTCTTTGAAAAGAAAATGACCCCAAAAGCAACAATTCATCAATCCAGCACAGTTACATTTTAAGTGAATTTGAATTACATGTATTTGAAATTGTGATACAAGACATTCATAAGGTCTCATTTTGTGCTCAAAATGAGAGAGAAATCACACAAATCCCCAGAATTAAAAATCAAGAATTGCTCAATTTCAAAGCTGTTCAGACAAGTGAATTACAAACTGACACTCTGGTTCTAAAACAGAAATTCTCTCTTCCTGTCATCAATATCTTGTGAACTACGTTGCTATTCACATGGCTCAGAACTTCATCAGGTGGTTTTGGTGACAACTGTGCAGTTATTATATGTTTTTAAATATCCTGTGACCATGTCATCAGAGCATTTATAGTGTGGTGATGCAGAAAGGCACCAAAAGCAATGCATTTATTCCAGACTTTAGATGTCATAAAAAGCCTTTGAAGAAGACCTAACAGCCATTATGATATGATATGCTTGCAATTTAGCAGACTCATTTCTGCAAAATATCAGAGATCATCTACAGAAATGAAAAGCACCATTTAAAGGAAGTTACAGGTCAATGGGTGTCAATTATGTGCTCTGGGGACATACTCTTCCATACTTTAAAGTTATTAATGTGGAAAATTTTGCTTTGAATTACATGGGTTTTGAATAACACAGAGTCTTCAGGAATGCATCCATTGTATAAAATGAACCCACACTAAAGATATCATCACCTACTCCCAGGAACTCAAATATCCCAATGTATTTGGTAGCTGTATTTCTTATTATGATTTATAAGTTGAAATTTGACTTCCACATCAGTCTCTAATGAGTTTGATTATTATAAGTCACCTCTGGAAATACTGAGGAAAATCGATTTCCCGGTTTATAAGAGGGCCTGGTATTTAATGCAACAGCCCAGTCCCTGATATGCAATAGCACCCAGCGCACCTAGGTGGACGCCAGTCTCATCTCTCAATTTCTACCCCAACTTGGACAGAGAGCCAGGGCCTTCCGTGATGCAAGTGAAAGCTGTACCATGGCATGCAGTATGCCGCTTATAATACAGGCTTCCATTTAATCATTGTTTTTTGTGTGTCAGACACAATCCTAAGTACTCTACCTATGTTATTTTATTGACCCAACAATCCATGGGTATAGACAAAGGAGAAAACTAAGGCATGGAAATGTTGAATAACTTGTCCAGGTTATTAATTAGGATGTGGCAGAGACGGTTGTCTCAATGTCTACATTTTAGTTTTAAGTACTTCCATGTATACAGCGTGATATATGTATTGCTCTGGTTAAGCAACAATTCAGGGGGTCTATTCTGATAAGTCATTGGCAGTCCAGGGGTGGGCAGCGGCATTCTCATGAGGAAGCCTGTGCTCCTGGTTACCATACCTGCTTCTGGTATTTGTATCTCAATCAGCATCTAATGTGGTGCCAATCAGCATAGCAGGTGTCAGAAATGGGTTTTCCTTTGTGATCACAGTGGCTTATTAACTAGCATGATGGAGTTTAGAAATGGGCTCTGATTGGAGCAATTAAAGATATTTAAAACATGTGGCTCAGCAAAAATATTTTAGAGATACTCCCCACAATTGCACAAATGAAATACATGGACCCTTGACATCTGTAGCTTTCACCCTTAAAGGTTGACTCTAACTGGTTCCATTGTACAGCCATGGATTCAGAGGATCCTGGCTCACTCCCCATTCACTACCAGCTCTCAAGGTAAGAGACCCCTGTGTCTGGATATTTGGTGAGTCTGCTTTGAATGTCCTTATCATGTGAGGTGGTAAATAAAGCACCTATGAAGGGACAGAAAGCTGCAGCTTCCTTCAGGCTAAAAAACAGTTTACAGAAATGGTCTGTACTTGTTAATAAATGTTTGCTTAATAACTATCTGTCTATGGGGCAGAATTATAACCTGGTCAGCGAAGTTTTGAGGAAGGAAGCCACTTGTCCTCACTTCAAACCTGCTGTGACTATAGCAGAAACGAAGGGTCGTGTCTGATCAAATTTACTCAGGTCAGTTTCATCGCTGGTACCGAACCCAGAACTGTGTGTCTCCAGGAGCAGCTTTTAACCACGAGGCTAGAGTAAGACCATGACAGTTCAAAACAAACAAAACATCATGGCTTCAACCTTGGAAACAACAAGGAGGTAAAACAAAAGAGAATAACCCAAGAATCTGAGAAAACATCATGTGTAGCTGACTTCAAATAGGGCCATAACCCAAGACGTTGGTCTCTCCCAGGAATGTCTAGCATGATTGAAGGGAGAAAAAAACTGTTGGCTCTCCTGCTTTCCTACAAGCCCCTACTGCCCTGGCCTCTTTAGGTCAATATGTCAGAGATGGCCATCATCTTTGACTTGGGAACAAATGGAACTGGGCTAACCCCAACTGAGATGTTATCAACAGGAAGTTGGACAAGGTGCTTGCTATTAAACATTGGGTACTTCTTGAGAAGTACTGACATATTTTGAAAACCAGAACACATACTCTCTTCAGGAAGCCTTTGCATTTATCGGAAGGGAGGGGAATTTGTTCCCTATTGAGAGTCTTATTTACCAGATGCCGTGGCCTCTATCCTTGCCCTCAGCTTCCTCATTGTCCGGGTCTGGGTCCAGTCTCGGTACTTCCCGGCTTGCCCTCTTCTCCTCCCCAACCCCAATGAACTCAGCCTTGACTAGATTCTGAACAGAATTTCTTCACCTCTGGTTTGATTAGTGGCTTGTAGAGAAAACAAACAAGTTATCCAAAACTCTGCTGACCGTAGAGCATCTAAAATAGTCACCTGGACACAAATGTTGCCTTTCTTCTGCTGAGGTGATGAATTATATTGATTTTTGAAAGAGAAATCAACCTGGAATTTCCAGAATAAACCCTTTTAACAAATCAACTTGGTCACAATGTTTTTATATTTTTTATACATACATGGCTGGATTCAGCTTACTGATATTTTATTTCGGATATTTTCTTTTTTTTTAATAAGAGGCTATTTTCTTTTTTTTTTTTTAATTAATTAATTTATTTATTTATGGCTGTGTTGGGTCTTCGTTTCTGTGCGAGGGCTTTCTCTAGTTGTGGCAAGCGGGGGCCACTCTTCATCGCGGTGCGCGGGCCTCTCTTGTAACAGAGCACAGGCTCCAGACGTGCAGGCTCAGTAATTGTGGCTCACGGGCCCAGTTGCTCCGCAGCATATGGGATCTTCCCAGACCAGGGCTCGAACCCGTGTCCCCTGCATTGGCAGGCAGATTCTCAACCACTGGGCCACCAGGGAAGCCCTATTTTGGATATTTTCATCTATGTGTGGGATTGACCTATAATTTTCCTTACTTTTAATGTCCTTGTCATATTTTGGTACCAAGGATAGGCTGGCCCTTTAAAACAACTTGGGAATTGTTCCCTCTTTTTCTATTCCCTGGAAGAGTCTGTGTAAAATTGATCTTGTTTCTTATTTTAAGGCTTGGTCAAATTCTCTGGTGAAGACATTTCAGCCTGAAGTTTTCTTTGTGGGAATGATTAACTTAAAGAGTCAATTTTTAAAAATATTTATATTCAGGGAATTCCCTGGTGGTCCAGTGGTTAGCACTCTGTGCTCCCACTGCAAGGGGCACGGGTTCAATCCCTGGTAAGGGAACTAAGATCCCTCAAGCTGCATGGCGTGGCCAAAAAAAAATAAAAAGATTATATTCAGATTTCTCATGGCCATTTTGGCAGGATACTTTTCTAAGAATTTGTCCAATTCGTCTACAATTTTTAAATTTATTACTGTTTATAATATGATCTATTTAGTATCTAAGGTTATAATATGATCTATTTAGTATCTAAGGTGAGGTCTCCTTTTTCATTTGTAATATTGGTAATTTAGGCCTTCTCTATTTTGTTTATGATCAGTCTCACCAGAGTTTTTACCTTGGACTTTACCGAATTTCTCTATTGTACATTGTTTCCTAGTTCATTCTGATTTTATCTTTGCAATTTCCTTCCTATGCTTTCTTTGATTATGATTTGCTGTTCTTTTCCTAATTCCTTGAGACAGTTTATAGATTCTCAGGTTTTCTTTTTTTTTCTGATATAAACATTTAACATAAATAGCACACCTATGGAAATATAAAATCCTACAGGAACAACCAAATTTAGCACCCTAAGGGCATTTTAAAACTCCGACTGAGTCCAACAGGAATTAATGCAGCTCAGTTTATATTTTACCATTACACTGTTTGAATTCTAATACTCAAAAATCCTGTTAAATGAGGCAAATTGAAAACACAATTTACAGTTTTACCCCTACCTCCATCAGTCCCACCAAAATGGCAGTGCTAAATGGCTAAAAAAAAGATATAAACCCACAAGGACCAAGGGAAAAGAAAGAACAGAAATATTTTGGAAGCTGAAAGCATATGGACAAGTGATTACTGACATAGCTGCTGATCAAAAGAAGCTAAAACCGGTGCTGACAGTGGGGCAGCCTGGAAGCAGGCTGATTTGAGTCACAGAACCTTGGAAAGAGTCAGGAGTTGGTGGCTCCAGGGTGAAAGTGAGGCTGAGAACAGAAGACTGGTTACAAGTCTGTACAAGAAGCACATAGACACCCTCCCACTCCCACAAGATCTGTCGACCCACCACCCCCAATCTCAGAAGTCCATAGGCTGATTCTCTAAAGAAAGTAGCCAGAGAGACTTTAAGATTCGGGGGGCAGGGCACCATACAGAAAATTGGGGATCAAGTGGAGTTCTACTTCCTAAAGTGTGGACCCCCATCCCCTTTCCTTCACTCCAGTCTCAGAATGCTGGTAACCAAATCAGAGACTGAAAGTTTCCTCTCTGGGGAAACTGACTAGACTGAGAGAAAAGACTCAAAGAACTAACAAATGGGAGTCTCCCAATGAAACAGCCTAGGAAGATCACCCTGCAGGAAATTCCCATTGGCAAGCTTCCTATAACCCACAATAGCACACGTGTGCACACGCACACACACCACAGCTTCCAACCAGTTTCTTAATCCCTCACTCTTAAACAGGAGAAGGAAGCTAAGGATGACCGAACATCTGAGACAACTTTCTAATAGGAAAACCGAGATCAAAACAAAAGTTTTTTTTTAAAGAGCTCAGTAGAAAGAAAAATAATACAAGGAGCAGAAGAAGACTTTAAAAAGCTATAATTAATATGCTCAGAGGGGGGGATAAAAAAGAGAAGGAAATTAAGGGGTTATATAAGAGTTCATTGAAAGAACAAAAATTGAGCTCTTGGAAATTAAAATTATGACAGCATATATGCAAAATACAACAGAAAGTTTGGAAGATAAAGTTTGGAAAATATCCCAGAAAGCAGAAGAAATATAACAAATGGAAAATAGAAGAGAAAAAAATTTGAAGACCAGAACAAGAATATAATATGCAAATAAAATAGGAGTCCCAGAAAGACAGAACAGAGAAAATGGAGGGATTGAAATTATTCAGAAAATAGTTCAAGAGGACCTTCAAGATGACGGGAGGAGTAAGACGTGGAGATCACCTTCCTCCCCACAAATACATCAAAAATAACCTACATGTGGAACAACTCCTACACAACACCTACTGAATGCTGGCAGAAGACCTCAGACTTCCCAAAGGCAAGAAACTCCCCATGTACCTGGGTAGGGCAAAAGAAAAAGAAAAAACAGAGACAAACGAATAGGGATGGGGCCTGCACCTCTGGGAGGAAGCTGTGAAGGAGGAAAAGTTTCCACACACTAGGAAGCCCCTTCACTGGTGGAGATGGGAGTGGGTGGGGAGGAATCTTCGGAGCCACGGAGGAGAATGCAGCAACAGGGGTGCAGAGGGCAAAGCAGAGAGACTCCCGCACAGAGGATCGGTACTGACCAGCACTCACCAGCCCGAGAGGCTTGTCTGCTCACCCGGCGGGACAGGTTGGGGTTGGGAGCTGAGGCTCCAGTTTTGGAGGTCAGACCCCAGGGAGAGGACCGGGGTTGGCTGCGTGAACACAGCCTGAAGGGGGCTAGTGCACCACGGCTAGCCGGGAGGGAGTCCGGGAAAAGGTCTGGAACCGCCGAAGAGGCAAGAGACCATTGTTTCGGGGTGCATGAAGAGAGGAGATTCAGAGCACTGCCTAAACAAGCTCCAGAGACAGGCAGCATGGACACCAGAGACGGGCATGAAATGCTAAGGCTGCTGCTGCAGCATCAAGAAGCCTGTGTGCAAGTACAGGTCACTATCCACGCCTCCCCCCCCAGGAGCCTGTGCAGCCCGCCACTGCCAGGGTCCCGTGATCCAGGGACAACTTCCCCAGGAGAACACACGGTGCACCTCAGGCTGTTGCAACATCACGCTGGCCTCTGCCGCTGCAGGCTTGCCCTGCATTCTGTACCCCTCCCTCCCCCCAGCCTGAGTGAGCCAGAGCCCCCTAATCAGCAGCTTCTTTAACCCCCTCCTGTCTGGGCATAGAACAGACACCAGAGGGCGACCTACACACAGAGGCGGGGCCAAATACAAAGCAGAACCCCAGGAGTTGTGTGAACAAAGAAGAGAAAGGGAAATCTCTCGCAGCAGCCTCAGGAGCAGCGGATTGAATCTCCACAATCAACTTGATGTACCTGCATCTGTGGAATACCTGAATAGACAATGACTCATCCCAAATTGAGGAGGTGGATTTGGGAGCAACTGTAGAATTGGGGTTTGCTGTCTATCACAGACTAGTTTCTGATTTTTATGCTTACCTTAGTATAGTTTTTAGCACTTGTTATCATTGGTGGATTTGTTTATTGGTTTTGTTGCTTTCTTCTTTATTTTATTACTTTTTTATTGTTATTATTATTTTTAATAATTTTTTATTTTAATAACTTTATTTTATTTATTTTTTTTTTATTTCTCTTTTTTTTCCCTCCCTTTTCTTCTGAGCCATGAGGCTGACAGGGTCTTGGTGCTCCAGCCAGGTGTCAGGCCTCAGCCTCTGAGGTGGGAGAGCTGAGTTCAGGACATGGGACCACCAGAGACCTCCAGGCCCCACATAATATCAATCAGTGAGAGCTCTCCCAGAGATCTCCATCTCAACGCTAAGACCCAGGTCCACTCAACGACCAGCAAGCTCCAGTGCTGGACTCCCCATGCCAAACAACTAGCAAGACAGGAACACAACCCCACCCATTAGCAGAGAGGCTGTCTAAAATCATAATAAGTTCACAGACACCCCAAAACACACCACCAGACATGGTCCTGCCCACCAGAAAGACAAGATCCAGCCTCATCCACCAGAACACAGGCACCAGTCCCCTCCACCAGGAAGCCTGCACAACCCACTGAACCAACCTCACCCACTGCGGGCAGGCAGACACCAAAGACAACGGGAACTATGAACCTGCAGCCTGTGAAAAGGAGACCCCAAACACAGTAAGTTAAGCAAAATGAGAAGACAGAGAAATTCGCAGCAGATGAAGGAGCAAAGTAAAAACCCACCAGACCAAACAAATGAAGAGGAAATAGGCAGTCTACCTGAAAAAGAATTCAGAGTAATGATAGTAAAGATGATCCAAAATCTTGGAAATAGAATGGAGAAAATACAAGAAACGTTTAACAAGGACCTAGAAGAACTAAAGAGCAGACAAACAATGATGAACAACACAATACATGAAATTAAAAATTCTCCAGAATGAATCAATAGCAGAATAACTGAGGCAGAAGAACGGATAAGTGACCTGGAAGATAAAATAGTGGAAATAACTACTGCAGAGCAGAATAAAGAAAAAAGAATGAAAAGAACTGAGGACAGTCTCAGAGACCTCTGGGACAAGATTAAATGCACCAACATTTGAATTATAGGGGTCCCAGAAGAAGAAGAGTAAAAGAAAGGGACTGAGAAAATATTTGAAGAGATTACAGTTGAAAACTTCCCTAATATGGGAAAGGAAATAGTTAATCAAGTCCAGGAAGCACAGAGAGTCTCATACAGGATAAATACAAGGAGAAACACGCCAAGACACATATTAATCAAACTATCAAAAATTAAATACAAAGAAAAAAATATTAAAAGCAGCAAGGGAAAACCAACAAATAACAAACAAAGGAATCCCCATAAGGTTAACAGCTGATCTTTCAGCAGAAACTCAGCAAGCCAGAAAGGAGTGGCAGGACATATTTAAAGTGATGAAAGGGAAAAGCTTACAACCAAGATTACTCTACCCAGCAAGGATCTCATTCAGATTCGACGGAGAAATTAAAGCTTTACAGACAAGCAAAAGCAAAGAGAAGTCAGCACCACCAAACCAGCTTTACAACCAATGCTAAAGGAACTTCTCTAGGCAGGAAACACAAGAGAAGGAAAAGACCTACAGTAACAAACCCAAAACAATTAAGAAAATGGTAATAGGAACATACATATAGATAATTACCTTAAATGTAAATGGATTAAATGCTCCAACCAAAAAACATAGACTCGCTGAATGGATACAAAAACAAGACCCGTATATATGCTGTCTACAAGAGACCCACTTCAGACCTAGGGACACATACAGACTGAAAGTGAGAGGATGGAAAAAGATATTGCACGCAAATGGAAATCAAAAGAAAGCTGGAGTAGCACTTCTCATATCAGACAAAATAGACTTTAAAATAAAGACTATTACAAGAGACAAAGAAGGACACTACATAATGATCAAGGGATCAATCCAAGAAGAAGATATAACAATTGTAACTATTTATGCACCCAACATAGGAGCACTTCAATACATAAGGCAAAAGCTAACAGCCATAAAAGGGGAAATCGTGAGTAACAGAATAACAGTAGGGAACTTTAACACCCCACTTTCACCAATGGACAGATCATCCAAAATGAAAATAAATAAGGAAACACAAGCTTTAAATGATACATTAAACAAGATGGACTTAATTGATATTTATAGGACATTCCATCCAAAAACAACAGAATACACTCTCCTCTCAAGTGCTCCTGGAACATTCTCCAGGATAGATCATATCTTGGGTCACAAATCAAGCCTTGGTAAATTTAAGAAAATTGAAATCATATCAAGTATCTTTTCTGACCACAATGCTATGAGACTAGATATCAATTACAGGAAAAAAACTGTAAAATACACAAACACATGGAGGCTAAACAATACACTACTAAATAACCAAGAGATCACTGAATAAATCAAAGAGAAATCAAAAATTACGTAGAAACAAATGACAATGAAAACACGATGACCCAAAACCTATGGGATGCAGCAAAAGCAGTTCTAAGAAGGAAGTTTATAGCAATACAATCCTACCTCAAGAAACAAAAAACATCTCAAATAAACAACTTAACCTTACACCTAAAGCAATTAGAGAAAAAAGAACAAAAAAACCCCAAAGTTAGCAGATGGAAAGAAATCATAAAGATCAGATCAGAAATAAATGAAAAAGAAATGAAGGAAATGATAGCAAAGGTCAATAAAACTAAAACCTGGTTCTTTGAGAAGGTACACAAAATTGATAAACCACTAGCCAGACTCATCAAGAAAAAAAGGGAGAAGACTCAAATCAACAGACTTAGAAATGAAAAAGGAGAAGTAACAACTGACACTGCAGAAATACAATGGATCACGAGAGATTACTACAAGCAACTATATGCCAATAAAATGGGCAACCTGGAAGAATTGGACAAATTCTTAGAAAAGCACAACCTTCCAAGACGGAACCAGGAAGAAATAGAAAATATAAACAGACCAATCAGAAGTACTGAAATTGAAACTGTGGTTAAAAATCTTCCAATAAACAAAAGCCCAGGACCAGATGGCTTCACAGGCGAATTCTATCAAACATTTAGAGAAGAGCTAACACCTATCCTTCTCAAACGCTTCCAAAATATAGCAGAGGGAGGAACACTCCCAAACTCATTCTACAAGGCCACCATCACCCTGATACGAAAACCATACAAAGATGTCACAAAAAAAGAAAACTACAGGCCAATATCACTGATGAACATAAATGCAAAAATCCTCAACAAAATACTAGCAAACAGAATCCAACAGCACATTAAAAGGATCATAACCTATGATCAAGTGGGGTTTATCCCAGGAATGCAAGGATTCTTCAATATACACAAATCAATCAATGTGTTACACCATATTAACAAATTGAAGGATACAAACCATATGATCATCTCAATAGATGCAGAAAAAGCAGAAAAGGAATCAGGCTCCCTGACTTCATACTATGCTACAAAGCTACAGTCATCAAGACAGTATGGTATTGGCACAAAAACAGAAATACAGATCAATGGAACAGGATAGAAAGTTCAGAGATAAACCCATGCACATATGGTCACCTTATCTTTGATAAAGGAGGCAAGAATATACAGTGGAGAAAAGACAGCCTCTTCAATAAGTGGTGCTGGGAAAACTGGACAGCTACATGTAAAAGAATGAAATTAGAACACTCCCTAACACCATACACAAAAATAAACTCAAAATGGATTAGAGACCTAAATGTAAGGCCAGACACTATAGAACTCTTAGAGAAAAACACAGGCAGAACACTCTATGACATAAATCACAGCAAGATCCTTTTTGACCCAGCTCCTAGAGAAATGGAAATAAAAACAAAAATAAACAAATGGGACCTAATGAAACTTCAAAGCTTTTGCACAGCAAAAGAAACCATAAACAAGATGAAAAGACAACCCTCAGAATGGGAGAAAATATTTGCAAACAAAGCAACTGACAAAGGATTAATCTCCAAAATATACAAGCAGCTCATGCAGCTCAATATGAAAAAAACAAACAACCCAATCCAAAAATGGGCAGAAGACCTAAATAGACATTTCTCCAAAGAAGATATACAGAATGCCAACAAACACATGAAAGGATTATCAACATCACTAATCATTTGAGAAATGCGAATCAAAACTACAATGAGGTATCACCTCACACCAGTCAGAATGGCCATCATCAAAAAATCTACAAACAATAAATGCTGGAGAGGGTGTGGAGAAAAGGGAACCCTCTTGCACTGTTGGTGGGAATGTAAATTGATACAGCCACTATGGAGAACAGTATGGAGGTTCCTTAAAAAACTAAAAATAGAACTACCATACGACCCAGCAATCCCACTACTGGGCATATACCCTAAGGCAACCATAATTCAAAAAGAGTCATGTACCACAATGTTCTTGGCAGCTCTATTTACAGTAGCCAGGACATGGAAGCAACCTAAGTGTCCATCGACAGATGAATGGATAAAGAAGATGTGGCATATATATACAATGGAATATTACTTAGCCATAAAAAGAAACGAAATTGAGTTATTTGTAGTGAGGTGGATGAACCTAGAGTCTGTCATACAGAGTGAAGTAAGTCAGAAAGAGAAAAACAAATACCATATGCTAACACATATATATGGAATCTAAAAAAAAAAAAATGGTTCTGACAAACCTAGGGGCAGGACAGGAATAAAGATGCAGACGTAGAGAATGGACTTGAGGACACAGGGAGGGGGAAGGGTAAGCTGGGACAAAGTGAGAGAGTGGCATGGACTTATATCTACTACCAAATTTAAAATAGATAGCTAGTGGGAAGCAGCTGCATAGCACAGGGAGATCAGCTCGGTGCTTTGTGACCACCTAGAGGGGTGGGATAGGGAGGGTGGGAGGGAGACACAAGAGGGAGGGGATATGGGGATATATACATACATATAGCTGATTCACTTTGTTATACAGTAGAAACTAACACAACATTGTAAAGCATTTATACTCCAATAAAGATGTTAAAAAAAATTTATGATAGACAAACATCAGTCAGGTGGCAGGAGGGGAAACTGTGTGTGTGTGTGTGTGTATGTAGGGTTTATTGTAATAGAGCTAAGGCTTATATTTTTGTAGTAGGAAGACAATAGATAATAACTAAATCTGAAAAGTTAATATAACAACAACAGTTCCAGGCACTGTTAAAAGTGCTTTTTATGAATTAATTCTTTTTAATGCTCGCACCAACATTATGAGATTTTTCAACTCATTTTACAGATGACAATGTGAAAAATAGCAGTGTAAGCATATAATTTAGAAATAAGGAGACAAACTCCAGAAGAAAAAGCTTTAAGAAAAAAAAACATTGCCTCTGTGGGGAGGAAATGGGGGATGGAACAGGGCAAGTAGGGTTTTCAATAGAAGCCTTATAAAACCATCTGACCTGGTAAACTTGGTACACATGGAACTTTGATAAAACTAAAAACCAATTAATAAGTGCATGTTCATAAGAAATTATTTTCTAGTAACAAAAAGCATCTACCTGTTGTAATCATTTCTCTGTGAAAAACTCACAGAAAGCAGCTCTCAGACTTTGCTCCTGCCAGCCTAGATTTCTGGCGATGCATTTCCCTGTCCTGCAGGTCCCCAGCCCAAGGAAAATGCCATCTATTGGAGGTTGGGAAGTTCTGTGGCATAGATTGACAACCACTCTTCTTCCAAGATGTTTAGCAAGTGTGTGCACATATCTACATGTCTATAAGTCAGCTTAAAGACAGCTTAAACCAAAATTACGAATAATCATTATTACAGATGTTTTTAAAACTGTGAAAGCCCGGTGCAGTCACCTTGCATCTAAATCATCACTCTGGGAACTACGTGGTTACCTGCTGTATTTTCTGAGGAGAGCTCTATTAAACAAATAGACATAATGATAAAACCCAATTATAACATCTAGTTTTAATTAAAACAGAAAATTAAACATTACATTTATTTTGGTCAGTTGTAAGGATGATGATCCCACTGGTTATTTTTATGGAAAATAGTTGCTAATTAATAAACGCCAGAGAGAGAGAGACTAAGAATAATGAGTGTGGAATTCATTATTCAAACTGCCCTGGAGTCCTGGATTTAATCTAGTCCTAAGCCATTCATTTAGGGCTGTGCCTTTTAAGGCTGAAGTTTTTTCACTGTCACTCAAGGCAAAAACAGAAGCCTTCTTAAATTATGTTAGAAACAGATCAGCTCCCAGATAACGTGCAGTCCACCAAAGACAGAAAGGAATGAAAGAATAAGTCCCGAGGTAAATTAACCCCTGATGTGCAGGGTCAGACTTTATCCTCAAGCTCCAATGCACTGAGACAAACACTAAAAATTCCGCCAATGATTGCACAGTTTGTTTATTTGTGAGGAGGTTGGGGAGAGGGAAGGACGAATCCCTAGGCTCTTAAATAAATACAACCATATTTAAATGACCCCTTAAAAAAATGGCCTTTGTTTTTCCGAGCAGTTTTAGGTTCACAGCAAAACTGAGTGGGAAGGAAAAGAAATTGAATGGAAAGTACAGAGATTTCCCATATACCCCCTGTCACCACACATGCAGTCTCCCCCACCATCAGCACCAGGGTGGCACATTTGTCACAGTCGATGAACCAACATTAACACATCATTATCACCCAAAGCCTGTAGTTTACATTAGCATTCACTCTTAGTATTGTACATTCTATGGGTTTGGACAAATGCACAATAACATGCATCCACCATTAGACTATCATATAGAATAGTTTCAGTGCCCTAAAAATCTCCGTCCTCTCCCTATTTGTGCCCTCCTCCCTAACCTCTAGCAACCACTGATTTCTTTTTTACTGTTTCTGTAGTTTCACTTTTTTCAGAATGTCATATTAGGTGGAATCATACCTAAATCTATAGACTTTTCAGATTGGCTTGTTTGACTTTGTAATATGCATTTGTTTCCTTCATGTCTTTTCATGGCTTGATAGGGCGCTGTTTTTTAAAAGAGTCTTTTCTACTAGTACAGTAGACACTAATAGATATTTATGCCTCAAAACTTTAGAGGAACACAATACACTTCCACCCATTTCCTGGAATAGCTCTTCTCTTTTCCACCTTCTAGGTAGGTCCAGGGATCTGACAGAACCCATGGCCAACCATTTATTAATGTATTTAGTGTCTATCATTGACCACTGTTCAAATTACTATGGCTACATAACAAATATCCCCAACACTTAGTGGTGCAGTAAAAGCGTTGATTATGCTCACAGAATCTAAGGGTTAAGAATGTGGGTATGGCGCACCAGGGATACCTTGTCTCTGCCCTGCAGTGTTGGACGCCTCAGCTGGAGGACTTGAAAGCTAGAGGCTGGAATCATATGAAGTCTTGTATGCTCATCTGTCGGGCGGTTGAAGCTGGCTGTCGGCTGGGGGCATCACTGGCTCTCCACATGGTTGTATCCTCACAAGCTGCTGGCTGGTTTCCAGGGAGAATATCCCAAGGGAGAGAGCATCAGGCAGAAGCCTTATTGCTTTTGATAATCTGGCCTTGGAAGTCAAGCATTCTGCAGCATTCTATTCACTGAGGCAGGCACAGAGTCCACACTCCCCAACCTGGATCTCAGGGGAGGGGAAATAGATGTGAATCGTGTTGGGAAGTGGAAAGTTTGTGGAAGAACATGTGAAACTGGAAATATGCGGTTGCTATTTTTTGAAAATACAATCACCTTATGTGGCAGGGACTTTGCCAGGTCCTAGGGATTTATAGTGAAAAGCCACAGTTTCTGACTTCAAGACCAGAGAAAGGATACAAGTGAGTAGGTGAACAGGCAATACCACTAACATTTTAAGTTCTAGGGTAGTGAATAATCGAGGTGCTTCGGAAAAGCATCACAACCCAACTTGGGAGCTCAAAAAGGGTTTCTCAGGGAAACTGTTGCAGAAGCTTATGCAAAATCTCACCTGAGTTTGTGAAAACACAGATGTAGATCTGCAAGATCTCATTCCAACCCAGGCCACAGGACTACTTCCTGAAGCCACTAGCACAGAACCTGTGGTCACACACCACCCATCACAAGTCTTTCCTAGTCTCCTTGAGAAAGACATGATGCTGGCAGGAACCTTCCACACCTTCTTCAAGGTGGCAATATGGACCAAACCAGTGCAGAGGCAGCGGCTCTGACCTCTGGCGTCGCCTGGAATAGTTGACAGAGTCAGCATGTCATAGGAACAGTCCTGTTAGAATTAACTGCTCAACCAGTTTGTGCTGAAAATGGTATGAGGTCAAAGATGGCAGAATCAGACATGGGCTAAATGGCTCTATTCACAGTTCCCTTTCCCTCCCTCCTCCATGACCCAGGCTTCAGAGGGGACTCAGGAGAGCACCGTTTGAAAAAAACTGATCTAGTTCACACCTTCATCTTACAGAGAGGAAACTGAGAGCCAGAGAGATAACAAGGGACTCATGCAAGATTACCCATTCCTTTGAAATGTGTGAGCAAGTGTCCAGTGTGCAGTGAGGCGTGGGGGGACGATCAGTCAGTCAATTCCCTAATTCATGACTTAGCATTTGAGTGGGACGCCACAGAGGGACACAGAGCTGCAGGTGCAGGTCCCTACTTCTCCTTAAGGGCTATCACTCCACATGGCTGAGGAGGCCGGTTCTCCCCCCCTTCTCCCGCCCTCTCCCTCGCTGCCCTGCAGTAGACTCAGTTCCCTCAGGGCTGAGAGAGGCGACTGACGCTGAGTGAATGATATAGCCTTTTAATTTGCTTTTAATTATCATGGCCTGGTAACCCTTCCAAAGACCCTTCACGGAGAGTAGTTTTATTTTTCTACTTATTAACCTCATTCACTAGACTGGAAAAAGAATTCCCATCCCTCCAGGCCTCTCACTTTCATTCTTCTAATTCTTTTTTTTTTTTTCAGCACCAGGAAAGTAATGTGCGTAAAACTGGAGCCAAGTATATTGTGGTTTCAAACACAAGCCTGTTTGGAGCAGAAGCCTGTGGGATTGTTGCGTTTCAGCCTCAGGGGGCTGCCCCAGTGGCCTCAGTCTGTGAAAGGGAGGGGCCTCAATGGCCCTTTGATTCAGCCCAGATCTGGAGGTGGAGGGTGGGGAAGGAGCCAGCCTGTCATTTGACACTCTCTGTTGGGCTTGGCCCTGGGCCTCCTTTCCTATTCAGGCCTCCCTGGAGCCTGCAGGCCTCTCTGAGGATGCCCTGACTTGGCTAGTTACAGCGTGCCAGAAATTCCTGGCTCCTCGGGAAGTATACCAGCCACCCCAAGGGCTCAGTGAATTCCATTCGCTTTGAGAATGCTGCTCTTCATAAAGTTCCTCCTCCTAGCATGCACACACACACAGACACACAGAAACGGACACACACAGACATACACACACGCATACGCACACATACATACAGAAACAGACACACAGAAGCAGACACACACACATACAGAAGCAGACACAGAAACAGACACACACACGCAGACATACACACACATACACACAGAAACAGACACACAGAAACAGACACACACACACACAGACATACACACACATACACACAGAAACAGACACAGACATACACACACAGAGACACACACACACAGACACACACACACATACACACAGAGACACACACCCCCCCCACACACCTTGCCCTGCTTTAATAGGGCATTACCATATATTTGCTAGTTGATTTTTAAAGTGTTTGTTGTTATTGTTGT
This sequence comes from Eschrichtius robustus, assembly GCF_028021215.1. Taxonomy (NCBI): domain Eukaryota; kingdom Metazoa; phylum Chordata; class Mammalia; order Artiodactyla; family Eschrichtiidae; genus Eschrichtius; species Eschrichtius robustus. Next base: position 88,722,084 of record NC_090827.1, on the reverse strand, counting down.
TTGCATGAAAAACCTAAGAGAATAGACCAGCAAATTATTAGCACTGATGAAAGAGCTTAACAAGGATAAGAGAAAAATATAGTGTTGTGGTTATAGCTTTGGATATTGGACGAGTTTGAACTCTGGCTCCACCACTTACCATCTTAGACAATTTACTTAACCTCTCTGCACTTCTCTGGACTTCAGTTCCCTCATCTATAAATAGTTATAATAATAAAACCTTCTTCACAGAGTCATTGTGAGATTGAATGCATTCCATACGTATAAAATGCTTAGAACAGTGCCTGGCACGTAGTGAGGATTATATGAATGCTCGCTATTATGATAAAAGTCGCTGGCTTTGAGATCAATATACAAAAATTGTTTATATTCAACACACTGCAGCAAATCATTAAAAGATGTCATTTTAAAAGGTTGCATTTATATCATTTTAAATAGCATAAAATAAGATGTCTAGGAATAAATCTAACAAATGATGGCATACTTTAAGAAGAAAATTATAAAATTTTATTGACTGTAATTAAAGATGACCCAAATAAGTGGAGAGATATTCCATGTTCATGAAGAGCAGGATTTATTTTCTTGAAAACCTTTTTTTCCTCCCCATATTAATCTTTAATTCAAAGATATTCCAAACAAAATGTTGAGGGGCACTTTTAGTGTGTATATATATGGAATTTGACAAGCTGATTCTAAATGAAGGTTAAAGACCAAATAATTGAGAGGTGGAGTATCAGCAGAGGCTGACAAATAGAATAATGAAACAGAATAAAGAGTCCAGAAAGACACTCTGCACTTATGAAAACTTGATACATGGCAAAAGTGGTTTTACAGATCACTTGGAATAGGATGAATTATTCAAAAAACAATGCTGGGGCAATTGGTCTGCCATTAGCAAAAACTCAATTGGTTCCCTGCCTTACCCATACTCTGGACTAAAGACTTAAGTGTGAAAAACAAAATAAAGAAGGCTATAGGGCTTCCCTGGTGGTGCAGTGGTTAAGAATCTGCCTGCCAACGCAAGGGACACGGGTTCGAGCCCTGGCCCGGGAAGATCTCACATGCCGCGGATCAACTAAGCCCGCGCGCCACAACTACTGAGCCTGAGCTCTAAAACCCGCAAGCCACAACTACTGAGCCCACGTGCCACAACTACTGAAGCCCGCACACCTAGAGCCCATGCTCCGCAACAAGAGAAGCCACAACAATGAGAAGCCCGCGCACCGCAACGAAGAGTAGCTCCCGCTCACAACAAGAGAAAGCCCGCGCACAGCAACTAAGATCCATCACAGCCAAAAATAAAATAAATAAATTCATTTAAAAAAAAAAGAAGAAGACTGTGATGTTTTTCGGTCAAAGAAGAATTTCTTTTTTATTTTCTCTTTCAGTTTTATTGACATATAATTGACATACAGCAAAGAAGAATTTTTTTTTTTAGAATTCTTAAACAAGACTTGGAAAGCATAAATCATAAAGGAAAAGACTGATAAATTTGACTGGGTTAAAATTAATTTCTGTTAATATTTTATTATTTTCTGGTTAACCAAGGTAGGTTAATGGTCCCAGCTTTACACTCTCTGCGGGTAACAGAATAATGCAAATACATTAGCGCCGTTTCTACGGTGACTTTGCATTGCCTCCCTACTGTAGAGTAGGCAAAATGCACATGTCCACACAACTGAGTTTGAGCTTGACCACATGACTTGCTTTGGCCAACAGAATGCAGAATAACATATATGATGCTCAACTAGAGATGTCAAATGTGCTGGTGTGGTTTACCCTGCCCACTACCATCTATCATGAGAAGAGCATGCCCTGAATAGCTGCTGGTGTCACTGTCAGATAGCTCAGGAGTTGCCAAACTAGAGCCTGGGGGCCAAATCTGACCTGCCACCTGTTTTTGTAATGAAATGTTTACTGGAGTACAGTCATGCTTATTCATTTATATATTGTCTATGGCTGCTTTCATCATACAACGGCAGAGTCGGATAGTTGTAGCAGACCATATGTTCTGCAAAGTCTAAATTATTTGCTTACATGGCCCACTACAGGAAAAGTTTGCCAACTCCTAATATAGATTTATTGATTTTGCTTTTCTTCCGTTGAGAAAACTAAGGTATCCAGTCTACTGTGGTAGGCAATGTTCTATAACTATCCATAAAAACAAAAAAATTCATTGGTTAAATAACGACCATATAATAACTCTCTCAATAAGAAAATGTGTAGTTCTTCCCTCTATGGCCCGCATCCTGCAGCAAACAGTCAAGTCATAATATGTGAATTTTAGAAAATTTAAAGTAATCTATGAAACGTATTTTCAAATGTATTATTTGAAACTGATGAATAAGAAAAAGTAAAGGGACAAAGTATTTTTATCTTAAATATTTGCACCTCCAAAAGGCTTTCTGACAGCTTTCTCTGAAGAACTATTGCAATAGATTCTCAGTCCCTGTCTATTGCATCACCCTATTTATTTATTTAAAAATTTTCACAATTAAAAAAAAAAATAGTTGCTGGTGTCTTCAAATGAGAGGTACGTGGAGCAGACCTAACCAGACCTGAAGTCTGAAACAGAACCACCCTGGCGGACCAACAGACCTGTGGGTTAGGAAAATAAAATTCTGTTGCCTCAAACCATTTAGATTTTGAGGGTGCTTTTTAATACAACATTATTCTAGCAATAGCTGAGTAGCACATTAACTTAATTAAAAGAAAAAAATTATTTTGGAAGGATGCTGGGGGCTCACAGAGTCAATAACAGGGTGGAGGCGTGGAAACAGGCAGGAACTAGGATATTTCTTGAGGATAAGATGCAAAGACCCGCAAGAAGTCTGAAAGCAGGTTCTGGAAGGCTGGGATGAAATAGAATTCTTTTCTATTTCTTTGATCCTCCAGTCAAGATTCAAATACCAGGAAGAGAGAATGTAACTGACCTAGCTTGGGCCACCTCTCTACCCATTAATGAAGGAATGCTGGAATCTTGGTCACTGTCTCCCAGACTATGTCCAGTGGGAAGAAAGAATGCCCAAAAGGAAATGTTGTACTTTTAAAAAGATGGGTTTGAAACTGGGCAGCCAGAAACATGAAATGGCCAAGACTCATACTGACCAAGCAAACTTCTGGTTATGCTATTTCTTCCACCGAGGGCCTGAAGAAGAGAATACCCACCAGCATTTGTACTTACCTGTCAGTAATGATACTTTTCACAGTAAACTCGTGCTTGGTCTTGAGAAAAGGCTATCTAACTGTTACTTGCCAGAACTGTTTTCCTGTGTCTGTGTAGGACCTACCTCTGCATCCCAAGTGACTTCCTGGAGAGGGTCACCTTAGCCACTAGCTGGCCTCCTAGAGGTCTCCTCTGAGGCCACCATTTTCCACCACAGAGACTAGAGGAATAGTCTAGACAGAGTAAAGGGAGTAGCAGCAAGCAGGTTGGTTGGTATTAGATTTTACTTTGAAAACCTAGGTAATCAGAATAAGCTTTAGCTCACATAACCAGCTGGGCATAGCTGGAGTAACTTTGTGTTGGGGAATAACTCAAACAGAACTCTGTTTTAGGAAAATTATTTTTTCTAGGGTGTATGGGTTGGAGAACAGAAGGAAGCAACAATCCATGGGGTCTGTTGGTCTCTACAGTGCAGTTTTCAAGCTAGAAATATAACCATGAGGAACTTCTTTGAGATGTTTCCTACTCCCCAGAAGTCTCCCATCTAAGGCCAAGGCAAGCCTGGTCCTGCTAATCATCAGATACTAGATGAAATCAGTCGTGTTCCGGAGTGCATGGTATGGCATCAATAAAGGATTGGGGGTATTTCTACATCGGGGCTCCCAGACTATGAGCTATGAATCCTCTGGAGAGCCTTGGAGCTGTTGCAAGATACCACAAGTCTATATACACCCCAAACACAGTCTGAGGCTGGGTAGATAACATATCGTATATGTCTGCACTACTCTTCCCTAAATGTATGTAGAAGTGATTGGATTTAATTCAATGCAAATTCATTCTCAAGAGTTACTAGAGTCATAATAATAGTTTCTTGTTAGTATAGATTTTTATCAACCAATAAATATTACTGTCAGAGAGGGGTGTACAAACTAGAAATAATATAGCACCTGTCTCACTGAATTGATGTGAGGTTTAATTGATTAAAGTCCTGCGGGCTCTTAGAACAGTGCTTGAAACAGAGTAAATATTCAGTAAATGCCAATCATTATTATAAAGCGAGCTCCATGTTTAAAAGGTGGGAACTACTCATCTCAATAATCTCTAGAACCATTCTTGTGTCACTGACTTTTAATGGCTTTATGAATTTTATGATAAATCTTGTGAAGGGGAAAGAAATACTTTGAGATCTGTTGATCCTGCTGGTTCTAATTTCGAATGCATGAAATCACTATGGCTATAAGCTGTTCCCAACTCAGGTAGAAGGCATCCTTGGAAAAGAGCCCGTATCTCTTTGATTGACAGCGTGGTGGAGAGAGGCCAAACCCGGAGACCTCCGGGAACTGGTACAACCTTCACCTTGTTTCCTCCAGTGATGAATAATGAACTGCTGTTCGGTCAATAGCAGCTTGCCCACCGGAAAGCTCAACAGCAACTACTACCGTAACCACAAGGTGTCGCTGTGACCCAAAATTTCACACACGGGCATCAGTTCATTTTCCAAGCTTTCTTTCACAGTGCTTCTCAAACCCTACTGAGCGTACGAATCAGCTGAGGTCTTGTTAAAATGCAGAATCTAATTCATTAGGTCTGGGATGGAGCCTGAAATCCTGCATTTCTAACAAGGTCTCAGGTGATGCCGATGCTGGAGCTTTCGGCATTTCTGCACTGTGGTCTTGATGTGGGCCGGGAGTAAGAATTAAGTAGACCCGAAAGGCGGCCCCATTCTACGCCTTTCGGAGGTAGTGGAGAGGAAGAAGAAAAAAAAATGGGCAAAAAGAAAAATGGACAAAAGAAAAAGAGGGCAGCTTTCTTTTAACATGCCAATCCCACGAGCCTCCTGCGGTTCCGTCCTCTGAAGGGTGACTGATGTGGCAGGTGCCCTGGTCAAGGTGAGCCGTGGAGAAAGTCAGAAAGGGTTTTCCCGGGACGTTCTTTCTCTGACACGAGGGCTCATTAAAGAACTTATTGCAGAACTTAACAAAACACGAAGTGGCCAAATGCTTCAGCACACACTCCATAGCTCCCCCCAAAAGCCAATTCAGGTTTCTAGTAGAGTCCGTATAAATAGGCTGAGGGGAGCCAAACTGAGAATTGAAAAGGTGGCCTAGCCGGAAGAGACGCCGTGCTGATGGCGTTGCTCTTGCATGCACAATGGATCTATTTTAATATCTTGATCTTCTGCTTTCCGCCTCCGGAAAGGCCCGTGGGTGGTGAGCAACCAACGAAGTGAAACTGCTTCTAACCCGACTTCCCTGGGGCCCTGGCGTTAAGGTTAGATGCACGCTGCAAAATGAGAAGTTGCAGGGCAGCTGGCTCTCGCTGTGCTGCTGCTTCTCTTGTTTTTTCTTTTTGTTTTTTTATTTTCCGGTTTGGTTTTTCCTTTTCAGTGATCTTCGTTTATTATTTGTGGCCTTTTGGGGCCTGAAGCTGGTTTTAAGACAGAGATTTCAAAATGAAAAACAAATTTCTATCTATTCAGTTTTAATCTATTATATCAGTTCAGTTTAAAGTTTAGCCAGCTTTTGCTTGTAAAATCTAAGGAAGATGATAGCTCTCAGTTTTTTTTAAGGTTCTGACAATGGAGTTAATTTCCCCCCTCCGTCCTCTCCTGGGCCTCCTTAGGGGGTAAACCTCCCCATCCAATTTGCATAAAATATGCAGCAGGGCGTCCTATCAGAACCCAAACTGGGAAGAAAAGTTTCGCTGTTTGGATGATGTTCACTCCTCTCTGTTTACATGCATAAATTGCTATGAATAACTGGGGGGGGGGGGGAGATGGTGTTTTGGGGGGTCGCAAAGGAGGGGTGGGAAGGAGCACGGACAGGGGAAGGGAGGGGGCGCCGTTTCACACTCCTTCCTCCCTGGGCTGGTTCAGAGCTCCCAGGAAGGGATTTCCCAGGAACGGATTTCATAAGAGACTCGGTGAGACTCTGGATCCCAGCGTAGAAGCTTTGAAATGCTGAGATGTTGACAGCCTGTTTTGAGGAAAGAGGTTTCGTTGTTGCTTTTAATCTCGCGTAGCACATGTAGTTCAGCTATTTGTTTTGATTACATAAACCACATACTTGGCTTGGGGGAGCCGATTTCCTGAACTTTTTAAAGAATAAAATGTTTTAATATTCTAATTTGAACTTGTTATATAAATTGTAAAGGCTAAGAAATATGACACAATTTTATGGTCTTTGCACAATTATGAATCCTGAAACAATCTTGTACAAAAACTGGAAAGGGAAACAGCAAAGGACCAAAAATTATTTTTGCCCAATAGGCTAGTTATTCACAATTTTGCCTTCATAATTTATTATTAAGCATCAAAAGATCTAGTGATTTTTCTTCACTTTCACTTTTCAGAAAAATATTTGACAATGGGAAGAAATTAAAAGGTTATAAAAGTTATAGAAAAATTTCACCAGATCATTATTTTGATTATACATACTTATGGTACTTTTTTTACAAAATTTATTTATTTTATTATTTATTTATTTTTGGCAGTGTTGGGTCTTCGTTGCTGCGTGTGGGCTTTCTCTAGTTGCGGCGTGTGGGGGCTACTTTTTGTTGCGGTGCGCGGGCTGCTCATTGCGGTGGTTTTTCTTGTTGCAGAGCATGGGCTCTACATGCGTGGGCTTCAGTAGTTGTAGCACATGGGCTCAGTAGTTGTGGCTCGCGGGCTCTAGAGCTCAGGCTCAGTAGTTGTGGCGCACAGGCTTAGTTGCTCTGCGGCATGTGGTATGTTCCCGGACCAGGGCTCAAACCTGTGTCCCCTGCACTGGCAGGCAGATTCTTAACTACAGCACCACCAGGGAAGTCCCCCTTATGGTACTATTTTTATTGGAATGAATATGCGGTGTTTTCCTCTTTCCTTAGTGTCTCTTTAATCAGGAAGTTTTCTGAGGTTGTGTATATAGCCACAGTCACTTTTTATTTTAAAAAGTTGACTGGTACTTTATAGATTTGGTAGTTTTATAGTGTATATTTATGTGCACCCAAATCAATACATTTGTTTTTGAAGGTTTATTTATCTATTTCTCTAACAGAGTCATTTAATATGACATCAGATTTTAAATTATTAGTCACTTTCAGATAAACTGTAAGCACCAATAGGATTGTCTTACGTTTCCTAATTTTTTTTTTTTATTGAGGCATGATTCACATTTAATATTACATTAGTTTCAGGTGTACAATATAATGATTAGCTATTTGTATCTATTGCAAAATGATCATTACAGTAAGTCTAATTAACATCTGTAACACCATAATAACATTTGTAACACCATACATAGTTACAAATTTTTTTCTTGTGATGAGAACTTTTAAGATCTTCACTTTTAGCCACTTTCAAATATGCCGTACAGTATTATTAACTATAGTTACCATGCTGTACGTTACATCCCCATGACTTATTTTATAACTAGAAATTTGTACCTTTTGACCCCCTTCACTCATTTCACCCACAACTCTACCCCTGCCTCTGGCAACCACCAATCTGTTCTCTGTATGTATGACCTTGTTTTTTTGTTTTTGGTCTTGTTTTTGTTTTAGATTCCATATATAAGTGAGATCAAGTAGTATTTGTCTTTCTCTGCCTGACTTACTTCACTTAGCCTCATGTCTTCAAGGTCTACCCATGTTGTCACAAATGGCAAGATTTTTTTTTTATGGCTAAATAATAATCCATTGTTTATACACCACATTTTCTTTATTCATTCACTATCCATGAACCCTTAGGTTAGTTCCATATTTTGACTATTGTACATAGTGCTGAAATGAACATATATTCTTTTCAAATTAGTGGTTTTTGTTTTCTTCAAATAAATACCCAGGTATGAAATTGCTAGATCATATGGTAGTTCTCTTTTTAATTTTTTGAAAAAACTCCCTGCTGTTTTTCATAGTGACTGCACCAATTTACATTTCCAACAACAGTGCACAAGGGTTCCTTTACCTCCACATCCTTGCCAACATTTGTTATTTCTTGTCTTTTTGATGACGGCCATTCTAACAGGTGTGAGGTGGTATCTCGTTGTGGTTTTGATTGCATTTCCCTGATGATTAGTGATGTTGAGCCTGTTGACTTGGTGAGATTCTGAATCTTAGCATTGCAGCTATGGGATACTGAGATGTCGACACCCAGTTTTGAGGAGAGAGATATTGAACCCACCACCATATGGAGCTCAGCATGGCTTCTCACCTCAAGATAAGTGGATTTGGGATTACTGGGAGAAAGCACCCTTAGCATGAACATTAGCACCATCAAGAAGGCACTTCATTCAGCGACGTCAATAGTGCAAGACTCCTTCAAGGACCTTGACAGGCCCCAGTCTAGCTACCTGAGATAGCTGGAGTGGAGTAGACTGTGGTGGTAACAGATGGTGAGAGTGGCTGACAGTGTGGGATATGAGCACACACAAGGCTCCTTGGGATCCCACAGAAGTATTCATAGGGACCAAGAATTTGGGGTCATTGATGTTGAGGAGCCTTCTTTGTAGCCACGGGCAGTGAGGGCTGGAAGCATTTGGGTTACACACCAAACCATGCTAATTGCTCTTATGCCAACAAGATCCCTCCATCCGAGAACAGGGTCTAGCAGGAACAGTAGTTAGTTTCCAAGCTCTTGGGAGGCAGCCTAGCAGAAAAGATAAGAAAGCAGGCTCTGTAATCAGACCACCTTGAATTTCTGTCATTTACTAGCCACGAAACCTTAACTTTTTGGTACCTTGGGTACTTTGTCTATTATATGAGAATAATAATAAAATTTAATTCACTGGTCTATGAGGATTAACAGGTAAAGTTCATAACAGCCTTAGAACAGTGACAGGCACATATAAACCCCAAGAAGGGTCAGGTTTGTATTGTTACACAGTAGGCCAGGATACTTCAAACAGCATCATGGAGACTGATTCACCCCTTTTTTAGAAATAAAAGAACCAGGAGGAGGTTGAAGGCTGATGGGTCTTTGGATCTCCTCAGGGCTAGTGAGTCTAGGAATTAAAAGAAGACATTGGTCCTAATGACAATGAGAGCTAACCTGGTAGAGATTCTTCCAGCATATGTCTCTGGTCTATTTTTTTCCCAGGACCAAAGGTACTGCTTCCAGGAAGTCAAACACTTCAGGGCCTTAGGATTGGAGAGTTCCTGGGCACAACTAAGGCTCTAACTTCCTCCATGGGGAGAACATAAGTTAATAATGTGGTACTTTCACCCATCGTGATATAAAATAAGATGCCTCTTCTTCTTTCAGTTTTTTATGAAAACCATAGGAGGAACTTCCTATAACCTTAATATCATGGTACTAGAATTTGCCTGTTCCAAACTGTCAGATCCATCAATCTTAGCACTGAATTTCACCACATCCCCATTAGCACTCGAGACAAAAACTGTCCTGAAACTGAAATAAGTCATTGTGCCACCAAGAAATAAGAAGCAATGTATGTTCTGGCTGCATAAGCCAGGATATTCTCCTTCTCAGAGCTGCCTCGGGTGTGCAGGGCGGCAGGAAAAGTTTTTTTTGCAGAGCTCCTGTCTTTTATAGTTATTATATAAATAACCTGATTTTAAAATGTTTCAAAAGGTACAGACCTATGTGAAGTACAGTGACTTTTCCATGGAGATGGATAGAGAAGAGTTACTTGTACATTGTCCATTGTCCATTGTGCCTCAGAAGATTCTTTGTAGGGTCCAAGCACCTTCTCGCCCTGTTCAAATCCAGGAACCATCTCTTCAGGCATTTTATTGTCCAATGTACTGTTCCTGGTTAATTTCCACCAAAAAAAAAAAAGCAATGCTGTAATTAACCACACAGACCACGGCTCTTCGGAACCTGCTTCCATTAAACAGTATAGATCTTCTTGCCTCTGCAGTTCCCTGATAGCATGTCTGTAATGATGGTTTTATTACTACTCATGTCACTGCATCTGTCCACAATGCCTTACAGTGACTCTCTCTCAAAGGTTGGTGCTGTGCCTCACTGATGCAAGTCTTCCCCAAAGTATGCAGGAAAACGTAAACTAATATTTGTTTTTTGGTCCTGTTTAGTCTAACATTCAGAATTTTATGGTGGAAACATAGAATAAGGCATATTCCAGTTGTGTCTTCTCTTGGACTCTTGAGATGGTAATCACTGCATCCCTAGAATGGGAGCTCTTTCAGTGTTGACTGAAAACGCACCATCGCCAGTGGGGAGGGTAGTGAGGGGTCCATGCAAGAAGAGAGAGGCTCAGTTCCGCTCCCACAACATATGTCCTCCCCTTATGAACATGGCTTACGACAGGGAGAGCATGATGTCATCATGTCAACGGGAGGTGAGAGAGGACATTGACCGGAAAGCCCATTGGTGTTCAGTCTTGAAAGCCATCCTCCAAGGACTACCTAATACATGGCACAGAACTGCAGCAATGGTGGTTATCACCCGGGATGCTGGGGGCTGGGGGATGAAGCGGGCAGCATCTGCTGTCACACCTGTCACAGGTACTGAAGACAGGAGGTGGCACCACAATCAAATCACAGATGGACACAGGCCTACACTGCTGGCTCAAGCCCAAGGGTTGGTGGTAGACTGTTGGTAGCCCAGACCCCCCACGTCATCTTGTGGTCGATATGTGAGTCACCCCAAATCAGCACATGTGCACCGTTCTGGTGGCCCAATCTTGGGTGACCCCACGCTGCTTCAGCCGGCAGAAGTGATCTTCTTGCCGGACTGTCCACCTCAAATGGAGGCCCAACCACCAGTCTCTGAGAGGACCGCATAGGCGTGAGATCCAGAGCTCCGCAGGATACCTGGTTGGCCTCATGTGCAAGGCAGAGGGTCAGAAAGTACCTTGAAGGGTCAAGTGAAGACCAGGATCCATGTGGGTCTGGATGTGGGCCAGGGACATCCTGTTTGGAGGACATTGTCAGGCCTGGCCGTACCAGGGCTTAAGAATGTACCCATCATTACAGACATGCCATGAGGGAACTACAGAAGCAAGACCTATCGGAAAATTCAAGGAAGTCTCTCCAAAGATCTGGGGGTGGGGGAGAGGGGAAGGCGTCTGAGGAGTGGACCATGGCAGAGGCTTTATTGGCCCAGAACTTCCCCTTCTCCTCTTGAAAAGCTGATACAGCAACAAGAAGAGGGACACTGATGGGGGTTGGGGGGGACCATAAAACCCATTTGTGGTGATTCCTATAATCTGCAGACTCTGAAATTCAAGGGCTGTCCACAGCAAGCCCCTGAGATGAAGCAGATCCCAACAGGTGGAAGTAAAGAGAAGAGCCAAAGGTGGGGGGCAGGGGGAGACGACCCAGGGACGGCTGGTCCCAGAAAATGTAAGCAAAAATATAGTTATTGAAGGTGAGGGAGGCTCCCTGCCGAGTAAATCTATGTGCCTGATGTACAACAAGGGCTGACACTGAAGTGGGTGGCCTTGGCTGCCCTGCTGGACCTGAGAAGAGCAGAGGCGGCCAATCAACGAAGTGTCTACAGACAAACTATATTTCCTCTGGAAAATCCTTGGAGAGTAGCTATGTGCCAGGCACTGTCCTGGGCAGAGGTAGAAGCAACATCTGTGAGCAAAATAGACAAAATCTCTGCTCTAAAGGAGTTTGCATTCTAGTGGGGGAAGATGGAATAAGCAAAATAAATAGAAAAATGATAATGGAGGGCTGAGATCAGTACCAGCTTCACACAGGTGAAAAACGGAGCTAAGGGACCATGGGAAGTTTCCCCAGCAGAGTACCAGTGATGAAGCCGTCCTCACAACCTCCAGGGGAAACCAGGATCCCAATTATTCTTCATCCTTTATACGAAGAACACGTTCTGGCTTGTGGACAAAGGGTGGCTAATCTGAGAAGCTACCTCCGGTCGTGAGTTACTGATAGAACAAGAACGTTGTTTTAGGAATGTGAATCAGGTTGCAAATGCAGGATGCCCTGGTGAGTAGGTAAAGACTGCAGACAGAAACCAGATCTCAAATAATTGTGGGGAAGATTTAGGGGTTGTCCAGCTGCTAAAATCAGAAGTTGCTGAGAACTAAGCCTAATGTGTTATTTTTTTTAATTATAATAAAATGTCTATTTAAAAAACTGTATTACTAAACTGGGGACAGGAATAACTGCCATGAATAACCCAATCCTGACAACTTTAGGGCTGATGTTATCCTCTTTGTTTGTTCCAAGTTAATTAATCTGTAAAGGTAAGAGTCTCACACTAATTTATGCAAGATCGACAAAGTCTTTATACAGTGTCTGTCTGACTCTTTCCGAAGCCGTGAATCACACTAATATCAGCAGCCCAGCTGCTGGGACCCTGGGAGGAGAGGTGTTCTCCTAATCCTCTGCCATCTCTCCACTGTGGTTTCCTCGGGTTTCCCCTTCTACCAGACGGACCAAGGCTCACCAGGAAGGAAGAAGAGAGACACTCAGCCTCAGGGCTGCTGAACTGTAGCTCCTCAGAGTAGACTGGCCGTCGGCCAAATGGAAGTACAACCCACTTCTAGATTGACACCAGCCTTCTCCCTACACTCTCAGGCTGACCTTCTTGAGTCCACTTTTTTTAATGACTACTAGTGTGAGGAATTCATACGACCACAAACTATAAGGAAACACAGTAGATGCAGAGCCCAATTTTAGCCTGCTTAGGAGATTGGTTTTATTAGCTCGAACGAGCTGAAATAGATGTCTTTGTAAGTCAAGAACAACCAAATATTGGCAAATTCACCTGATTCAAGCTGTACTCAGGAATCCGTCAATTCTGGGTTCTCAGTCTTCTCTTCCTTTCACCTATTCCTGCTCTTCCTCTTCAGCTTCTCAGAATTTGCCTTCAAATTCCACTCTCTATCCTGAAGCCAGTTGAGTCCCTACTAAGTTCCTCTAGCCAACCCAACGTCCATTCCATAAACATTCATTGAGCATCTTTTCTGAACCATGGACTGAGCAAACTGCCGCTGTTACAAGGGCAGAGGGAAGTCTGTCCTCACCTTTGAGGAGCTCATAGAAGAGTAAGAAAGGGATTTTTTTAAAGATATAGAATCAGTTTGGTGATGAAAATATGTCCCAAGTGTTACAGAGAATAGAGGAACGTCATGCTTGGGGGAAGAAATGAGGAAAGTTTCAAAGAAGAGTCGACATTTGGATTGTGCCTGAAGGATATGTAAGATTTCCTAAACAAACCAAGTCAGGAAAGGTATCACAGGCAGACATGATGCCGAGTTCTAGAGTCTGGGGGCATGAAAGGAGATGTGTGTTCTGGGAAAGGGCCAATAATTTGATAGGGTTCAATGATAGGAAGCAAGGCGATCGGTGTCAGATCTTAAAGGCATTTCCTTCCTTTATCATGTGGGTGAGCCACAGAAATTTTCCTAATCAGGGAAAGAACATGTTTGTTCTTGATGTTTGTTTTTGAAATATAATTTTGCAAAATTCAAGAGAGCTTGTTTTCTTCCAATGAACTGTGAGGCTAGAAGGGAAGATCAAACAAAATGAGTAGGATGTGTAGGCTTTTAACATTATCTTTATTGTTTTCTCTGCTTGCAAAAGAAGTATAGATTCATTCTAACCAACTCCAACATTACAGAAATATACAACATAGAAACCAAATGCTCCGTGTAATCCAAACTCCCAGACCCTAACCACTGTTACTACACCAATGTACAGGTATAGATTCCTTTAGACTCCTATTTCAATGTATAAACCAAAATATAACTTTCTCCATACCAGAAAATATAGAGCTACCTCATTTTTTAATGGCTGTGTAATATTCTGTTGCATTAATGTACTATAATTTGTTAGATCAATCCTTATTTTGTGGACATTTGAGCTGTTTTTAATTTTTCATGATTACAAACAATGCCAGGATGAATACCTTTTTTACATAAACCTTTGCAAATTGCATTTCTCTAGGATACATTCTTAGAGCTCCTTCAAGGAACTGACATGAAGGAATGATCATTTTTCATTTGAATAGATATTGCCAAATTGCCATCATAAAGGTTGTATCAATTTATATCCTAACAGTATATTCAGGTCCCAATTTCCCTAGGGGTGGGTGGGACTCTATTGGCAGTCTGTTCTTATCAGAGAGATTGCAGAACCTCGAGACTCTTCATTCAGTTCTGTGAATGTCTGCAGTTCACACATCTCTCTGGTTTCTAATAAATTAACACGAATAGCAGCTCGAAGGTTTGCCCAAAAAAGGCCACACTTACGCCTATCCTTGGGCCATTCCAAGTATGCTTTCTTTTCCATGAGAGTTTTCAGCTTAGGATACCTGGTAGGAATACAGTAGAGCGGAATGGGTTCCAGTAAGATAAGAATTATGTAATCAGAACTTTCATGGAAGAGATCGTGATGGGCAAAGTAGAGTTCATAATGGCACCACTCCGTCTGGACAAAGTTGGGAGACAAAACAAAGATGGACTTATAACTTTTCTCAATGCAGTTTATGGTATCTTCAGTAATGCTCTTGCCAGGGTCAGAGTTTCCCTCATGAAGGCAAATCAGGACAGAACCATCTTCTTTCTCTACATTGGGAATCAATTCATACTTCACCCAGGCAGAATCATGTTCACTGTATGAAATAAACACATGGAATTGGATATTTCTCTTGAGCTGTTCTTGGGTTGTCTTCCTAAACCTGTGCCATGTCTGTGTCCATTGACCTAGCATCCTGAGATACCAGGGCAGATCGAAGTGGAGGCAGCAGAAGGCCACAGCCATCCCCAGAACTAGCATGATAACCACAATGGTGACAATCAACAAAGGTGTGTTGCAAGATATTTCAGGAAGATGAACATCTTTTAACTGAGTCCCCTTTAGATTCAAAGGGTATTCACAGATGTATGAATCTGACCATCCAACCATCATGCCCTCTGAGTATTTTTCAAGCTGAATGAAATCTCTTAATTCACAGGTACACCGGAATGGATTTCTTCCTACATTTAGAGTCTTAACTTCCTGGCAGCTCTGGAAAAAATCCAGAGATGGGCTGAGAATTAAGTTCATTTCAATGTTCAGAACTGAGAGTCTTCTGAAATGACTGCACCCAGGAAGATCAGTTAGAAAATTAAATGCAAGATTTAACTCTCGCAAGGATGTCAGGTGAATAATGTCTTTAGGGACAGTTTGAATTTTGTTATTATTCAAGTCAAGTATTTGAATATTTCTGGGCAAGCACCTGAAAACAGAATCAGCAAATTTGTTGGATGACAAGTTCATGGTGATCAAGGTTTCCGGCCACAAGCAATTTTCATCATTTTCATGTTGTAACAGATTTTCGCTCAGATCTAAGTGCCTCAAGGATGTGTTGCCGGCAAAGCAACTCACTAAGGAAAGTGTCTCCAATTTATTGTCCTTCAAAATGAGAGTTTTCAAATGAGGCAGTTGGATAGAATTTTTAAACACGTCATCTGTTAAGATATTGTTAGCAAAATTTAAATATTGGAATCTTGTAGGATATATAGGGAACAGCATGTGAGGCATTTGTGCATCTGATATTGTCAGGTTTTCTATATCCATTTTGGTAAAAAGCAAGTAGACTCTCTCCTGTGGGATATTAAAAATTCTGAAATGTACATTCTCCAATTTTATAGTTCTCATTACAGTATTTGAGTAGTCAAATGAATTATGGTCAAGATAAACCTTACCTCCAAAAGTCACATGTTGAATCTGGAAGTATTCTACTGATGTATGCCAAACAAATTGGAAGATAAGCAGAAGATCATCCCAGAGTAAATCAACTTTATTAAGTAACAGAATGGATGTCTTGGCATTCTCTAAAATAAGATTTTGCTGAGTTTCATAACTTGCAAATTGGCTTTTGCCATCTATATTCGTAATTTCTAATATTTTTGAAGTCTTCATTCCATCACGCAAAAGAACCCAGAAATTTGTGTTCATTGGTAAAACAATGTGAAGTTTTGTTGTGTTTAAGATGGGCAGGCTACCTTCTTCATAATGAGAAAGAGTTCTCAATCCTAAGAAGACAGTATTTAGATGCAAATGAGCAATTTTCTGGAAATCTGATTTTTGTATTTTTGCCCCACTCAAACCTAGGATTTCCAGGTGTGACATGTTGCCAGTCTCCTCACAGATAGGCACGGTGTCAAAGTCATTGAAGGACAGATCTAAATGTCTGAGACCTGCCAGTGAGAACCAAGTTACACTCTTCAGTCTGTTGTAAGACACATCTAAATATCTTAACTCCTTGTTGAATTCAAAGGTCTTGATATCCAGCTCTTGGATTCTGTTACGGCATAGAATCAAAACTTTCAGTTTAGAGAAGGAATGAAAATCTGAACGCTGGAGTTGAAAAAGGAGGTTGTAGGACAAATCCAGTATGGTTGTGGTTGGGGTCAAGTCTTCAGGAACCTTTCTTAAAGACATGTTGGAGCAGTTGGTAGTCAATTCTGTTTCTTCTGGCAGCTTTGAAGCCCCACTATGCACTGACGTAACAATACTACAAAATATGTAAATGCTTCTGATATGTTTCATTGTAATTCTGAGGATTTTATCACTGGTTCACCTCAGATGAGTTTTTTCACACATCACCTCATATGAATGAGGAAGATGAGTTCAACTCCTAGAAAGACAACATATAATGTTAAGTGGTTATGTGATTTGTTAAACCCTGTAGATTTTTTTTTTTTTAATGCCAACATCTGACTATATTCACCAAGAATTTGGAATAGGGTTCCAACCCATTTATTGAGTCTTTGACTTGATCTCAGAGCTTGGCTCATAGATTTCCAAGCCAGTTACTGTGTCACACCCCCATCACTGAGGCAAGTCAGGATTCCCAGAAGGGAGATAGATATATAATAGTTGGCAGAAGTTCCTCCCACCCAGTTCAAATTAGGGACTGTGTTGCTAGGTCATATTCAACACCCCCCTGCCACATCCCCTTTTGATAGCCTGAAAGCTTTAAGAAAATTAAAAGAAATTTTTAAAAATTAAGATTTTTTTAGAGCAGTTTAAGATTCATAGCAAAATTGAAGGGAAGGTACAGAGATTTTCCATATCCCTCCTGCCTCCACACATGCACAGCCTCCCCCAATATCAACACACCCACTGCAGTGGTGCATTTGTTACAATTGATGGACCTACATTGACTCCTCATAATCATGCAAAGTCCATAGTTTAAGCTATCGTTCACTCTTGGTGTTGTACATTCTAAGGGTTTGGATACATTATGGATACATAATGACGTGTATCCATCATTATGGTATCATACAGAGTATTTTCATTTCCCTAAAAATCCTCTATGCCAATTCATCTCCGCCCACCCCACAACCGCTGGCAACCACTGGTCTTTTTATTGTCTCCATAGTTTTGCCTTTTCTAGAATGACATATAGTTGGAATCAGACAGTATGTTCCTTTTTCAGATTGGCTTCTTTCTCCTAGTAATATGCACTTAGGTTTCTTCCATGTCTTTGCATGGCTTGATCGTTCATTTCTTTTTAGCACTGAATAATATTTCATTGTCTGGATGTACCCCAGTTTATCCATTCACCTACTGAAGGACATCTTGGTTGCTTCCAAGTTTTAGCAATTATGAATAAAGCTGCTATAAATACCTGTGTACAGGTTTTTGTGAGGACATAAGTTCTCAGTGAAAGTAATTCTTCATCACTGAATGCTGTGGGCCCCTGAATTAATGCCATGAAGTTGTTCTTCAACTTTGTATTTGTGAACATAGAGAGTCTCTTGAGTGAATATCTGACTTTCAGTAACACTTACCCATGTGTATAGAAGGTCCAAAACACGGAAATAAACAGAATGGTTCCTGTCCTTGTGCCTCCATATGTCTTTAGGTGGGTGGCAAAAGCAATCTGGACCACTGCTAAATGGTGATAATGATAGAAACAATTTCCATTTCTTGTAGCTTTTTGATGTGCTAAGAGATATACTAAACCCTTCACATATATTATCTCACTTATCCATCACAAAATTCTGGGAGAGAAGTACTATTACCCACATTTTATAGATGAAGAAACTCATGGATGCAGAATTCTGAGGATTTTGAGAGAAGAATCAGGCTTCAAGTGTTTGTTTAGACACAGAACAGAGGTGCTTGGAGAACTAAGAATTTCATATTATTATTCAAGATATTTATTGAGTACCTACTCTGCCAGGCACTTTTTCTAGCCACTGAGGATATAACAGTGAATAGAACAGATAGAATTTCTCTTCTGACGCAGCTTATATTCTAGTAAGGGGTAAGAAAGGAGAGACTATACACAAAATAATAAATTTATCTGTTAGGTGATGATCAGGGCTAGAAAGAAAATAACTAAATGAGGGGACCTGAGGGTGACTGGGGAGAGATATTTTGTACAGGATGGTCTAAAAAAGCCTCACATGACCTTCATGCAAAGATCTAAAGGGACTGAGGAAGTGAGCCACTTGTTGTCTGGGGATAGAGTATTCTGAAGAGAGAGAGCAGGTACAAGTTCAGAGACCTGATTGGGGGGACATGTTTGGAAAATGCGAGGAATGACTTGTGGAATTGGGGGAGGTGGATTGAAGACGGCAGACCTTGTAAGGATTGGGGATTTTCCTCTGACTAAAATAAGAAACCAGTACAGGATGTAGAGGAGTGGTAGATTCTGATGTACATCTTAAAGAGTCCTCTGCTTGTCTGTTGGAAATGACTGGAAGGGCACAAGCCTGGCAGGGAAGATCCCCAGGACACTATGGAATAATTCATGCAAGAAAGAAGGTAGAGAGGGAGGTGGTGAGAAGTGGTTAGATTCTACTATTAAATTAGTAAATTCTTCAACTTTACGTCCTCCCACAACAGGCACTCTGAAAACACAAGGGAAGGTAACTAGCAGTGGTGAGAGTTTTCCTGCTTCTACTTGCATGTGTTTAATACGCATTGACCCTCAGTCTCCCTCAGACTGGTCACTCCCATAGACAAACAGGAGGAACAAGAGGCAAACTCATGGTGTAGTGAGACTTCTCTGTACTGTTCGTGCTGTCCTGTTGTTCTGAGAAGCTGTGTGCGTGTGTGTGTGTGTGTGTGTGTGTGTTGTGTGTGTGTGTTGTGTGTGTGTGTATGCACCCATGCAGGGATGGTGGGGAGAAAAACTGGCAGAGCTAACACAAAAGGATACCTGGAATATTACTCGCTCTCATCTGGATTTTTCTTTCTCTAGAACCTGTCTGGTTTTATTGTTGTGGTTGTTCTTGTTGAAATGAAGAAATTCTAGAAAACATGTTGATATTTCCTAAGATAACTTACAAATGAAAATACTTTATAAAATCGTTTCATAGAAAATAGGAAAAGGGAAAGAGAAATGTCATGTCAAGCATCCTGTGATGTGAGTGTGAAGAGAGAATGTTGATTTTTGATATTCCTTGTCCATTGTGCCCTCAGTGGAAGAGGACCATGAAAGGCACTGGCTGGGGGTGGGGCTGAGGAGGGGCGAGCCCAGAACTGGCCTTTCACTTTTCCGCTGAGATAGTCCCTCCATGTTTATTTCCTCCAGTCCATCCCACGCAGCCCTTTCTTGGTCATCTCCTTTTTCTGTAACATTTAATATACCATCCAATGATCAAAATAAGAACAAATACCAACACAAAAAAAGAGTCTCTGTGATATAACTTTATGTCCATGGTTATTTTCCAGATTTTAGGAATCCAGCAAAATAAATTAGTTGCCAATACCATAATTTTAATCCATACCCACATTTAAGATGACCTGAGTAATTGTTCTGTTTGATAAATCTACACATTTATTCAGCATGTCTGGTAGCATCTCCACGCCATATTGACTCTCATGCAAATGAGGCAGTGGCCACCTGATATCTTTTTGGATAACAACTACCATTCACTTACTTTCTGTAGATTGATTCCTACAACCACCACCTTGTAAGGTAGGTGCTATCACTGTTCATCCTTTACAGGTAGAGAAGGTGGCTCTCAGAGAGGCCCTGTAACTGCCTCACAGTCACAACTTAACCCGTGGTGAGTGCAGAGCCTGGGCTCTTAGCCATTCTGCTATCTTGTCTCTCTAGGGTGAGTCAAGATAAATCTGTTTTCAAAATACACTATAATACATTAATCATAATGAAATTATAGCTCACTACGTCATACTGAGTCTTTAACGTTTCCTTATACACAGTTCAAGGAATCCAGTGAATAAGTCTGCAAGTGCCACCCAACTTAGGATTTAGGTCAGTTACTTACAAGGATTGACATGGATTGAGCCATTATGTTGAGCACTGTCTTGTCGAAGCCACTGTATTTTGGGGTCACTTGTTACAGCACCCTGCCTATGTCCTACCTAACGTACTATTGCATTTAGAATGAAATCCAAACTCCCAATACTGGATTATAATGTCTCCCAGGAGCTGGTCTTGCTTCCTCCTGGGATCTCGTTTCATATAACTCTTCTCCTGACCCTCTGCACTCCAATCATACTGCCCCTTTCTTTGTTCCTTGGCCACATCATGCTTGCCCCAACCTCAGGGCCTTTACCCTAGTTTTTCCCTCAGCTTGGGATGCTCTTCTCTCATCCTTCCTTGGCTGGATCTTTCTTATCATTTAGGTCTTGGCTTAAAGTTTATCTCCTCTAAGGAACCTGATTTGACCATCTAATCTAAAGAGGCCATTTTGGGCTTCCCTGGTGGTGCACTGGTTAAGAATCCGCCTGCCAATGCAGGGGACACGGGTTCGAGCCCTGGTCCAGGAAGATCCCACATGCCGCGGAGCAACTAAGCCCGTACGCCACAACTACTGAACCTGCGCCCTAGAGCCCATGAGCCACAACTACTGAAGCCCACAGGCCTAGAGCCCGTGCTCTGCAATAAGAGAAGCCACCGCAATGAGAAGCCCGTGCACCGCAACAAAGAGTAGCCCCTGCTCACCGCAACTAGAGAAAGCCTGCGTGCAGCAACGAAGACCCAATGAGCCAAAAATAAATAAACAAAATAAATAATTTTTTTTAAATGGGAAAAAAAGGCCGTTTAGATTAACTTGGTGTTCGTTCCCTTCATCCTATTTTATTTCTCTACAAAATAGAGCACTTACCACTATCTGAAACTTTTGTTCATTTATTTGTTTGTTGATTACTTCCCCACCGCTCACACCCATGAGAGAAGGGGTCCGACAATCTTGCTCATCTCTGTATTCCCAGCACAGAGAATAGTGCCTGGTACATGGCATGTGCTCAGTAAATACATTAATGTATATATGAGTAAATGATCTCAATTTTGTATTCCTTAGCACAATGCGGTACATAATATGCTCTCAAAAATATGTATCGGATGAATTAACTGGAGTTATGATTTTCTGTTAAAATGCAGTGCATGATAATCAGAGAATGAGTTTAGTGATAGGAATTGATCACTAAGGCATAAAAGAGATAATGTATATAAACCACTTGGTATCACACCTAGCATATCACAAATGGAAGCAGTTATTAGGACCAAGACTAGGATGATTTCAGGCACAAATTTTAAGACGCACCAAGAAACTCAGTAATCAAGATAAATAATATTTTAATAAAATATTTTAAAATTAATATAAAATCCATAATGAACAAAATATCAAATTTTTTCATAAAGACAGGGTTAGTATTACTGATTTTTCCTCTTGTCTCAGGTTCCAGTATGGCTTGGTAGGACATTGGCAGTTATAGTCATTAAGAAGATGAAGTGTTTTTAACATTATTATCTCACAGAGTAAGTACTTCAGTTCATAGCAACTTACTTTAAGTCGCGCCTATGTCTAGGAGCTATGGCCCTTGAAAAATGCTATGTCTAGGAGCTAAAGCAACCCAGTTGCTTTATCTGGAATCCCCTGAGTTGAGATGTCATAGCTTTCATGTTTTACCCACCTCTTCTCTCTGCCCAATACCACAACCTCATGTGAAACTTATTCTAAAGAAGTGAGAGGAACTAACTCTTTCTGAACTTCTCTTAATATAATAAGATAAAAAGGTCCTCTCAGGCAATGCATATAAATTATGGCATTTCATTTAAACATTTTTAAAAGTAGGACAAACTTTTGATGAAAGATGCAGTCAATAAATATGTTACTATCATAGTCATGCTACTGTTACTGGGTGCTGAAAGCAGGTGAAAAACAGAATGACTTTCTTTAATAGTTTATGATTTAAAAGTCCAAGTCAAAAGACACCATGAAATGATTATTGGTGGCCTGCCAAAGAATACTTAAACATCTAATTTCTCTTTACCCAATGATGCAAAAAAAAAATGGAGAAGGGGTTAAAAACCCATCGAATGTTGAATAATCTTTACAACATAAGAGTAAGAAAGACTGACATTTTATGAGCGTTTCCCGTTTGCCTGGCACAGAGCTAAATGCTTTCCATACATTCATTATCTTGTTCAATCCTCTCAACAACCCAACAAAATGATGGATATTTTTATCCCCATTTTACAAATGGAGGAGCTAAAACTCAGAGGTTAAGTAACTTGTCCAAGGTGAGCCAGTGAATAAGCGGTAGAGCATGAATTTGAACCCAGACCTATGTGTTCCTTCGGAACCCAAATGGAAGGCATTTCAAACTCTGAAATGAAAGAGTTTAGGGTGTGATTACCGAGGCTAATTCCGTTGCCAGGACTAATTGCCACTGTGGCCTCTTCCTCTCTTCCCACCTTATGTGCCTCTCTCCGAAGCTATTTATACTCTGCTAGGTGTCATAAATGTCCAGAAACCAGCAAAAGGAAACCCAAACTCTCAAGCACCTGCAAGACAATTCCTCAGGTCAATAGTGATCAATAGTAAGCCCAAGGTCACTCACTAATCATTAACATTTAGATTAGTATAGGCAAAATAATAAATACTGAAAATCTGAACAAGGCTACTTTCCTCCCATTTACTGAATAAGTCTGAAAAATCTGAAAATCTGAACAAATCTACTTTCCTCCCATTTTCTTTAGAAATGACCCATGCAGCCCTTATTTCGTTTTCATGAGTGTTACAGCGAACAAAACTAAAGAGTTCTTACCCTCAGGCTTGCAGCGTCTCCGTCAGAGCTGCAGGTGTGGATGATCATAGACAACACTAGAATTGGCTGGAGGAGTGATTGAATCAAGCTTTTCTGTGAAGCTTACGCTCCTTTGCCCTCTACTGCACAGTGGTGGCATTACACGTTGCATGAGTTCATACAATCTTAGATCACTTTTTAAAGAATTGCAGTAAAATACACATAATGTAAAATTTACCATTTTAACCATTTTAAGTGTACAGTTCAGTGGCATTAAGTACATTCACATAGTTGTTCACCCATCAGCATCACCCATCTCCAGAACCTTTTCATCGTCCCTCCCTGAAACTCTATATCCATTAAGCAGTAACTCCCATTCCTCCCTCTCTTCAGTCCCTGGTAACCACTATTCTACTTTCTGTCCCTATAAATTTGCCTACTCTAGGTACCTCAAATAAGTGGAATCATACAATATTTGTCCTTTTGTGACTGGCTTATTTCATTTAGCATAATGTGTTCCAGGTTCTTCCATGTTGTAGTATGTATCACAATTTCCTTCTTCCCTTCTTAAGGCTGAATAATGTTCTGTTGTATGTATATACCACATTTTGTTTATCCATTCATCCATCAATGGATATTTGGGTTGTTTTCACCTTTTGACTATTGTGAATAATGTTTCTATGGACATGGACGTGTACAAATATCTGTTCAAGTCCCTGCTTTCAGTTCTTGTGGGTAGATTCCTAGAAGTGGAATTGCTGGATCATATGGCAATTCTACGTTTAAATTTTTGCAGAACTGCCATACTGTTTCCCACAGCATCTTAGAGCACTTTGATGGTGCTTTACTTCAAGGTTTGAATCAGTCATGCTGCCCATCAAGTTGGGTGGGAAGGCCAAGTGATAATAAGAAGAAATAGGAATGGTGGCTCCAAAATTTCAGCAATCTGACTGGAAGAGAGTGGGAAGGGGTTAATTAGAGGTCTTGTCTTGAAACGAAGTGGTAAAACAAGCATGACATTTTTTAACATAGACTGCAGAGAACAGATCAATTTTTTCAAAGCAACACTTTTTGAGGTTTTATTTATACTTGACTTTAGGTTCAGATGACACTGCTGGAGATCACTAAGGAAGATGAAAATTTCCAAATGGATTTGTCCACAGGGGGGTGATGGTCAATTTTTAAATGGATAATTATAATAGGTTTATGTAAATGTAAAATTGGGGGTCCTTAACACAAAATTTTTTTCACAATTATGTTGAGGTTCTTTAGTAAAAATGTATGTATCTCTATATATATTGTAGGGATAAACTCATACAATGAGTAACTGTAAAGAAAAACAACAAAAACAGTCTGTTCTACTGCCCACCTAAACATATACAAACATGTCTACATTCACATATACATGAAGTCAGGTGCTGGATGCATGCCTGTCGGAAATATTGGAGAGAGTGTTGTTAGCTTGTTGGATAAGCTCTAAAATTTCTTTCATCTCAGAAATTCTCAAATGACTCCGATCGGTACACATATTCTATACAGCCCTCTCGAGAAAAAATAATCACTTGGGGTTTTTCATGTCCAAAGACATATTCTTCCCTTTCTCAGAGCCCAACATTTTTAAACATTCTACACTCTCAGTGAATGGGGAATTTTCTTTACTTTTTTTTTTTTTTTTTTTAAGGATATTCTTTTTTTTTTTTAATTTTTTATTTTATTTATTTATTTATGGCTGTGTTGGGTCTTCGTTTCTGTGCGAGGGCTTTCTCTAATTGCGGCAAGTGGGGGCCACTCTTCATCGCGGTGCGCGGGCCTCTCACTATCGCGGCCTCTCGTTGCGGAGCACAGGCTCCAGACGCGCAGGCTCAGTAGTTGTGGCTCACGGGCCTAGTTGCTCCGCGCCATGTGGGATCTTCCCAGACCAGGGCTCGAACCCGTGTCCCCTGCGTTGGCAGGCAGAGTCTCAACCACTGCGCCACCAGGGAAGCCCTTTACTTATTTTTAATTTCCAGAAACAAGTCAAGCCAAGTTAGAGAGTAGTATTCTGTGCTGTCATCATCATCATCGTTGTGATCACTATAGCTTGCATTCTTCCTAAGTGCAGAAAGTATTGCAAATAAGATATTGGCTAATCCTCACTACAAAAGACATAGAACATATATATATGATTCCCCTTTGACAGATGATGAATCTGGTTCAGTCAGAATAAGAAACTTGCCCAAGGCCATCCTCTGGTAAGAGATGGAGTCAAGATTTAAAACTGAGTCTAGGGACTTCCCTGGTGGTCCAGTGGCTAAGACTCCGTGCTCCTAATGCAGGGAGCCTGGGTTCGATCCCTGGTCAGGGAACTAGATCTCACATGATGCAACTAAGAGTTTGCATGCTACAACTAAGATATCCTGCATGCCGCAACTGAAGATCCCACATGCCACAACTAAGACCCAACGCAGCCAAATAAATAAATATTTTTAAAAAATAAATAAAACTGAGTCTATCTGGCTCCAAAGCCCACAATTTTCACTACTTCAGGTACCTAAGAGTTTGTATCCTATTTCCTCTGCCTTCACCTGGAATTTCTAAAATCTTTAAATCCTTATTTGCAATTAACAGTAAGAATAGTATGCTCAGAACCATATGTGCTGATATCTTTGGCTAGTAATTTTTTTTATTCCCTTCAAAAATCTTTCTCCCTTTTCCTTCCTTTTATTCCCCCTCTCCTCTTATTTTAGTTATCTGCATACATGTAATGTCCTCTGATTGACTGTAAGTTTTTTAGGGCAAGAAACAACTAGCACAGGTTAAGTGTTACGTGGGTTTCTCCTCCCAAAAGTGAAGACTCAGACAAGAGCTTTGTGTGTGGCTCATTTGTTCTGAAGACATAATCTCAGGGCTCAAGAGTGAGGAGACTGAGAAGAATGAAACAAGGAAGAATGGAAAGCCAAGCCAAGAGTGAGTTATTGAGCTGGTTACTCCTGTGGGCAAGTAAGTTTCAATCCCATGGGGGATTCTGAGGAATGGTCTAGACTATGCCTCATTTTTTTTACCCAAGAATAAAAGAGAAAGGAATATTTATCTAATGACTCCCATCCCTTTAGAAGTCAAGGATCTCTTCCCAGGGTATCTCTTGTACTTCCAGGTTTGTGCATAGACCAGAATAGCTGAACAGGCTTCTACAAACGTCCTGTAGTGTGGTATTAGTGACATCATGGGGCATAAAGTGAGAAGTAGATGGTGCAGCTATGACAAGGTGCTGCCGAGCTACACTTGCCTAGAACTGGCTGCCAGAGTAAAAGTCTCTAGAGACTGACTGATGAGTATGGAAAATAGCTGATATCATAAAGCTGGGGAAGAAAGTATGACAAAGCCCATTCCTTGCACTGCTCCAATCTGCTCATGCCCTATTTTAATAGTTTCCCCAAAGACAGGGATGCTGTATATAGAAGCAGTACACATCGACTATATTCCTCCCTCTGATCAAAAGAGCAAAGGCTCTCCTGCATGCTAGTTCAGACAACTAGAATCTTAGCAAGATATCCAGCCACAGAAAACCAGACTCAATTTCCATTTGGTCTGAAGTGTAACACACTCTTGGTTTGGGACCCCGAGACAAGTATTCTACTGCAAGTAGTTTATTTCAAAGGTGTTCCCAGGAAACACCCTTGGAGGAATGAGGATATGAAATAAAAATAGAAAGGAAGCCAGTAAAGTCATTTCTACCACAGAGAATCAGAATTCCATCCTACTGGGGGATTCAGGGAGAATGTAAAGTATACCCCAGATTTGTCTCCCCCAAAATGGGTGAGAAAGTTGTGGTATTTATCTGCCAATTCCTTTCTGTCATTGGTTGATGGCTGCTTCCAAGGACAACTTCCAGCACTTCTGAATTGCCCTTTGTGTGGACTAAGTGGCTCCTCATGGCCAAGAAGAAAATACTTCAGGCAAAGAGTCTCCAGTATTAGCAATAAACAGCCTTCAACATGCAGAGGCAAATGCTGAGTGGAAATGAGGAGGACACCAATAGCTTTAGAAATCTGCTTTAGAAACCCAGCTACAAGTATAAAGTGCATGGAGTTTTCTAACACTGACCCTGGCACAAAGGGACATTTATCAACTGAAGTTGTTTGAATAGGTGCTTCTCTTGATTACATGATAATTTCAATGAATTCAGTCCTACCAAAGAAATAGGTGAATCCTGATGAATATAAATGCAAAAATCCACAACAAAATACTAGCAAACAGAATCCAACAACACATTAAAAGGATCATACACCATGATCACGTGGGATTTATCACAGGGATGCAAGGATTCTTCAATATACACAAATCAATCAATGTGAAAACCATATTAACAAATTGAAGAATAAAAACCATATGATCATCTCAATAGATGAAGAAAAAGCTTCTAACAAAATTCAACACCCATTTATGATAAAAACTCTCCAGAAAGTGGGCATAGAGGGAAACTACCTCAACATAATAAAGGCCATATACGACAAACCCACAGCAAACATCATTCTCAATGGTGAAAAACTGAAAGCATTTCCTCCAAGATCAGAAGAACAAGACAAGGCTGTCCACTCTCACCACTCTTATTCAGCATAGTTTTGGAAGTCCTAGCCACGGCAATCAGAGAAGAAAAAGAAATAAAAGGAATACAAATTGGAAAAGAAGAAGTAAAACTGTCACTGTTTGCAGATGACATGATACTATACGTAGAGAATCCTAAAGATGCCACCAGAAATCTACAAGAGCTAATCAATGAATGTGGTAAAGTTGCAGGATACAAAATTAATGCACAGAAATCTCTTATAGTCCCATAAACTAATGATGAAAAATCTGAAACAGAAATTAAGGAAACACTCCCATTTACCATTGCAACAAAAAGAATAAAATACCTAGGAATAAACCTACCTAGGGAGGTAAAACACCTGTACTCAGAAAACTATAAAACACTGATGAAAGAAATTAAAGACGATACAAACAGATGGAGAGACATAGCATGTTCTTGATTGGAAGAATCAACGTTGTGAAAATGACTATACTACCCAAAGCAATCTACAGATTCAATGCAATCCCTATCAAATTACCAATGGCATTTTTTACAGAACTAGAACAAAAAAAAATCTTAAAATTTGTATGGAGACACAAAAGACCCCGAATAGCCAAAGCAGTCTTGAGGGAAAAAAACGGAGCTGGAGGAATCAGACTCCCTGACTTCAGACTATACTACAAAGCTACAGTAATCAAGACAATATGGTACTGGCACAAAAACAGAAATATAGATCAGTGGAACAGGATAGAAAGCCCAGAGATAAACCCACACACCTATGGTCAACTAATCTATGACAAAGGAGGCAAGGATATATAATGGAGAAAAGACAGTCTCTTCAATAAGTGGTGCTGGGAAAACTGGACAGCTACATGTAAAAGAATGAAATCAGAACACTCACTAATGCCATACACAAAAATAAACTCAAAATGGATTAGAGACCTAAATGTAAGACTGGACACTATAAAACTCTTAGAGAAAAACATAGGAAGAACATTCTTTGACATAAATCACAGCAAGATCTTTTTTTTTTTTTTTAATTTTATCTATTTATTTATTTATCTATGGCTGTGTTGGGTCTTCGTTTCTGTGCGAGGGCTTTCTCCAGTTGCGGCAAGTGGGGGCCACTCTTCATCGCAGTGCGCGGGCCTCTCACCATCGCGGCCTCTCCTGTTACAGAGCACAGGCTCCAGACGCGCAGGCTCAGTAATTGTGGCTCACGGGCCCAGCCGCTCCACAGCATGTGGGATCCTCCCAGACCAGGGCTCAAACCCGTGTGCCCCACATTGGCAGGCAGATTCCCAACCACTGCACCACCAGGGAAGCCCAGCAAGATCTTTTTTGATCCACCTCCTAGAGTAATGGAAATAAAAACAAAAATAAACAAATGGGACCTAATGAAACTTAAAAGCTTTTGCAAAGGAAAGGAAACTACAAACAAGAGGAAAAGACAACCCTCAGAATGGGAGAAAATATTTGCAAACGAATCAATGGACAAAGGATTAATCTCCAAAATATATAAACAGCTTAAGCAGCTCACTATTAAAAAAACAAACCACCCAATCCGAAAATGGGCAGAAGACCTAAATAGACATTTCTCCGAAGAAGACATACAGATGGCCAAGAAGCACATGAAAAGCTGCTCAATATCACTAATCATTAGAGAAATGCAAATCAAAACTACCATGAGGGATCACCTCACACCAGTTAGAATGGATATCATCAGAAAATCTACAAACAATAAATGCTGGAGAGGGTGTGGAGAAAAGGGAACCCTCTTGCACTGTTGGTGGGAATGTAAATTGATACAGCCACTATGGAGAACAGTATGGAGGTTCCTTAAAAAACTGAAAATAGAATTACTATATGACCCAGCAATCCCACTACTGGGCATATACCCTGAGAAAACCATAATTCAAAAGGAGTCATGTACCACAATGTTCATTGCAGCTCTATTCACAATAGCCAGGACATGGAAGCAACCTAAGTGTCCATCGACAGATGAATGGATAAAGAAGATGTGGCACATATATACAATGGAATATTACTCAGCCATAAAAAGAAATGAAAGTGAGTTATTTGTAGTGAGGTGGATGGACCTAGAGACTGTCATACAGAGTGAAGTAAGTCAGAAAGAGAAAAACAAATACCGTATGCTAACACATATATACAGAATCTATAAAAGAAAAAAAAAGGTTCTGAAGAACCTAGGGGCAGGACAGGAATAAAGACGTAGACGTAGAGAATGGACTTGAGGACACGGGGAGGGGGAAGGGTAAGCTGGGATGAAGTGAGAGAGTGGCATGGACTTACATATACTACCAAATGTAAAATAGATAGCTAGTGGGAAGCAGCCGCATAGCACAGGGAGATCGGCTCGGTGCTTTGTGACCACCTAGAGGGGTGGGATAGAGAGGGTGGGAGGGAGACGTAAGAGGGAGGAGATATGGGGATATATGTATATGTATAGCTGATTTGCTTTGTTATAAAGCAGAAACTAACACACCATTGTAAAGCAATTATGCTCCAATAAAGATGTTGAAAAAAAAATAGGTAACTAATAAGAACCTGCTGTATAAAAAAATAAATAAAATAAAATTCAAAAATACAAAAAAAAAAAAAAAAAGAAATAGGTGAATCCCTCATGTGGTAGAAATTAACTGTTTAAATAGAAATTATAACATTTCATCAAATTTATTACCACATATACATGGGGAACTGGGGCCTGAAAGGACATACACATTTTTATCTACATCCTAAATTCAGAATCATGTTTATATCCATATTGATGCAAAACAAAGTCATTGTTGGAGCTTCCAAAAGCAGCAACATTTTTTCCGAATGTAGCAGAGGAATATTTTTAGATTTGTGTGTGACTTATTTCTTTTGCTTTGTCCATCAGTTTAATATTAATGGATGCTCTTAGATTAGCCCAAAAAAGTCCATGTTTGCTCTTCTCCTTGGGCCATTCCAAATAAGTTCTCTGTGCCATGAGAGCTTTGAGCTTGTGATAGCTGCTAGGAATGGAATACTGTGGAATGGGATCCAGCAAGATCAGGATTAAGTTATTAGATCCTTCATTGAAGAGATTGTGATGGGCAAAATAGAGTTCATAATGGCACCACTCACTCTGGACAAAGTTGGGAGACAAAACAAAGATGGACTTGTAACTTTTCTCAATGCAGTTTATAATATTTTCCACGATGCTCTTGCCAGGAACAAAGTTTCTCTCATGGAGACAAATTCTTATATCTTCTTTTTCTAGGTTTGGTATTAATTCATTCTTCACCCAGGCAGAATCATGCCCACTATATGAAATAAAAGCATGGAACTGGACAGTTCTTTGGAGTTCCTCTAAGGGTACATTCCTAGCCCTGCGCCGGGTCTGGGTCCACTGACACACCATCCTGAGATACCAGGGCAGATCCAAGTAGATACAGAGGACAGTCACTGTAACAGCAAACACCAGCCCAGAGACCCCAATGGTGACAATCAGCAGAGCTGTGTTGCAGGATAATTGAGATACATGGAAGTCCTTTAGTGGGGTTCCCTTATAGCTTTCTGGATAATCACACTTATAAGAATCAGGCCAACCCTCTACCACTTCACTTGATACTTGGCCTACGCTTTGGATAAAGTCTCTTAACTCACATGTACATTGGAATGGATTGTTCCCTGCTTTTAGGGACCTAATCTTCTGGCAGCTCTGGAAGAAATCAGCTGATGGATTGGAGACTGAATTATAGTCAATGATCAGTATGGAAAGGCTGCTAAAGGTACCACATCCAGGAAGGTGGGCTAAAGAATTGGAAGCAACATTGAGTTCTTGCAAAGTTTCTAGACTGGTGACATCTATAGGGATGCTCCTTATCCTGTTATTGTGGAGATCAAGAACCTTGACCCTGGGAGGTAAACATCTGAAAACAGAGTCAGTAAGTATATTTGAAGACATATTTAAACTTAATAAACTTCTGGTCCAAGGGCAATTTCCTTCACTTTCATCATACTTTAGGGAATTCTGGCTAACATCCAATTGTTGTAGAGACTTCATCTCCTTGGTCATATGAACTATATTTGCAAGTTCTTTTAACTGATTCATTTGTAAACTGAGTGTCTTCAAATTAGCCAAGTTTGCACAGTTTTTAAAAACCATGTCTGTTAAGAGATTGTTGGAAAAATTCAAATACAGAAGTGGGCTAATTTGGGATGGGCAGACCATGTGGACCATGTGTGCAGCAGACACTGTGAGATGCTGGATGTTCATATTTGAAAGGATTTTATAGATATAACCTTGTGGAAGGCTGAACACATCATTGACAACTTGGTGTATAGACAAGGCCTTCAGTGAAGTACCAGAATAATCAAAATCTCTGAAGTCAACGCGACCTTGTAGTTTCACATTTGAAATTGAGAAATACTTGATGTTTGTATGCCAAACCAACTGGAGGATCATAAAGAAGGAATTCCAAGTTGTTTCAATGTTGTTTAAAGTAAGATTTGATAACCTTGAATTCTTTTGAAGTTTTGACAGAACATTTTGGAAAGAACACCCATTATCATCTAGCACACATTTGATATTAGACAGTTCCAGACTTACGGCGGTGCTGACTGACACATCCAAAATAAAATGGAATTCATTTCTTGTGGGGAAAACAATGTGCAGACTCTGGGTGTTAAGGTCTCGAAGGCTCTCAGGGTCTTCTTTTTCCCCATAAGTGTCTCCTAAGACCAGTAAAACCTTACTGATGTGCAAATAAGCAATCGGCAGCATGATGGATTTTTGTAACTGTGTGGCACTCAACCCCAGAAATTCTAGTTGAGACATGTTGCCAAGCTCTTGGCATATGGGCAGAGCATCAAATGCATTAAATGAGAGGTCTAAGTGCTTGAGGTTCAGAGTAGGGTGGCAAGAAATCTTCTCCAGCTTGTTGTGGGACAAATCCAAGTATTCCAGTTCTTGGTTAAATCTGAAAACACTCACGTCAAGATACTGGATTCTATTATGAGAAATTATCAAAATCTTCAGCTTTGATAGTGATATGATGTCAGAAGTCCGAAGTTCAGAAATGTAGTTTTGTGATATATCTAAGATTGTTGTGTTCAGGGATAGGTCT
Source organism: Eschrichtius robustus (assembly GCF_028021215.1). Classification (NCBI taxonomy): domain Eukaryota; kingdom Metazoa; phylum Chordata; class Mammalia; order Artiodactyla; family Eschrichtiidae; genus Eschrichtius; species Eschrichtius robustus. Next base: position 88,689,326 of record NC_090827.1, on the reverse strand, counting down.
TTGGGAACATGGGTAAGACCTGTTTTTGATCTGTCAACTAAAAATTCACTTTCATTAGATAACTGGGTTCTGATCTCAAGTATTAGTATGAAGATGATGGCAAGATGGAAGATACTAGAATTCGTTTTAGTCATTTTGTAACAGTAAACAATCCTAAGGGTAGCTGCTATTCTTCAGAGCATCTTGATACAGATACAGATCCTAGGGGAAAAAAAAAATCAACATTAATTGACTGTATTAAATTAGGCATGGCTGACATTAAACATTTTTTACTAGAGACTCATTAAATGAAGTTTACATTATTTGGAGTCACACAACCTGAAACCAGGAAAATATACATATTTATAAACAATTATACTATCTCTAATCAAATAACTTTTAATATGGATACATAATGGGCTGAATGGTGACTCTCTCCCCAAAAAAGATATGTCTGCCTCCTAACCATGTCCTAATCTCCTAACTGAATGTTATCTAATTTAGAAAAAGGGTATTTGTAGAGATAGTTAAGTTAAGAATCTTGAGAAGATCATCCTGGATTATCTAGGTGGTCTCTAAATCCAATGACAATTATCCTTACAAGAGAAAGGGGGAGCATTATTTACAATAACCAAGATATGGAAGCAACCTAAGTGTTCATCAATAGACAAAAGATAAAGATGTGGTATACATATACAATGGAATATTACTCAGCCACTAAAAAAAAAAAATGAAATCTTGCCATTTGCAACAACATGGATAGATCTAGAAGGTATTATGCTAAGTGGAATAAGTCAGACAGAGAAAGACAAAAACCACATGATCTCACTTTTATGTGGAATCTAAAAAACAAAACAAACAAAATGAAAACAGATTCATAGATACAGAGAATAAATGTGTGCCAGTGGGGAGGCGGATGGAGGGTGGGAGCAATAGGTGAAGGGGATTAAGAGGTACAAATCACCAGTTATATAATAAATAAGTTACGGGGATGTAACATACAGCATGAGGAATATGGTCAATAATATTGCAATAACTCTGTATGGGGACAGATGGTTACTAAACATATCGTGGTGATCATTCCATAATGTATTCAAATGTCAAATCATTATGCAATACATCAACTACATTTCAGTTAAAAATAATAATTATAATTTTTAAGCATAAAAAATTAATTATAAAAAAGAGAAAGGCAGAGGAATATTTGACAGAGACAACAAAGACATGGAGAAGAAGGCCATATGAAGATATGAAGATGGCCATATGAAGGCAGAGAGTGGAATGATACACCCACAAGGCAAGGAATGCCAATAGCCAGAGAGCCACCAGAAGCCGGAGAGGCTCTGGAGAGAGTGCAGCTCTGCTGACGCCCTGAATTTAGACTTCTGGCCTCCACATCTATGAGAGAACAAGCTTCTGTTGTTTTAAGCCACCAAGTTTATGGTAACTGGTTACAACAGCCACAGGAAGCTAATACAGATGGCTTTACACATTCAAGGGGAGTCCTCTGAACCCAACCTCCCCAAGATCCTTTAGAGCTCAAGCTAGGCTTCACAGCTGGTGTACTTTCTACATTTGATATGTACCTCCCCATGGCTTTTTTGAGAGTTCCGTCCCTGTGTGGTTGAATTAGGATTCTTTTTGTATTACCTTTTGTTACCTGCACATAGTTTGGTGCCTAACTTTGGTCTTATTCAAAAGACAAGGATGTCCACTCTCGCCACTCTTATTCAACATAGTTTTGGAAGTCCTAGCCACTGCAATCAGAGAAGAAAAATAAATAAAAGGAATACAAACTGGAAAAGAAGAAGTAAAACTGTCACTGTTTGCAGATGACATGATCCTATACATAGAGAATCCTAAAGATGCCACCAGAAAACTACTAGAGCTAATCAATGAATTTGGTAAAAGTTGCAGGACACAAAATTAATGCACAGAAATCTCTTGCATTCCTATATACTAACAACGAAAGATCAAAAAGAGAAATTAAGGAAACAATCCCATTCACCATTCCAACCAAAAGTGGCGGGGGGAGGGGTGGTGCTGGTGGGATGAATTGGGAGATTGGGATTGACATATATACACTAATACGTATAAAATAGACAACTAATAAGAACCTGCTGTATAAAAAATAAAATAAAATTCAAAAATTCCATAAATAAAAGAATCCTCCTGCCAATGTAGGGGACATTGTCTGGGAAGATCCCACATGCCAAGGAGCAACTAAGCCCGTGCACCACAACTACTGAGCCCTCGTGCCACAACTACTGAAGCCCGCGTGCCTAGAGCCCGTGCTCCGCAACAAGAGAAGCCACCGCAATGAGAAGCCCGCGCACCGCAACGAAGAGTAGCCCCCACTCGCCGCAACTGGAGAAAGCCCACGCACAGCAACGAAGACCCAACGCAGCCAAAAATAAATAAAATAAAATTAATTAAAAAATAAAAGTAAGGGTGGTATTTTTTTTTAAATTTTATTTATTAAAAATAAATGTCCCAAGTCTTCCTCTCTAGCTTCCTGAAAGAGCTACTCATACAAGGAGAAATATTTCAATGAGAATAAAAATAATACTCAATTACTGCCTGGGCCAGTGCCTAATATCTCAGAACAGAACCATCCTGTATAAGCTATATTGAAGTAAAAGTGGTTTGGGCTTATGGCTCGAGTGGGTTTCCCCACTTATTCCTAAACCTGAATCCAAATCTGGGGATCTTTTAACTTTCTGGCCAAACTCCAGAGTTCAAGGAAGCAGTGGTCAGCACCGTCAGGTATGGTGCACAGCGTGTGACTGGAGAGACAAGGGTTAGAGACAGGATCCCACACACAGACGTGAGCGCTTAGCACACAGTGAACCCATCACAAGCAAGATGAAAGCTGTCCTTGTTTCCTTAACAACTGCAACCATCACAACAAATTTAAATTTATGAAACTAAGACAGGCTGGGACCTGGGACCCTTTGTGGCAGTGCTGCAGTGCTTGCATCTGGACAAATGACTCCTCAAGCAACAAAAAAAAAAACAAAACAACTCTAAGGGACTAAAAATAACTGCATGCATGTCCAGTTGGGGCAAATTCTGGACAAAAGACACAAAAAGACCAAAAAAGCCCAGCTGCCGCTTCTAAAGAGCCTGGAGCAAAAACAGGGTGTCGGGAGCAAAAGCAGGGTACTGCGCATGCCCCCTGCACACAGCACCACAAAGGGGCGGGCAAACCACCAAGCCACCCCTCCAGCGACCCCCTGGACACACCCCTAACCTCACCCCCATATAAGGAACCAGCTCACCCCACCCCACCTCGGGCCAGCAAGCAAGGGAAACTGTTACTTGTTCTTGCTCCCGTCTGCTGCGGCAGGGGCCCCAATAAAGCCTTGCCTGAATTTCCTGTCTGGCGTCTGGTCAATTTCTATTTATTGGGGAAGGCCAAGAACCCTGGTCAGTATCAAAACTGCCTGTCTTCAGGCATTTAATGAAAGCATGGCTTCAGTTTTCTATCTAGCTTAATTAGTTGACTCAAATATCTTCTATTTGCTCAACCTCCATTCTGCCCTTTCATTTATAGTCATTATTTGAAGCACTCAGTTTATGAAACCATCGTATTACAACTGAGGAGATCAATGGCCAGCTCTTTTTACATTCCTTTCCGTTTATGCCTGACTGTCCCATCCCTTTAATGGGAAGAGATTTTTAACTAAGTTAGGGGCCACTCTTTCTCGAGGGGCAAGGGACCCACCCTCATCACCAAATGGTTCTAACAAAAAGCAAAAAGGAACAGATAAAATCTGAAGCTAAAATAGAAGCCTTAGTAGACCCTGGAATGTGCAATATCGAGGTTCCGGGCTTGGCCAAAGATATCCAGCCAGTGATTATTAAGTAAAAAGGGTTATACAGTGTCTAAATATAAGGTACAAATTTCTTAAACCTAAGGAAGATCTTCAAAAATGTTTGTAAGTAGATTAACAAAATAGGAGGCCACTGGTCTGACTAAACTGACCATAGCTGATATTCAGACCCTGATAGGAATTTTGGAAGAGGCCTTCTCCCTTAAGCTAAATGAGGAAAAGTAAAACTTTCCAACATAGGCGAATGGGTATGTCAGTCCTTCAATATCATTGAGGTAACCACCCAATTCTTTGAAAAGGAAAACAAAACTGTCCTTGTTTTACAAATGTAGTCTTTACAGGACCAGATGTGTGGTTCCAAAAATAATCCAAAACCCACCAATCCTTTTGCCACTCCCAAAGCCTTCCCTATTTATCTTAAGAGGCTTGAAAGTATTAAACAAAGGGGAAACAAAGTCATCCTAGGAGGAACTTGCCTGTACCTTTGAGATGCAAATGTCCTATCTGGTCTTCTCAGGAACCCTAATCTCTGACATCTTTTTAAATGGAAATTTTTAAAAAGAGGGTAAAGTAATTTAGAACTTGACTTGTCAAGGATAAATAGAAATCTTAAGTGCCTTTTCTGTAAACACTAGTAAAAAGGGTTTGTTCCATCTGCTACAAGCCCAGTTTGAATCCAGCCCCTTGTAACTGATGGCTTTTATGTTATACCTGACTGAGGGCTGAAATTTTGAAATGGGTACTATAAGGCCTCTGTGTTTGTTTGTGTGTTCTATATGTATATAGATGTATATATATGTATCTATATGTGTGTTGTAGGTGTATGATATATAGATGTATGATATAAGGCCTCTGTGTTTGTGTGTTCTATATGTATATAGATGTATATATATGTATCTATATATATATAGATATGTATACATATCTATACATATATATGTATAGATATGTATATATATGTATCTATATGTGTGTTGTAGGTGTATGATATTGCGAAAAATGAATTTGTAAAAGAGCTCTACTTAATAGGCTTAAAAAAAATTAAGTGCTTATATAAATACTCAGAAATAGAAAATAATCTGGTCAGAATGAATTTCAGGTTCATGTTATCTGGATAATGTTCACTACTAAACTGATATCTGGTATTGAAGGTGGCTTAAGCTTGTTGGTTTGATTAATATAGACATGTAAGAGTCATCAATGTTAAGTATAATACTTCTGTTGTAACTGTTTTTTTTTTAAGCTTTTTTTCCCATGTATTTATTTATTTATTTATTTATTTATTTATTTATTTATGGCTGCATTGGGTCTTCGTTGCTGCACACCGGCTTTCTCTAGTTGCGGTGAGCGGAGGCTACTCTTCCTTGCGGTGTGTGGGCTTCTCATTGCGGTGGCTTCTCTTGTTCCGGAGCACGGGCTCTAGGTGCACGGGCTTCAGTAGTTGTGGCATGCGGGCTCAGTAGTTGTGGCTCGCGGGCTCTAGAGCGCAGGCTCAGTAGTTGTGGTGCACGGGCTTAGTTGCTCCGTGGCATGTGGAGTTTTCCCGGACCAGGGCTCGAACCCATGTCCCCTGCATTGGCAGGCGGATTCTTAACCACTGCACCAGGGAAGTCCTGTACCTAGGTTTATTAGAGGTCAAATAAGATCTTATTCTATCTGTTACAAATTTGTCAACAAGACAAGTAACTCAACGTGAAAAAAACTTTTAAGAAAAGTGTTTTTAGTGAAAATGGTGTGAAGAATGAAAAATACTGAAAAGAGTTATACATGATCAGGATTTTCTAGGACTGGATTACATTTAGTTGGGTAAATGGATTTTGTTGGGAGTGGGCTGGGACAAGCCTGGATTTGGTTTCTCCCTCCAGAGTTCTCTTGAAATGCTGATTTTAATAACAGATAGTATGAGTGTCTTTGCCTTTAAGTGATCTGTATTTGTTTTTGAGATCTTTTGTAACTTTAGTTAAGGAATATGTATTGTCTCACAGTGACCTATGATCTTATTTTACCACGTGTTTTAAAACTTTTTGACAAACTTCCCAAATGTCAAATTTTCATTAAGTTTCTTTTGATTTCCGGCTAACTTTAGAGGGCCCCTGAGGTATCTTAAAGAGAAATATTTAACTAGGATTATTTGGTATGTTAAGTTAAATGTAATCATTCGTAATTCTGGTTATTGTAATCAAGTTTCTTTATCGATTACACTGTATTCAGATGTTTAACAATGCCTTTTAAGTCTTTTGTCATTTATATATATTTTTGTACTCTGGTGCTATTACAAAAAGTGCTTCGTCATCAAGGAGATTCACAGAAAGGCTACGGAAGCAGTTACAACGGTTCCACACCAAGATGATGGCTATGTGAGGATTCCAGCCCATACTGACTTAAAACAAGGAGCTGTCCTGCCCCTGGGGCCCCTAGATCAGGCATCCAGAGATTTTAACTCTGACAGGCAAGGTCAACGCCCCTACTCAGCCTTGAAGCACTTACAGAAGACGGAACATTGCCCTTCTGCTTCCCATAAGAATATGGGAGCAAAATCTCTGAGGGGGGTATGAAACAGGAGGGAAGGGGGCAGGGCACAAACCTTTGAAAGAATGACATAGCCCAAGGACATGACATAAACTGATTAGAACAAAATGGGTCCAAGATGGCGGACAAGTCAACTTCCACTAGACCTTGAGCCTCAGTATATGCTCACTGTAACACATCAGCAAGCTAAGTGACACACCCACAGGCACCATGACAGTTCCAAGACGGACCACAAGGATCAAAAACTGGGTGGTGGCCCAATTCCTGGAAATCCCCACCCCTTCCCAAAATAGCTGGAATACTCCTCCCACTCACTAGCCTATGAAATTACCCACCCCTATAAAAACTGACAACCCCATACCCTGGTGTCTTTCTCACCTTCTGAGATGGCCCATTCTCTGTCTGTGGAGTGTGTTTCTCTCTAAATAAATCCACTTCTTGCCTAAAAAAAAAAGAAAATTCTATAACTGAGAAGTCAAAGTGTTGCATACAAGAGGAACTGACTTTTAGGCACTTACGGGAGCTACAAATTGTATATATTAAACTTGCTAGATCAGTGAAAAATCAATATTTTTTGTCAAAGTCCTAATGACCAGCACTGAATCTCATCTGTAGTAGAAACTCAAAACTATTTTATTGTCAAATAAAATTATTATTTGCAAAGTTGATTAGTAATAGGGTGCTTTAATCAGGAAGTATAAAAGTATCTCCAGGTGTGTTTATGTGTATTTTCATGATTATGATAGGTTTAGCCTCACCTTTTATGATCCAATGCATCAATACATGTGAATCGCCTTTGTTTGAAGACTTTGGGGGCACCCTGTCAGGACTTTGACTTGTCTTAATAGCTAATACTCATACAGTCTGGCCCATTAAATTCAGTCCCACAAATATTTATTGAGAGTTTTCTTTGCGCCAGGGCAACTAGCTATTAACCACAGGCTGAAAGGATCAGAACCAGGTCAAGAGATTTTCTGCTTTGTTTCCTATGTGGTTTTGTGAACTTTCGCTTTCTGTTGTGAAGATGCAGTCACAACTCTTTGGATCCAATTGGGGGTAGCCTGGGAAACATTTTCAAAACCTGCAATTCCCCCTGACTAGTAGCAGCCCAGGATAGTTTCAGTGGTCTGAGAAAACAGAAAAAAATAAATAAATAAATAGCTTGTGGAAACAGCCCAGAGAAAAAACTCAAATGAACCTGCCCATAAAAAACAGAGGAGTCATTCAGCAGCACGGCCTCCGGGAGTAATTTACCTATAACTCATTGTCCTCAGCAACATCACTGCGAAGAGATAAACGGAGAGGACAGGATGAAGAGCAGGGTCACCTGAAATCAACACCTCGCAGCTCTAGAAGAAACCCATGAGGAGACGTTTGTGACCCAAATATTCATCTCCCAACTGAAACATATCTCCTAAAAGCAAATCATGCCTGAGATGAGGTTCATTCAGGAAAAAATCACACACACACACACACACACACACACCCTTTCTCTGACTTAGGACAAGGAGCTGATAAATAAGTACATATCAGAAATAAACCACTTACAAAAACACCCAGGACTTAATCATAGAGATGTTCGAGATTTCTGTGTCTAACGACTCATTATACCATAATTTTATTTTATAGAATTTAAAAAGATGTCGCTTACCAAGACGCCCTGTTCCTCTGTCCTGTTGGTAGTCTGTAGGAAAATCAAGTACTTCCTCAAACACTTATTTCACTGGTAACCACGTTTAATGTTTGGGGTTGGGGTGGGGAAGCTCTTTCACGCCACCTACTGAAGCCCACTGAAATTACATTACACAGTCAGTGTAAACCTATTTTCTCCTATTCAATGTAGAGAATGGTCTGCGGGTTAATTGCTAGAACTGCATTAAGATAGAATTGCCTCTCCGTGGCTCTCCTTCACTACAGTTAGTTCACTATTGTCTACACTAAGGAAGTGAAGGAGGTGGTGCTAATAATCCACAGATGATTTATTGGCTGAATTCGAAATGCTGTGCTGGTGGAGGTAGGGGTCCTGGTCTGAAGTATTCCAGGTGTTTTGCTTATCTTATTGCCTTTTTTATATATATATAAACTTATTTATTTATTTATTTGTTTGTTTATTTATTTTTGGCTGTGCTGGGTCTTTGTGGCCGCACGCAGGTTTTCTCTGGTTGTGGTGAGCGGGGGCTACTCTTCGTTGCGGTGCGCGATCTTCTCATTGCGGTGGCTTCTTTCATTGAGGAGCACGGGCTCTAGGCGCGCGGGCTTCAGTAGTTGTGGCACGTGGGCTCCGTAGTTGTGGCTTACGGGCTCTAGAGCACAGGCTCAGTAGTTGTGGCGCACGGGCTTAGTTGCTCCGTGGCATGTGGGATCTTCCCGGACCAGGGCTCGAACCTGTGTCCCCTGCATTGGCAGACAGATTCTTAACCACTGCGCCACCAGGGAAGTCCATCTAATTGGCTTTTGATCAGGCCACTATTAAAGGTGGCTGAAAGTGGGAAGAGGGAGGGGTCAAGATGAAAGTTTTGCTAAAACTCATTCATAGAGAAGATCACTCATGGGCTTTTACCAAATGGATGCTAATCATATCTTTTCTGACAAACTGGTTTTCAGAGGAAATCTGGTGCTCACATTTTTTTCCATGGATATTTCAAACTTTCTTCAAAAAGTGATTTTTGAAATCTCCATGTGAAAAACACACTAGCTAACAATCTCTTTTCTCCGATAAGGTCTAAGACATTTCCTGTGGGTTCGTTGCTGTTGTCGGCATGCTCAAGGAATCCAACCTGATAATTCCACTCTGGTCTTTTAAAAGAACAACAGTAACAAAATAACAAATGGGCAAATAAAGCTAAGAAATGCTAGCTAGCTGTCTTCCTCTGAACTTGTGCTCAGCCTGGTGCTGCATGATGTCCTGTACAAGCTGGATGCAGTTCTTGCTGGAATCAGCTTTTCTCCCACAGCAAGCAAAGTCAACTTCCCTAAGAACCCTGAGATGCTTTTTGACTTGTACTATTCTGTCTGTCTCTGTTTCCTCCTATCCCCTCACAATTTGTTTAAGGGGGAGGCATGTCTATAAATATATTTCTGTGACTGAAAGAAAGAACGTCCTCCCCCCTCCACTCTCACTTATAATTACTTCCCCCAGGTCCATAACTGGAGATAAGGGTGCTCTTTGATTAACAATTCAGTTCCTGGCTCCCAAAAGGCATTTGACTTTGTGAACCAAATCTAGAAACTAATGCCCAGGACAGGGAAGTCAGCAGGGCAGAAAGAAAGCACTTTAGCACTCAAAAAGTCCTGTGTTTCCCTTCAAGCTCATCCCCACTCTGAGTTGCCCACCCGCCTCTTTTTTTTTCTCCCTATTATCCAACAGGTCAGCAGTCTCCAACCGTTTTGGCACCAGGGACTGGTTTCGTGGCAGACAATTTTTCCACAGAAGTGGGTGGGTGGGGGATGGTTCAGGCGGTAATGCCAGCGGTGGGGAGCAGTGGGGAGCGATGGGGAGTGGTGGGGGGCGGCAGACGAAGCTTCACTCGCTTGCCCGCCACGCACCTCCTGCTATGCGGCCCAGTCCCTAAGAGGCTGCGGACCGGTAGCAGTCCACAGCCCGGGAGTTGGGGACCCGTGTAATAGGTAACCAGGGGACAAACATACTCGTAATCATGTACACCCAGGCATTGATATATCCACCTCTCCTAAGGAAAAACTTTAATTCTCAAAGAACATGCATTCTTTTAACTTTTTAAAATATTTTATTTAACCCAATATATCCAAAATATCATTTTAACATGCCATCAATATAAAACATTATTTATAAGATATCATATATAATATTCTTCATTCTAAGTCTTCAAAATCCAGTGTGTGTTCTACATTCACAGCCCATCTCATCTGGGCTCCCCACATTTCAGGTGTTCAATGGGCACACGTGGCTAGTAGCTCTACCATATTGGATGGCCCGAGTCTAGATGGAGTTATCACAGCCATGCAAATAAGTACAAGCCTAAGTCCAGTCAATAGCAGCTCAAAGAGCTAACTCAAAACAGAGGTTCCATATCTTAGACTCTAGGCACCTCTTTACTTCTCTCAATAGCAGTTTCTGCCCACTCTTGATTCCATACCCAGGTGTTTCTTTTTGGATCCAGGGCAATGTAAATATTCTGCCAATTAGATGTGACCTGTACTTGTTTGTTTTTTTTTAACAAAAGTTTTATTGAGATATAATTCATATACCATAAAAAATTTCACCCATTTAAAGTGTACAATTCAGTGACTTCAGATAAATTCACACAACTGTGCGACCATTACCACAAGCAATTTAGAACATTTTCATCACCCTGAAAAGAACCACACCCCTTAGCTGTCACCCTCCAATGCTCCATTTGCCTCAGACCTAGACAACCACTATAGATTGTACTAATCTCTATAGATTTGCCTATTCTGGATACTTCATATAAATGGAATCATATTATAAGTGGTTCTTTGTGTGGTTTTTTTTTTTTTTTTTTTCACTTAGACTAGTGTTTTCAAGATCCATCCATGTTGAACCATGTATCAGGATTTCATTTTTTTGTTGCTAAATAACTTTCCATTGTATGGATATACCACATTTTATTTATCCATTCATCAGCTGATGGATATTTGGGTTGTTTACACTTATGGCTCTTATGAATATATAAACATTCATGTACAAGTTTTTGGTAGACATACTCTCTCTTGGGTATATACTTACATACTTAGGCATGGACTTGCTGCGTCGTATGGTAACTGTGTTTAGTCTTTTGAGGAGTTCCAGGCTAGCTGCACCATTTTACCTTTCCACCAACAGTGTATAAGGGCTCCAGTTTCTCCACATCCTTGCTAACACTTGTTATCATCTGACTTTTCTTATAGCCTTCTTACTGGGAATGAAGCAGTACCTCATTATGGTTTTAACTTGCATTTCCTTGATACCTAATGATGTTGAGCATCTTCTCATGTGTAGATTAGCCATTTGTATATCTTCTTTGCAAATTTGCTGAACTTGTTTATTAGTTCTAATGGTTTTTTAGTGGATTCCTAAGTATTTTCTGCAATTAAAATCATGTCATCTGCAAAATGTCATCTTCTTCCTTTCCAAGATGGATACCTTTTATAACATGTTCTTGCCTAACTGCCCTGGCTGGCACTCCCAGTACAATGTGGAACGGAAGTGGTGTGAGCAGACACCCTCATCTGGCTCCAAATGTTAGGGAAGAGCTTTGAGAACCATTAAGTATGATGTTAGCTGTGAGTTTTCCATCTATGCTTTTTATCAGGTTGTGGAAGTTCCCATCTGTTTCTAGTTTGTGAGTGTTATTTTTCTGGAAGAGGCAGAGTATTGTTTCTTAATCAACAAGGAAGAAAACAAATGCTCTGACCACAGTGTCCTAGTTTGGGAGATGCCTCTCCCAGCGGAGTTAGTACAGTTGACCCTCGAACAAAGCAGGTGTTAAGGGTGCCTAATATGATTATAACTTTACAGTTGGCCCTTTGTAGCTGCGGTTCCGCATCCTTGGATTCAACCAACCGCAAATAGTGTAGTACTGTAGTACATATTTATTGAAAAAATATCTGTGTGTAAGTGGACCAGTGCAGTTCAAACTCATCTTGTTCAAGGGTCAGCTGTACTCACAACTGTGTTCCATTCCTTCCTTCCCTCCCTATTTTCCTGACAGAAAGCACAATTCCTCTCTCCCACCTGACCCTAGAGTTCAAACTGTGCCCCATGAAGCTGGCTGGGAATGAAAAATGACATCACTAGGACATTTAGCATTTAATTAATTCTCCCTTAACGACTTAAAATTTTCCAGCAATTTTTTTTTTAAGTTGCCACCTGAGTAAATCTTAGGCTAAGGCCAGCCTGTCTCCAGCTACTGACCTGAGCGGAGGGTCCCCCTTTTAGCTTCACAAAATGTTAACCAGCAACTCTGTACACAATCTTGGTCCAAGTTTTTTACTGTTGGCTTAGGATAAATTCCTGGAAGGAGTAAATAAATGTCTTGGATGGTTTTTCATGTTTATTGATAATTTCTATCACTTTTGTGAATTACTTGTTCACGTCATTGCCTATATCAGGGTTATGATTTTACTATTTAATTATATATTCTCTTTTATGTTACTGACACTAACCCTCCATCAAACTTTTTGCAAACATCTTCCCTCATTGTTTATCTTTTTATCTCATGATCTTTTGACCCAATAAATACGTAACTTTTTATATAAACAGGTAAGTTGACTTTCTCTTTGCTACTACTGTCAGTTAGTTGTGTGCTGGTGAACCAGGTTACAAAACAAAAATAAAAAGCCTGATTTTTTAGCACTTGCCAATATCTATGGTGTAAGTATTTCCAGTATAGCTGATTTCTAGCTACCAACTGACCTGCCTGCAAAATTTCTGAATATTTAACCACTGGTTCTCACAAGTGTGTACAAACCAGCTCCAGCAGACTACTGCTATATGTTGCTTTTAGGTTTAGAGAGTTCTTCTTCATAACAAGGTCAGATAAATATATGTGTATATGTTCTCCTCAAACATAATTTTTTAGTTAATTTGATTTTTTTATTATCCAAGTAATAAATGTTTACTGAAGAAAACAGGAAATATGAATAAATAAAAACAAAATTTCAAATCAATAATAACTTACCATATAGAGATACACCAACATCATTTTTGGAGCAACCATGAAGACTTTTTAATATATATATAAACATGCTTTAGGCTCTTGATGCCTGTTGCCAAATTGCTATTCAGTAAGTTTGTACAGTTTACATACACACACACACACACACACACCCGCCCCCTCAGATGGCACTGGACCAAGTATTCTGTTTTGTAATCTGCTTTTCTTAATCCATAATACATCATAAATGTCTGTTTATATCAGTAAATATCCACCTACAGCTTTGTTATTATTGGCTGAATAATATTCCATTTTATTTACAATGTATTTTAAAAATATTTTAATTAACAATGTATTCAAGCAGTCTTTTTAAGTTGTCTCCAAACTTCACATTATTATCATAAACAACTCTGCAATAAGCAGCATGTTCATCCATTTTCTTAGGATGTGTATAAGCAATTATTTCCTTAGGATACATTCCATGAAGTGAACTCTCTGAACCAACTGACATAAATCCAGACCATTTTTCTCTGCCTATTGCTATGAATATGTCTTTTTTATTTTTATTTTTTTTGATATGTCTTTTTTAAATGATTATTTAATCCAAATTTAGAATAGATTTTTAGGTTGTTCATCTGCCATATAATTCAATAGCCTACTGACAATTTTTGTTTCCCTTCTCGTCTGTTGGTTCTACTGATTATGGTATAGGGTGTTGACTGGAACTTTTCCTATGACTTGGGTCCAAAACCAAGGACTAGGAAGTGTTACTTACCCCATATTCTAAGGAGAGCTCCCAACAATTTGGGCCAAGCACTCCCTAAAGCAGTTGAACCAGATAGTGCAATCCCTACCATCACCCCATCCTCACATTTCCCAGGTACATATACATAAAGGGGCGGCAGTGAGAGAGTCAGCAGCATTGAGATACCAGTGTTTATGATGTAAGGCTACACCCTATGATATGGGGAAAGAAGACCTTTAGATGGAATTGGAGATTGCAAATGTTAAGCTAGAGTGCACTGTTAATACCTCAAAAGGGCTGAAGATGTCTGAAATCTGCTCACAAAAATTACTTCGTATTTAGACTTGACTCTGTTGAGATTCCTTACCCCGTGCTTCCACTGCAGGAGGCGTGGGTTCGATCCCTGGTCTGGGAACTAAGATCCCACATGCCATGTGGCCAAACAAACAAACAAACAAACAAAAAACAGAAAGTCCCTGTGGCTTTAGAAATCCCTTTAAGTCTCTTTATCTGCCTGTAATTTATTCTCATTCTCTTCTGATCAAACCAATCTCCAGAAATCTAGACAGAAAGTGGCCTCCTCCTTTCCCACTGTTGTGTTCTGTGTTCTCATTAAGACTCACTCTCTCCTCCATTTATAGCCCAGTCATCCAGTCACTGTCTCTTAGCCATGCTCTCACACCCCTCCATCCCATCTTCTCTGCCAATCTCTCCCTTTTTTGGACTTCAGAACTTCAGAACTGTGAGAAATACATTTCTGTGGTTTAAGCCACCCAGCCTGTGGTATTTTGTCAGGGCAGCCTTAGCAGACCCCTGCACCACTCTTCTCGATAATGGTCACGAGGCAGGTAACCCTGCTCCCCACTCCTCAATCCCCGTCCTCACCCACCAGCATGACAGCAGGTCATGACAAGGAGCTTGACTTTTGTTCTAGCTGCAAGGGGAGGTCATTAGAATGTTTAAAGCAGGCGAGTGGCTTAAAATAATTTATACTTTAAAAATAATTACTCTGATTGCTGTTTGGAGAATGTATGAGGCAAGAGTAAAAGCAGGGAGGCCGGTGAGTTTACTGCAGTCGTACAGGTGAGAGATATGGGTGGCTTAGTCGGGACAGCGGATGCTATGCTCCAGGTTACAGAGTGGAACATGCACACTCTGTCCCTGATGGCCTGCAGACTCAGCTGGGGGTGGCAGGAGAAAAAAAGAGAGGGAAGAATATGACAGAAGCTGTGTGGGTCCATGAGACACTTCTGTATCCTTGAAATAAATACGCCCTTTCCCAAGTTGGTATCTGCTACTTGCAACTGGAAGAATTCAAAAGAGGAAACAGAGGATTCCTGGAGATAGAACATCTTTACCTAAAAAAACAAACTGATCTCTTATGATAGAGCTTTCATATGTCTGAAATGTGTATGGTTTCATATGTGACAAAAATACAGCTTTTGTTTAATTCTATTTGAAAGTGCCAAAATTCTATATTTTCACTGTCAACTGTATTTTGTGGGAAACATATTGGAACCATTTAAAAATATTTGATCATTTAGAATGTGTGACATAGTTTGTTGTTGTTTGCTTTTTTTATGAATTTATTTATTTTTTATTTATTTTATTTTTGGCTGTGTTGGGTCTTTGTTGCTGCGCATGGGCCTTCTCTAGTTGTGGCGAGCGGGGTCCACTCTTCCTTGTGGTGCGCGGGCTTCTCATTGCGGTGGCTTCTCTTGTTGCGGAGCACGGGCTCTAGATGTGCAGGCTTCAGTAGCTGTGGCATGCAGGCTCAGTAGTTGTGGCTCGCGGGCTCTAGAGCACAGGCTCAGTAGTTGTGGTGCACGGGCTTAGTTGCTCCGCAGAATGTGAGATCTTCCCAGACCAGCAATCAAACCTGTGTTCCCTGCATTTGCAGGCGGATTCTTAACCACTGCGCCACCAGGGAAGTCCCAGTTGTTGTTTGCTGTTTTGGTTTTGTTTGTTGGTTTGGGGATTTTTTAGTTTAGGAAACAAGTCCAACAGAGGCTAGAGAAAATTTACCATTTGGGAGAGGGCCTGTGGAAGAAAGTAAGTACTTTCCTGAAGAGAAGGAAGGGCTAATGCAGACAGAAGATGACTCTAATACAATTTCATTAAGGCTAATTTCTTTATAACTATTAATTATGAAACCGGTTTATTGAATGAGCTAAGTCCAGAAGGAAAGGGCTTTATTTTTCTCTCTAACCATAACTTTACAAGCAAGTTTTGTTGAATCTCTCCCTCTATAAGGATCTATTCAGGATCTATCCTGAATCCTGAATCCCATAGATTTTAGTGACAAGTCTCATTTTAGTAATTGCACCTCTATTTCAGGCATTGAAATGTCCAGGCCAGTCCAGTTTAACATCAGTCTCACACCTAATTCAAAATTCTGCTTGGCCCTGGCTCAGGCCTTTCTTGCAGTGAAGCGGGGAAGGAGTGTGGTCAATATCATCACTCTTCCTCCATCTTCTCTGCTTTCTCTATATTCTGGATGTTCCCAGGCCACTGCAAGTGAAGAGAGTATTAGAGAAAAAGGAGCAAGTCTCCCTGCAATTAACTACTGGATAAGGCAGGCAGGCCATCATGCCTCTGCCTCTGATTGTGGCGGAGTCCAAATGTTGGCTCTTTCACAGGATGCATCTGTGGGTCATTCAGAGGCCTTGGGGGGATCCCACACTGCACAGCTCTTTGATGCAAGTGGCACATTCTCTGGCTGACCTCTTGCAGTACCCCTCTGACCCCCCAAGTCATACGCCTCTTCTCCCTAACCCCTTGCCTCTCAGCAGTATTGTCCCTTTGCACAACAGGCTGCCCTATTAGCTAAAGTCGTATCATGACAACTCAAGCCCAGCTACCCTTCCCATGGTCATTTTGGCCCACAGGAAATCCACAACACTTCTGCCATGCCAAATAATGGAAGGGTAGGTTGCAATCACTGCTTCCTTTCTTTCCTCATCCTGCCATTTTGGGCTGCCCAAGCCACCCTCTTACCTCCTGAATTCTCCAGGTGAGAAGCACTCATCCATTCATTCAACAAATATTTATCAAGCACCTATATTTGCAAAGCATTGTTTGCCAATAGGTGACACTCATCCAGCTCTTCCAAGAGCTCTCACTCCATACTCTGTCTGCCGCACTGGACCTGTGCATTCCTGTTACTCTGCAAGCTTTCAGGCTGGGAGTAGGATGTGAGGTTACTCTTCTCCTAAGCTTAGAGCCCATCTCGGTTGCCTTTGGAAGAAATCCAAAGCAATTTCCCCATAAGTCTAGAACCTCTACTTAATGACTCTCTAATCACCCTTTTGAAGCCAGTCTTCTGAAAATAAGTAATATGAGTTGATAGTTACTGATAGTTACTGACCTCTTTCTGCTATTTTTTAGTAATTCCAGCCTGGCTGTGTCTAATATCTGTTTAAAATGTGGTGATATTTACTGCCTTTTGTCAGCTTTGAGGCATTTGCCAAAATTCTAACACAACCAGATAACTCCTATTCAATCGGTTACAAATAAATTTGGCTCTCAGTTTCCTTGGCAAGCCAGTAAATCATGTCTCTGGCCTCAACAGCCTATAACTAAGACTCTATTTCCCTTTATATACATAGACTACCAATGCCATGAGTCGCTACTGATTAATTGCATATTTGTGTAGCAAAGTCAAACATTTTATAAACTATTACTCAGATATGAAGAAAAAAAATAGTATCTTTATTTTCCATATCTGGTCTAATTTTTCCCCCAGCCCCAAAGTAGAGCAGGATAACAGAGCCGACCAGAGGCCGATGAGGATCCACAGGACACTCCAAGCACCACTGCATACAGTTCTGAGGTTGACTCTTTCCTTGCTGCCATGAAGTCTCATAAACTCGTGCTCACACAAAATCCTCTGGGGAAAGGAGAAGAGAGGGGAAAGGTCCTTGAACGACTGAGCATTTACTCAAAAGAGCTTGTTTCAATTTGAAACAGAATGGTTCAACCAGAAGAGACTGAGCTACCTGTCATCAGCAAGTTTGAGCACCACCACAGCCCCCAGTCTGGTTCCCAGTTCAGCTGAAACACAGTTGTCATTAAGTGTTTCCTGAATGCATGGAGATAATGAAGGCAGCATCCACAATAAATTGAAAGCACAGTGTCCATCAGAATCCAAGTTAATGATGGTTTCTTAAGTTGGACTTCTGATCTTTTTATTTTTTCAAGCTTTCACATCATCATTTTCAGTGACTAGTGTTAATTTAATATTAAAAGCAGCTCTAATATTAGCCCAAAAAAGTCCATGTTTGCTCTTCTCCTTGGGCCATTCCAAATAAGTTCTCTGTGCCATGAGAGCCCTCAGCTTGTGATACTTGCCAGGAATGCTGTTCTGTGGAATGGGTTCCAGCAAGATCAGGATTAAGTTATTAGATCCTTCATGGAAGAGATTGTGGTGGGCAAAGTAGAGTTCATAATGGCACCACTCACTCTGGACAAAGTTGGGAGACAAAACAAAGATGGACTTGTAACTTTTCTCAATGCAGTTTATAATATTTTCCACGATGCTCTTGCCAGGAACAAAGTTTCTCTCATGGAGACAAATTCTTATATCTTCTTTTTCTAGACAAGGTACAAGTTCATTCTTCACCCAGGCAGAATCATGTTCACTGTATGAAATAAAAGCATGGAACTGGAGAGCTCTTTGGAGTTCTTCTAAGGGTACATTCCTAGCCCTGCGCCGGGTCTGGGTCCACTGACACACCATCCTGAGATACCAGGGCAGATCCAAGTAGATACAGAGGACAGTCACAGTAACAGCCAACACCAGCCCAGGGACCCCAATGGTGACAATCAGCAGAGCTGTGTTGCAGGATAATTGAGATACACGGAAGTCCTTTAGTGGGGTTCCCTTATAGCTTTCTGGATAATCACACTTATAAGAATCAGGCCAACCCTCTACCACTTCACTTGATACTTGGCCTACACTTTGGATAAAGTCTCTTAACTCACATGTACATTGGAATGGATTGTTCCCTGCTTTTAGGGACCTAATCTCCCGACAGCTCTGGAAGAAATCAGCTGACGGGTTGGAGATTGAATTATAGTCAATGATCAGTATGGAAAGGCTGCTAAAGGTACCACATCCAGGAAGGTGGGCTAAAGAATTGGAAGCAACATTGAGTTCTTGCAAAGTTTCTAGACTGGTGACATCTTTAGGGATGCTCCTTATTCTGTTATTGTGGAGATCAAGAACCTTGACCCTGGGAGGTAAACATCTGAAAACAGAGTCAGTAAGTATATTTGAAGATAAATTTAACACCACTATACTCCCAACCCAAGTGCAATTTCCATCACGTCTATCATATTCCAAAGAATTCCAGCTAACATCCAGTATTTCCAAAGACAGCATATCCTTAGTCATGAGACCTACTTTGAAAAGGTCTTTTAATTCATTCTTTTGTAGAATAAGTGTCTCCAATCTAGTTAAAGTGTGGCAATTTTGAAAAACACTATCTGTGAAAATATTCTGGGTGAAGTTCAAAAACGTAAATGTGCTTGGTTTCTGAGGACAAAGCATGTGTACAAAAGGTGTGTCTGATATGGTTAACATCGTAATAGTCATCTCAGAAAACACTGTGTATAATGCTGTCTGTGAAAAAATAAAAACTCTGTTTATAACATGTTCTATATTCAGTGCTTTCAATGTTGTTTCATGATAAGTAAAAACTTCTTCATTGATGCTTTCAACTATTGTTAAATTGTAAATATTGAGATATTCTACAGGTTTGGGCCAAAGGAATTGAAAAACTCCAACCAAACATTTCCAAGTGGTTTCCATATGGTTTAGGGTAAAATTCAGTAAGGTTGGCCCTCTAGTGAGTTCTGATAAAAATTTAATTAAAACTTGACAGTTGTCATCATTCAATTTAATATTAGTCAGTTGTAACCACCCTAAACTATTCACTGATATGTTAACTTGGACAGAGAAGAAGCTATTTGGGTGAAAAACAAGGTGAAGTTCCTTTGTATTCAGAATTTGAAGACTTTCTTTCTCATTTTCTTTCACAAAATAACCTTCCAAATCCAGAAGGACGCAACTTAGGTGCAAGTGAGCAATTGGTAGTAGATCTAATTGCTGTAACTTTGTAGCACTTAATCCTAAGAAATTCAGTTGAGTCAAGCTGCCAAATTCCTTACAGATGGGCAGGGTATCAAAGTCATTGAATGAGAGGTCTAAATGCTTGAGACTTGTAGTGATCGGATGACAGGATATCTTCTGCAACCGATTGTGAGATAAATCCAAATATTCCAAATCCTGGTTGAACTTGAAAATACTAATATCAAGGCACTGGATTCTATTATGGGAAAGTCTCAAAACTTTCAGCCCTGAGAGGAAGCCGATGTCAGAGAGGTGAAGCTCAGATACGTAGTTTTGAGACATATCTAAGACTTCGGTTTTTGGTGACAGGTCTTTGGGAACACGAATAAGGCCTATTTTTGACATGTCCACCACAAATTCACTTTCATCAGAGAACTGGATTATGGTTCCAAATACGAATGTCAGGATGTAAACAAAATGAAGGTTTCTGACAGCAGATTCTTTGTCTTTGGTCATGATGTTGAAGTGGCTATCCCCTAGAGGGTTGTTGCTATTCTTCAGAACATCTTGATATGAATCCAAATTCTAGAAATATAATATACGTTAAGATGTATAAAGATTGGATGATTGCTCTCAAACCTCAGCTTACTAAACACAAAATCTCAGTGAGTTCTTCATTCATTATCAGAATCATTTCTGTCCCCATAATTTAATGTGTTATTTTTTCCAGTTATACAAGTTGCTTGTGCCAGGAAAGGCAATACAGACCTTGTTATCAAAGAATTGTGGTTGTGTGTTCTAACCTGTCTGGTGGCTCTCTGAGGGATCCACTCAGGAGCGTGCCTTTGTTTCATCCCATCCAACTCAGAACTTTCCCAGGGCTGCAGCTGCCTCCTGGACAGTGTTTCGAAAACCTTTAAAGGCACGAACACTAGCCACAGCCACCTGGAGCAAGGGATAAGAGATGGGGCAGGCAGCAGACACACCAAAAAGCCAGAGAAGAAGGAAGCTGGGAAAGGAGATACATGGGAGAAAAAAGGCTCTGGAAAGCTCCATGTATCCCAGGTAATCTAGAGGCCATACACATGCCCAGGGCTGGATGCATGCTTAGAGAAGACCTGAGAAAATCCTAAACATTCACCTCTGGTTGGCTTTTAGGCTCTGTGCAAGCAGAAAGTAAAAGCTAAGGCAGAGTTGTAAACAGCCTGGATAAGCACTGAAGAAATGCTTCAACACAGAGCCAATCTGCAAAGATCAGGTGTTTTTTGTTTTGTTTTGTTTTGTTTTTTTTCTCCAGATGTGTAAGAAAATCTCTGTCAAATCACTAGCTGACCACTAAGCCAATGGAACAGAGAATTCAATGGCCACACACAAGAAGGAATACAGTCTTTACAAATATAGTTTAGAAACATCACTAAACAAATAAACAACCACACCCCACAGCAAGCAGCAACAACAAACGCTGGGAAAGAGAAGAATCTGAGTTACCACATCCTAATATTTCCAGAGTTACCACGTTATCATATTCAAAATGTCCAACTGAAGCAAAAGAACTATGAGGCATGCAGAGAAATAAAAAAGTATTGTTCATTCATAGGAAAAAAAATTAAAAGAACAAAGTTAGAGAATTGACGCTACCCAACTTCAAGTCTTACATAAAGCTACAGCAATCAAGACAGTGTGGTATTGGTGAAAGAATGGACAGATAGATCAACTGTCCAGCATAGTGAGCTCAAAAATAAACCCATCCAAATACAGTCAACTGATCCTTTACAAAGGAGCAAAGACAATTCAGTGAAGAAAAGATAGTCTTTTTAACAAATAGTGCTGGAAGAACTAGACATTCCACATGCAAAAAAAAAAAAAAAAAAAAAAAAAGAAGGTCTAGCTCAAATTGGACCATAGACCTAAATGTAAAATACAAAACTATAAAACTTCTAGAGGTTAGTATAGGAGAAAATAATCTAGGTGACCTTGAATTTGGCAATGACTTTTAGACACAACATCAAAAGTACAATCCATGAAAGAAAAAAATGTTAAGTTGGACTTCATTAAAATTAAAATTTTCTGCTTTGCAATTAAGAAAATGAAAAGACAAGCCACAGACTGGGAGAAAATATTTGCAAAGCACGTATCTGTTAAAGAACTTGTATCCAAAATAAATGAAGAACTCAAGCTCAACAGGAAAATAAACAACACAATTTAAAAATGGGCAAAAGATCTGAACAGATATTTCGCCAAAGAAGATATACAAATGGCAAATAACGACATGAGAAGATACTCAATACCATGTGCCATTAGGGAATTGCAAATTAAAACAACGAGGAACTACTACATACCTGTTAGAGTGGCCAATCAATCCTGAAACAACATCAAATGTTGGTGAGGATATGGAGCAACTGGGACTTTCATTCATTACTGAAATTCAAAATGGTACAGATATTTTGGAAGACAGTCTGACAGTTTCTTACATAGCTAAACAGTCTTACCATATAAGCCAGCAATCACACTCCTAGATATTTACCCAAATGAACTGAAAATCTATGTCTACACAAAAACCTGCATGTGGATGTTGATAGAAGCTTTATTCATAACAGCCCCAAACTGAAAGCAACAAGATGTCTTTCAATAGGTAAAAAGATAAACAAGCTGTGGTACATCCATCCAATGGATTATTATTCAGCAATAAAAAGAAATGAGCTGTCAAGCCATGGAGGAACCAAAATGCAGATTGCTAAGTGAGGAAGCCAATCAGAAAAGGCTACCAACTGTATGATTCCAACTCTCTGACATTCTGGAGAAGGCAAAACTAAAGAGACATTAAAGATCAGTGGTTGACAGAGGCTGGGGGAGTAGGGGATGAATAGGCAGAGTATAGAGGACTTTTAGGGCACTGAAACTATTCCATGTGATATTGTAATGGTGGATATATGACCTTATGCATTTGTCAAACTTATAGAACTATGCAACACAAAGACTGAATCCTAATGTAAAGTATAGACTTTAGTTAATAATATAGCAATATTGGTTCATCAATTATAACACATATACCACACTAATGCAAAATGTTATAATAAGGAAAATTGTGTGCAGTGGAAAGGGAGTATATGGGAACTCTCCGGCCCATTTACTCAAATTTTCTGTAAACCGAAAACTGCTCTAAAAAATAAAGTCTATTTAAAAAAAAAAAAAAAAAAGGAGAAGAAAAGTCAATAGAAATGGTCCCCGAGGAAGCACAGGCATTGACTTGCTAGACAAAGACTTTAAATCAACTGTCTTAAAAGCTAACTACATGACTACGGTCTCTTTTCATTGGACTCAGCATACTTTATTGCTCTTTCAAAGGGCAATCCTCTTATCCCCTCAAAATGTTTACCAGTCAGTCAGCTTGATCATGTAAAATTGTACAAAAGGGTACGCAAGGAGCTACTGCCAAAAACTACAAGATATTCTCAAGAGTCTACACCAGTATTCAATTTGGTACTACGCTCAGCCATCTGCTGCAACCAGTGACCCCTCATGGGTGAAGGGTTAACAAACTCATTTCTCTCCTTCTCCATGGACTAATCTGATCTAACTCTTTTCTGGAAACCTGATACAGGGAGAATGTCAGCTGTGTTATCAGGAAGAATCACTTATGATAAAAATGACCATTGAGGGGCTTCCCTGGTGGCGCAGTGGTTAAGAATCCGCCTGCAAATGCAGGGAACATGGGTTCGATCCCTTGTCTGGGAAGATCCCACATGCCGTGGAGCAACTAAGCCCGTGCGCCACAACTACTGAGCCTGTGCTCTAGGGCCCGCGAGCCACAACTACCAAAGCCCACGCGCCTAGAGCCCGTGCTCCACAATAAGAGAAGCCACCGCAATGAGAAGCCCACGCACCACAACAAAGAGTAGCCCAGCTCACCACAACTAGAGAAAGCCCGTGCACAGCAACAAAGACCCAACACGGCCAAAACCAAAAACAAATAAATAAATTTATTTTTAAAAAAATGACCATTGAACGGTAAATAGCATCCAGGCCGAAAGGACTGCGTATGAACTATAAATACCAAGAAGGAAACCTGAGCTCTGTTTCCTCTCCTGTATCTTCCTGAGTAAACTGGGACCAAGTGTGGCCTATTAGGGCTTGTGCGTCTGAATGTTGAGATGAGCCTGAGAGGTCCTCCTGGTGGTCATTGCAGAGCCACGCCAGCAGTAGGCTAGACCTTCAGATCCTCAACTCAATTTGGCCAAAACAACATGAGATGAAAAGGATGGGGAGGAAGGTGGTTGACAAGTCCCTGAGGCCTGGTTGGAAGGCCCATCTCCCTGTAGCTTGATGGCTAAATCTCTATGGCATGTGACAGGGGATAAATCCTCTTGTGAGGGTAGATGAGGATAGGAATGAGGCCAAGTTTGTGTTACAAGGAAGAACTACTTATACTCTTTACCTCCATTAATTGGACCTCAACAAAACCAGCTGTAGCTGGGCTGTAAGAGAGGATACTACCGTTCATGGAGCCATATGAGAAGATACGATTAATACAGGCCAAGCCAGGCATTGATGACTAGCTGCGAGGTGGAAGCAGATTCACCAGCCCACAGACATCATGCTTGTGACGGAGACAAAGGGGTGAAAATAAAATTGTGCAAAAGGTCAAGCAAGAAGCCAGTCCCAGAAATTCAGACACACATTCGTGAGTCTATGCCACTCCAGCTCTGATCTGCACAGAAAAACATCTATGAGCCCCAGCAGAGAACAAAAGCTGGCCAGGACACACCAGGCTCCACAGCCACCTAATTCCCTCAGCAGCATCCTGAGAGCAGCAGTGGCAGCTGTGATGGCCACAGGGCAGGCTCCTGCACCTACATTGGAGTGTCCACACCACATCTGCCTGGAACCACCTATAGGCAGAGGTTAGAAGTGCTTCACAGACTGGCAAGGGTCCGTTGAGATAACACATATACTCTGCTCTTTCCAGTCACAGGATTTTTTTTTTAGTTGCAGGATCTCATTTTTGGACACAATTCCCATAAACATGGAAATATGTTTTTCCCATTCACATTAGACCAGAAGCAACAAATTCAGAGAGGCAGGATTCGGCACTTGATAATCTGAAATCATCAAGTTCCTACAGTTGACACACTGATAAAACTGGAGAAGATGGAGAAATATTAAAAAGTGCACTGAAGAAATCGGAAGGCACGTCAGGATAAAGCTGCTGCATGTAAGACAAAAGTCTTCCCAGAGCCCAGAAAGTCTCACTGTACTACAATGGATTACAAGACATTGCCTCTCATGGCAATGATGCTGAGTGAATGAGAAAAGATTACCTGACTGAGGGGAGGAGGCAGGTGTATGCACCCACGGACTCAATATCTGCATACCAAGACAAAGGGCTAGAACTTCGAGGCTTGCTCAACCCTACATAGGATCTGATCTCCACAAAAAAGCATCTAGGAGGCCCCAGGGGACAAGAGCAGGCAACAGGGTCCTGTGTAGCAGGAATAATTGAGAACAGATTTTGACTACTTGTTGTTGTTCAGTTTTATTAACAAAAGGATCCACTGTTCATCACTTGAGGGCATACTGGAAACAGCAAAATAGTTAAGAGATGAATAGTTTCAATTAGTCATACTTTGGAAGAGTAAAAACTCTTCTGGGTTGGGGAAATTTCATTACAAAATGGCATATAGTAGTTAAAAGTCCCTCCCGGCTCCTCCAATACAGCATTTCCCAACTGCCCATCAAAACACCCAGAAAACACAGAAACTCTCAAAAACCCACCTTGCCACCAAAACCAAAGAAGGATGGAAAATTAATGGCCGGATCCAAAAGCATTTACACTCATGAAGAAATATCTGGAGCTGTATTAAGGAAAACCTGGCATACTCCAGCTTTGTTTCAGGAAAACAGATTCCCTTCTGAAAGGTAGGAAAGAATTTTGTCCCTCTACCTGTTTGTCTCTGATTCAAACACCAAGGATAAGTAACAACCAGGCAATTAAGTAGCATTTCTTTTACCCCAATGCTACTGATGTTAATGGGTCAGAATACTGAGTTTTCCCTCTGAAGACCACCACCCCCCAGCTCTCCAAGATTTCTACACCTAGTCAGTGATGGACATTATCAGGTAAGAACTGAGCAAGAAGCACTATCACCACTCCTATTCAACACAGTACTGAAAGTCCTAGCCAGAGCAATTAGGCAAGAAAAAGAAATAAAGGTGTCCAAACTGGAAAAGAAGAAGTAAAATTATCTCTGTTTGCAAATGATATGATTTTATATGTAGAGAATCCTAAAGATTCCACCAAAAAACCGTTAGAATAAACAAATTCAGTAAGTTTCAGGATACAAAACCAACATACAAAATTAGCTGTGTTTCTATGTGCTAACAAAAAACTATATGAAAAAGAAATAAAGAAAACAATCCCATTTACAAATGCAAGAAAAATAATAAAATACTTAAGAATAAATTTAACCAAGGAGGTGAAAGACCTCTACACTGAAAACTATAAGGAATTGATGAAAGAAATTGAAGAAGACACAAATAAATGGAAAGATATGCCATGTTCATGGATTAGAAGACTTAATATTGTTAAAATGTCCACACCACCCAAAGCCATCTATAGATTCAATGCAATCCCTAACAAATTCCAAAGGCATTTTCCACAGAAATGAAAAAAAAATCCTAAAATTCATATGGAGCCACAAAAGACCCTGACTAGCCAAAATAAGCCTGAGACAGAGCAAAGCTGGAGGCATCACACTTCCTGGTTTCAAACCATATTACAAAGCTATAGTAATCAAAACAGTATAAATTTAGCATTAAAAACAGACACACAGACCAATGGAACAAAATCAAGAGCTGAGAACTAAGCTCACACATATATGGTCAACTAATATTTGGCAAGAGAGTCAAGAAGACTCAATGCAGAAAGGGCTGTCTCTCCAATAAATGGTGTTTGGAAAAGTGGATAAGCACATGCAAAAGAATGCAATTGAACCCCTGTCTTACCCCACTCACAAAAATTTACTCCAAATGGATTAAAGACTTAACTGTAAGATCTGAAACCATAAAACTCCTAGAAAAACAAGTAGGAGAAAAGCTCCCTGACTTTGGTCTTGGAAATGATTTTTTTTGGATCTGACACCAAAAACATAAGCAACAAATGCAAAAATAAACAAATGGAGCTACATCAAACTAAAAATCTTCTGCACAGCAACAGAAACAATCAACAAAATGAAAAATCAACCAACAGAATAGGAGAAAATATAAACCATTTTATCTGGTAAGGGGTTAATATCCAAAATATGTAAGGAACTCATACAACTCAATAGTGAAAACAAAACAAAAACTTAAATAATTTTATTTTAAAATGGGCAGAAGACCTAAATAGACAGTTTTTCCAAAGAAGATATACAGATGGCCAACAGGTACATGAAGAAATGCACAACATCACTAATCATCAGGGAAATGTAAATCAAAATCACAATGAGATATCACCTCACACCTGTTAGAATGGCTATTCTCAAAAAGACAAGCGATAACAAATGTTGGCAAGGATGTGGAGAAAAGGGAACCCTTGTGCACTGTTGGTGGGAATGTAAATTGGTGCAGCCACTATGGAAAACAGTATGGAGGTCCCTCAAAAAATCAAAAATAGAACTACCATGTGATCTAGCAATCCCACTTATGGGTATGTATCTGAAGGAAATGAAATAACTACCTCAAAGATAGTGCACCCCCATGTTCATTCCAGCATTATTCCCAATAGCCAAGACATGGAAACAACCTAAGTGTCTATCAGCGGGTGAACGGGTAAAGAAAATGTGGTGCAGACATACAGTGGAATATTATCCACCCATAAAAAGAAGGAAATACTGCCATTTGTGACAACATGAATGGAACTTGAGGGCATTATGCTAAGTGAAAGTAAGTCAGACAGAGAAAGACAAATACTGTATAATCTCACTTATATGTGGGATCTAAAAAAGCCAAACTCAGAACAGAGAGTAGAAAGGTAGTGGCCAGGAAACAGAGGAAATGGGGAGATGTTAGTCAAAGGCTACAAGCTTCCAGATGTAAGGCGAATGGGTTCTAGGGATCCAATATGCAACCTGAGGACTACAGTTAACAATAATGTATAATATACTTGAAAATTGCTAAGAGAGTAGATCATACATATTATTACCACACACACACAAAAAGGTGTGTGTGATGGATGTGAATAACTAACCTTATTGTGGTAATCATTCTGCAATATATATGTATCAAATTGTCACACTGTAGACCTTAGACTTACACAGTGTTGTATGCCAATTATATCTCAATAACGCTGGAAAATAAAAAGAACTGGGCAAGAGGTAAGGAGGGATTTGAGGGGGTACATTTCATTCTGAGTGGTGTAAGACATACAACAATACTTGTAAATGGGGCAGAGATAAGAACTTTAGCAAGTGTATTCATCAGAAATTGCAGTTTGTATGTATAATACTCCATTAGGTCAAAGTATCAGAGAATTGGGCAATGAGAATAAGAGAAGCTACTGTTTAATACTGGTTAAAACAAATAGCTCACAATGAAAATACAACAGATAAGAACACCTATGCAATGAATAACATTGCATCAAAATTTACAAAGTAACAATGCTGAAAACATAAGGAGACATTGATAATGAAAGTAATATATTTCTCTGGGTCACAGTTAGATCAAGTAGCAAAAAATAAACATATATGGAGGGTTTGAATAAAATAATTAATAAAGGATTTAATAGAGACTTATAAACTTTGACCCTACAAAAAGAGAATATTTTATATCTAAGTGCCAGGGTTCATGGAACATTTGCTAAAATTGTTTCTTAGGCCAAATAAATTTTAAAACAAATACCCCAAAGCAGAAATTCGTGAAGTCGTATTTCTGACTACAAAATAAACTTTTAAGATCACCTTTAAAAATGTTCTAAATATGTTCTGGATCAAGAAAATCACATTTTCAATTATAAACATTAAAAATGATGAGAGGGCTTCCCTGGTGGCGCAGTGGTTGAGAATCTGCCTGCCAGTGCTGGGGACACGGGTTTGAGCCCTGGTCTGGGAGGATCCCACATGCCGCGGAGCGGCTGGGCCCGTGAGCCACAATTACTGAGCCTGCGCATCTGGAGCCTGTGCTCCGCAACAGGAGAGGCCACGATAGTGAGAGGCCCGCGCACCGCGATGAAGAGTGGCCCCCGCTTGCCACAACTAGAGAAAGCCCTTGCACAGAAACGACGACCCAACACAGCCATAAATAAATAAGTAAATAAATAAATAAATAAATAAATAAACCCAAAAGTTTAAAAAAAAAAAATGATGAGAGTCAACAGGGTGATATGCACATGCGCTAGCCACCGCCTCTTGCCCTAAATCCCCAAAATGATGAAATACACACACACACTTCAAAGCAGAAAGGGAAGTCTTTAGGGGAACTGAAACCAAGAGAAGTCTCTGAAATCCACAAGCAGATTGGACTACGATAGACAGAACAGTAGCCTCCCAGAGATGTCCACTTCCTAATCTCAGAACTTGTAAATATGCTGTTACATGGAAAAAGGGATTAAAAGTTGCAGGTAGAATTAAGATTGCTAATCAGTTGACCTTAAAAGTTACTCAGGTGGGCCCAATGTAATCAAAGTATCCTTAAAAGTGGAAAAGGGAGGCAGAAGAGGTCAGAGTGATGTGATATGAGAAGGACGTGACCTTTCTTGAGGAAGAGGGCCATGAGCCAAGGTACACAAGCAGCCTCTAGAAGCTCAGAAAGGCAAGTAAGTGGATTCTCCCGTAGAGGCTCCAGAAGCAATGCAGCCCTGCCAACACCTTAAACCCAACAAGACCTATGTTGGACTACTAGCCTATGGAACTGTAAGATGAAAAAGTGTGTTTTTTAAGCCACTAAGTTTGTGGTAGTTTGTTACAGCAGCAACATAGAATTAATACAGACTAGTTTGGTCTACCCTTCCAACAGCAGGCTGTGAAAACAGATCAACAAGCAGTTTTAACATGGAGCCTCAAGCACAATTTGGGTTGCACAAACAAGAAGCATGACACTTTTACAAAGCAAACACTGTGATAGAAAGGAACCAAACTCAAGATACAACAGACATTAACACCCAAGGAGACAGAGATAAAAGAGCAGAATAGGCATTTTAATAGATAGATATCCTCAGAGAGGTAAGATGCTAAAAAAGAATAGAGTAGGAATCATGAAAATTAAAAACTTAATAACTGAAATGGAAAACTCATTGGATGAGTTGGACTGCGGAGTGGCACTGCTAATGTGAGAATGAGTGAGATAGAAGACCAAGAAGAGGAATTTTCCCAAAATACAGTCCAAGAGGTCAAAGAGATTAAATATATGAAAGAAATGCTAAAAGATGTGGAAGACAGATCCACTGTATGAATTACTAAAGGATAGACTCTATCCTCTGAAAAAGAAACTGACTCAAAAAAAAAAAATTGGGAATCAAGAAGGAATACTTTGCAAAGAAAGTAGAAAATTTATTGCTGAGTCCCAATAAGGATTGATGACAAAAATTTTAATAACAATCTGGAATTTAAATTGCCAATGATAACAAGGGAGTTAGTGGATAGTGGAGGGAGAGGGACAGAGCGGACTGAAAGCATGTAAAGATCCTTGCCTGACTGAGAAGAAGCTATAGATACCAATTAACTCAAGATTCTGTTAGAAAAATATAAGTTTAAGTATGTGTATTATAAAATTAAGAGTATGTATATGTATATTATTAAAATATAAGTAAAAGAGATAAATTCCAACTATTTGGTAGTAGGGAGAAGATCAGATTGAAGAAACCCTAATCAATCTTGCTCTGTGCTGAAGGGATAATACATAGTGATTAATTCGGATGTTTCTGGGATTTTAAGCATGACTTATTATTAGCAAATCTATGACAATAACACAGCAATGGATAAAAGGAAAAAAAAACACAGAAGAGCATCTCCATAGATGTTAAAAATTCACTTGATAAAATTCAGCATTCATCTTTGACTAAAAACATGTTAATTAAAGTATACATTTAAAAGATACTTTTAAAACTTGATAAAGAATATATCAAGTATCTGACTTAAACCAATATCCCACCCTCAAAGCATTTCCATGAAAGTCAATATCAAGGATGCCCACTATTATTTAACACTGTTTTAGAAGTTCTAGCCATTGTAAGTACGGGGTGAAAATGAGAGACAGAAATATTGGAATGGAGGAAATAAAATTATCATTATTTTTAGATTATGTTATTGTCAATGCGGAAAATCCAAGAGAAGTAATTAAAAAACTGTTAGAACCAGTAAAAGAGTACAATAAAGGGGCCAGTACAAAAATATTTTTTTAAAAAGAAATCTGTCCAAAAATAGCAGGTTGTTCAAATAAATTATGGTATCTCCATGTAATTAAATATTCCTGTGTGGCCTTTAAAATAATGAAAATCTAATTCCATGGAGTATTGCTCACTATATATATGTGACAAAAAGTAGCTTATTTATAAAATGTGCAGCAGTTAATATGTACACATGCATATGGAAAAATCAATAAGATACATACCAAGATATTAACAGTGATGATCTCTACCTGGTAAAATTTTAAGGGGAGGGGTTATTTTCCTTTTAGTTGTTACCTATATTTTTCAAATTTTGGACATTTAAAATTAAGTAGATCACGTGATTTGCTCAGAAAATTTATCCCCCCAAAATCAATAGTCAATAATATGAATAACGTCCAGTCACACAAAAATCATATTAAATCAAAATAGTGTATAACATCTAAATGAAACTTGTGGTATTGGACTGAATCTCAACTTAGACAGACCTGCTGTAAACGTTACTTGAGTAACAAGGGGAGAAAGGATTTTAAGAGGGACCAGGTATTAGATTCTATTAAGAAATAAATGTTAATTTTTGATAATGTTATTCGGCTATGTTAGGAAAATGTACTTTTTTTAGAAATACAGAATGAAGCATTTAGAGATGAATCATTAGCACGCCTATAATTTAAGATATTTAAGTATAAAAAGATAAAGTGAATCAAATGGGAATTTTTTTCTTAAATATTTTTTAAAAGGCATGATTATTTTCACCTACCAAATTGGGAAAATTCAAAAATATAGTACCCAGTGTTGGCAGGTGGGACTAAAATAAGAACTCTCACTTACTGCTGGCAGGAATGAAAAATTAGTACAACCTTTGTGAAAGGCAATTTGGTACCATGTATAAATTCCTTAAAAATATGCTTACCCTTATTTTAGCAATTCCACTTCTCAGAATTTTCTTCTAAAGGAATACACATAAAAATATTACTATGAGGTTGCTCATGAAGATGAAAAATTGAAAAAAATCATAATGACTAGTAGAGAAAATTGTTTAATCAGTTATGGTACACCCATACCGTGGAATAGCATGCAGCCTCAAATACTGCACTTCGGAAAAAAAATTTCTACCATATAATGTTAAGTGAACAAAAGAATACAAAATCGTGTGTGCAGTAGGACTCTAGTTCTGTTAAATATGATTAAAAACTGACATGTACACAAAGCCTAGGGGAAAAAAAGAATGGAAAGAAATATGCAAAATGCTAACAGTGGTTATCTCTAGATCTCTAACTCATAGATGAATTTATATTTCCAAAATTTCTAATTTTGAACATCTTTTATAAGTTGAAAGGCTTGTCTGGAAATATAGCTAATATAAAAGTATTCTATATTTAAAGAAATATAATACACTTGCATTTGTGTGGAGAGAGAGAGAGGGAGAACTTCTTCCACGTGATAGATGATTGACATCCGTGAATGAGAACCCACTCAGAGGTCTCTGGATGGTGTCTGTGTTCAGGGGACTGAAACTTAGCCACTACGTGGGAAAGTTGATCAGCTTCCTGTATATCACCCTGCCTCCAAAACACAAATATTCCTCCCCGATCATTTATATCCTCAAGCGTTTCCTAGTGTTTACATTTAAGCCAGGAGCTTCTCTATTTAAGAAAAAAAAAAAATATGGAGGGGGGAAAAAGGGAGACGAGAGAGCAGAAGATTACAGAGGTCACAACTTTTTTTTTTAAAGGAAGTGGAAGAGATAAAAGGTAAAAGGTGTTTTGTTTTGTTTTTTCTTTAATGCATCAAATGAAAGGTGTGGGTGGGGGAGACAGATGGAAGAAGCTCTATATCAAGAAAGAAAATGATGGATAGGATCTATGAAAATAAAAACTACGAAACAGGAAAGACCGGAAAAACGTGCAATTCCGTAATCAAATCAACAAATATGCAAGAGAAATACTGTTTTATTTTTCAAAGTTTAGGTGAGAAGGTTGAATAAGGCAAGTTCTGAGCCAGTCCCCGCCACTTCCTCCACTTAATAAATGTTTATTCAGAGTGTACTATGTGCCAGAACTGCCCCAGACATCCAGTGCTGGGGATATAAATACGAATAGCACAGGCATAAGCCCTGCTTTCAAAAGCTTATAAATTAGTGACAGACACAAATAAACAATTATAGAACCATGTGACAGGAAGGATCAAACACTCATGTCTGTGGTAAAAATACATAACATGTGATAGGTGCCATATCAGTGGCACAAACTACTGTAAACCTTACTGAAAACAAGGAACTAGGGAAAGGTGAAAAAAAATGTAGTAGACAAAAACAGAAGAAAGAAATAACATCAGTTAGTTTTTTCCTTAACTATGACAAGTGCTAGTTATTTTTATATCTTTCAAGATAGCTACATCTTTATCTTTCTTGTATAATAAAAAGAACGCTTGCAACATTAAAAAAAAAAAACAAACCTTAAAATCATTTTGCAAAAACTTAAAAGAAACTTTACCTATTTCCTATACAATCGTTAGCATTTTCTTGCTTATTTGAAGTAATTATTCCATAATTTGAAAAAGCCACAAAAGGCTTCTTACTTACCAAGATTTCTTTCTCAGAAGAAGTAACTTCTAAACGCACGGAAAAATAAGTGCTTGACAAAATGCGAGTCCTTAGTGCAAGTAAAGCAATACCATAAAAACGGTTTGCGCCATCTGTCGGACATTACTGGAATTACCCCTGCGCACGAATTTCCCCTTAAAAGGCCCTGAGCAAAGCATGTGGTCGGTAGCTTTTTCTGGGCTACAGATTAAAACAGTAATCAAATTTTTTAATTCATATGATCACGCAGCTTATGACAATTTCAGTGTGAAGAAAAATGTTTTTCTAAGGTGATATTTATGTGTAAACGTTTTCAGCCTGAATGTTAAATTGTCACCACAATGGAAAGTTATTGAACTTTGCCTGTTTTATCACCATTTTTAATATTTCCAATAAAGTTGCAACTACCATGATCAATCAGTTTTGAAGCATTATTTTATCTGGACGGGATACTTTAAAATAAAATGAACTTAGGTTCAAGAACTGGTTTTTTAAAAATCAACTTTTAAGGAAAGTTTAGTAGTTACCACACCTGGGGGAAATTACATCCTGTTTCTCCATGTTCTGACCAACATTTGGTATTGTTAGATGTTTTCATTTTTAATTCTAAAATAATAAATACCACTGAGATCCTGCAAGACTAATTAAAAATCAATTTTCTAAAGGCCATTTAGAATAATTTTAGAACAATATCAACAAAGGTTGATGATACAAAAAGAGGATGTCTGATTAACCAGATACTTCAGGCAGCCAGGATACCCTGTTCCCAAGACCTTCCCTTAACTGAGGTTCTGTAAAGAACTGAACATATGAGTTAAATAATCATTCTATAATTAATCCCACTGTTTGGCATTATTTCATCGTTAAAAAAACAAGTTAAGACTGTACAGTCTGACCCACGACAAAGTTGGACATCAGGGTTAGAATCACTTCTGCTTTCAGGTGGAAGGAAAGGCCAACTTCTTACTATTCATTCTTACTCATCAAACATAACGGGAAGCCTTCACAGGCCTGGGGAGGGTCAACAAGGAGTGGCTGGATGTCTGCTGAATGAGCAGAGGAGACAGCTAGAGTGGACTGGGTGCCTGTGACCCTGGGAAGCCAGCTTTGTGAAACAGGCAGAGGAGAAAGGAACCAGCTATGGGTTTGAGGGAATTTCAAACAACACTGAGCCAAAGTCTTTAAGAAATAAGCACACATACATCGCTGCAGATTTGGTCACATCACACAGTGACAAAATGTTTATGAGCATTTGGTCACAAACGCTCATTAGGGTATTGCATAATAATGCTGGTTTTCGGGAACAAAGAGGCTATTCTTGTTGAGGCTGTTAGAATTCTGAGAAATGTCTTTAAGGAGATGACAAAACCCACAAAAATCAGGTAATGTGCAAGATGGTATGGCAGTGGAACAAACAAACAGACAGTGCTGGGCAGAAGTCCTCCAAATGCCACGTCCTAGCTGTATGGCCTTGGGCAAGTGGCTTAACCTCAAAGACTCCATTTATTCATCCACAAAATGGGAGTGCTTGTGACTTTTTGGGGAAGATAATAAATAAAAAGTGTCTGGAATAGTGATTTCCCTGGAAGACAAGTCATTATAGTAAGGAGTTTTAGAATTCTATGCAAGCCTCACATTTCTTATGCTGAGGTGGAAAGACTATTAAATGAAGAAAAGCAAAGGGCAGAAGAGTATGGAGAGTGTTTCAGCATTTGCATAAAATCCGGTCCCTCAGACATCTGCACAGGTTATCTTCTTGCCAGGAGTAAGGCACACACAGAGGAGAGACACACACACACAGAGAGAAAGGAACAGGCCAGGTGAAAACAGAGGCAGAGATTGGAATTCTGCAGCCACAAGCCAAGGAATGCCTGGAATCACCAGTAGCTGGCAGGCCTGCCAGCACCTTGATTTTGGACTTCCGGCCTCCGAAAGTGTAAGAGAATAAATTTCTCTTGTTTTAAGCCACCTGATTTGTGGGAATTTGTTATGGCAGCCACAGGCATCTAACACGAGGGTCTACATACTTGTGCTGACATCTGCATAAAAATCTTTTTTTCTGAGGGGATACTTAAGAAACTGTTACCTTTGAGCCGAAGAACCAAGGGAGGGAGATATTTTTACTCATAATTTTATGCTCTTTTGTCCTGTTTGATTTTTTTTTTTTTTACTATGTACATGCATTACTTTTATTTTTAAAAAATAAAATAGCATTATAGTGGGATAAGTAAAATAGTCTAAAGCCAGCAAATATACTGTCCCCACACAAACAGAAGCAAGACATTACTTTAATGATTTTTGTTCTTTAAAAAAACTTCTCTTGCCCTGGAAAATCAATAAAAAAATATCAATTGCCTACCAACAGCTTTGAAACAAGTTATATAAAAAATGATCAGCATCATAAAATATACAAACCATTAGAAATGAAATTGATAACTTAGATATTTAATATTAAAACCAAAATCTTCTGCTGAATTAAAAAGAAAAAACAAAACACATTCCAGAAGATACTTGTAACACATATAACCACAAAAGGATTAATATCTGAAATATATAAAGAATTCCTACAAATCACTAATAAAATGGCTAACAAACCCAATGGTGGGGGGGTAAGAATTAGCAAAGGATATAATCAAATGGATACCAGGATAACATTAAGACAACCAGGAGACACCATTGTACACCCCTGGGATGGACAAAAATTAAAACATCTCATGATACCAAGTGTTGGTCACAATGTGAGGAAACAGGACCTCTTATACATGTCCAGAGATTCTGACTTAAATAGTCCAGGATGGGGCCAGACATCAATATTATTCTGAAAGCTCTTCAGGTGATTCCACTCCAACCCAGTGAGGATCAGGGCGCCCTGAGACCTAAACACCATCCTGAACACCGCGCCCTCTAGTGGTCCCTAGTGGTCTCCAGTGGTCCCTCTTTTCCTCACACCTCAGGGCCTGGAGGTGATGTAGGTTTCCCTGACTCTCACTGCTACTTCCAGATCACTGTTCTTCCCTCCAACCCTTGAAACCTACCCCTCCTGGTTGCAGTCATCCACAGGCCCATCACTCCCTCATTCATTGAGTATTTTTGCACCATTCACTGTCTGAGTCCAACACTACCGCTGTCATAATTCTAATGATTTCAGGAGCTATGTAGAGATTCTTTCATTCCCCTGGCTTCTTAGTTCTTTGATATTCTCTCTTCTAATGAGCTTGTCCTGAAACCTACCTCAGCCATGCATTCCCTTATTGTACCCTACATATTATTATTACCAATGGCTGTGCTCTCTCCATAACCTCTCTTGCCAGCATCCCGCTTTTCAACTAGAGCCTCTAACTCTTTCTCTCGGATGCCAACAATTCCCCAGTCCCACTGCACTGGACTGAAAGATCATGGTCCACCCTTTTAATCATCTCTCTGAATTCACCCTCAGCTACCTTACTCCTCTCTCCTCAACCCAGGTTAAATCCAACTCGCCACTGGACTCTATTGAGCCTGACCGGCTGAGCATAGTTGGAGAAAATACACACCCGTGCTGACTGTCTCACTTGAAATTCATGACTGGGTCCCAACCTCAAGAGGGAGAAGCGATCCTACTATCCTTTTTGCTCCCCTTCCCTAGCCCATTCACTCTCACTGTCTTACACATCCTCCTCTTATGCTTCCAACACCTCCTTTCCTTCTTCACTTTCAGCTGCTGATGCTTCATTTTTCAGGAAGAAAATAAATGCAGCCAGAGAAGCATTTCCACATCTTCCCTCCAAAGTTCTGCTAGCGCCTACTCGTCCCTGTTCTATCTGTGCTTTCCTCTGTTCTCCCGAATGAACTCTCTGTGTCGAGCCAGTTCCTCCCCATTAAGCACTGAACCTCACTCCTGCTTATCTACCCAAGGAAATCCCTTTAGTTATCCTCTCTATGTTGCATCATCTTTTTTTTCCTCTAATGCATGATTCCAATTAGCATATAATGCTACAATTTCTCTCATAGTAAAAAACAAAACCCTCCTCTGAGCCCACAACCTCTTCCTCTCTGCTCCTCTTTACACCAGAAATCCTTGAAAAGGTTGTTTTACTATCTCCAATTTTTCTCCTCCCATCTTCTCAAACCCTCTCTCTCTCTCTATATATATATATATATATATATATATTCTTTTTCATATTCTTTTCCATTGTGGTTTATTACAGGATAATGAATACAGTTCCCTGTGCTATACAGTAGGACTTGTTGTTTACCTATTTTATATAAGTAGTTTGTATCTGCTAATCCCAAACTCCTAATTTATCCCTCCCCCACCCCCTTTCCCCTTTGGTAACATAAATTTGTTTTCTATGTCTGTGAGTCTGTTTCTGCTTCATAAATAAGTTCATTTGTATCGTATTTTAGATGCCACATATAAGTGATATCATATGGTATCTGTCTTTCTCTTTCTAACTTACTTCACTTAGTATGACAATCTCTAGGTCCATCCACCATCTACCTCAAACCCCAAACCTGTCCCTTTTGCATCCTTCCTCATCTAAGTAAATGATACTTCTGTTCCTGCAGGCTAAATTGCTTGGAGTAATTTGAGACTTCTTTCTTGCGCTCAAACTCCACACCCAATCCATGAGCAAATTTTGTTGAGTTTTTCTTTAAAATATATCCACAAGCAAAACCCCTCTCATGCCCTCCACCACTCCCACGTGGCCAAACCATCAACTCCCTCAAGTGGATAACTGCAGTGGACTCCTAATTGGTCTATCTGGCTCTACCTTTCCCTCCACGCCCCACCCCCAAGCCCATCGCAACCCAATTAAAATCATGGCACACTCCTACTCAAAAGCTGTAAGGATTCCCTTGCCATTCAAAGCATAAGCCAAATCCCTACCATGGTTTGCAAGGCACTGCCTGGTCTGCCCCATCTCTCAGTCTTCAGTGCCTCTGTGGCCTCATCTCCTTCCACTCTGCCCCATCCTCCCTCTGCTCCAGCCACACTGGCCATCTTACCATTCTGTGAGCACACCAAGCATGCTCCCACACTGCTCCTGCCATTCCCCCTGCCTGAAACTGTCCCCACATATCACCGTTGTTCACTCCCTCACTTCCTTAAAGTCTACACTGAAGCGCCTTCCCTGACCACAGTTGCTCCTGCCCATCATTCCCTAGACCCTATAGACTCTATATTCTGCTTTATTCCACCACGTGGCACATTATTTAGTTAGGGTCTATCTGCCTTGCGACAGAATATAAGTTCTTGGAGGGCAGGACTTTGCTCTGCTCCTTATTTCATCCCTAGTACCTAGATCAGTTTTAGGTACGTAGCGCACTCTCAAAAAATTTTTGTTTAATGAATGGTTGGGACCACAGTGTAGAACGATTTCATAATATCTAGTGACGGTAAACTGGCTATTCCATTTCTAGCCTGGGATACAAGAAAACATATACAAAGTTGACCACTGCAGCTCTATATGCAATATAGTATGTAGCACTATATTGGCATTCAGCACATGTAACAACATGTAATAGTGAAACATGAAACACACTAAATGTCCATTGTTGGGGAATGGATAAATTGTGGCACATTCATACAATGGAATCCCATGAAGACTTAAAAATGCATGTACTGGAGCAACATGTATGAATATGAATGATTCTCAAAAATATAATGTTGAGTAAACAAGTATACAGGATGTTATTTATAACATTTTAAAACACCGAAAAACAATTTTATATAGTGTTGATGAATGAGGATATGTGCAGTCAAATGTAATAGAACTACGCGTGGGAAGGATGTACAACAACCTCAGGACACTCGTTACCGTTACCTCCGGAGAAGGTGGAGACTAGGAGGAACAGGGTTTCAAACATATCTGTAACTTTTTTCTTTTTAAAAGAAGGTTCTAAAATAAATGTGGCAAAAAATAAAATTTGTTAAATCTACATATTGTCATACCATTCTCTACTTTTCTTCACACACATAAGTATTTGTCATATTGTTCCCAACCTGGGTTCTTGGACTCTTTAATCAATAGAAATTGCTAAGAGGCCAGACGAGGAATTCAGGCAAGGCTTTATGGGGACTCGTGCTGCAGCACGAGGGATTGAAAACAAGTAACAGGTGCCCTTGCTCGATCCCCAAGGTGGGTGAGCTGGTCCCTTAAATGGGGTGAGGGTAAGGGCAGATTGGTGCGTTGGGCTGGAGGGTGGCTTAGGTCATTTGCCCACCCCCTTGGTGGTGCTGCATGCAGGGATCATGCTCAGGACCCTGCTTTTGCTCCTGGCACTTCAGAAGTGGCAGTTGGGTTTCAGCTTTTTTGTATCTTATTGTTCATATTTTGCCCCAACTGCATATGCATGCAGCTGTCTTTAGTCCCTCATAGTTTCTTTGTATTCTGTTGCTTGAGGAGACGTGTGTCCAGGTGCAAGCAGTGCAGTAAAGGGTCCCAGGTCCCAGGTCCCAGCCTGTCTCAATATTATTCTCTAGTTTTCTATATATTTTAACTACTCCTGAGTTTTTTAAATAAAAATTGCTTACATTGCCAAAAATTAAAATTTTGAAATAAACCGGGTGGGCTTGATGCAGCAACATTTGAGTAAAAGGGCATAATTAGCGGCTGGCAACAAAACCTGTTGCTTGATTGATAGTCTCTTATTGTAAAGGTACAGTTTGGGTCAAAGGAGAAAAGAAAACTGGATAAACCTATCTAAGGAGACAAAAGACCTGTACTCCTAAAACTATAAAACTGATGAAAGAAATCGAAGATGACACAAACAGATAGAAAGATATACCATGTTGTATACACCATTGATTGGAAGAATCAATATTGTCAAAATGACTATACTATCCACGGCAATCTACAGATTCAGTGTTATCCCTATCAAATTACCAATGGCATTTTTCACAGATCTGGAACAAAAAAATCTTAAAATTTGTATGGAGACACAAAAGGCCCTGAATAGCCAAAGCAATTTTGAGAAAGAAAAACGGAGCTGGAGGAATCAGGCTCCCTGACTTCAGACTATACTACAAAGCTACAGTCATCAAAACAGTATGGTACTGGCACAAAAACAGAAATATACATCAATGGAACCGGATAGAAAGCCCATAAATAAACCCACTCACTTATGGCCAATTAATCTACAACAAAGGAGGTAAGACTATACAATGGAGGAAAGACAGTCTCTTCAATAAATGGTGCTGGGAAAACTGAATAGCTACATGTAAAATAAAAAAAGAAATTAGAACATTCTTTAACACCATACACAAAAATAAACTCAAAATGGATTAAAGACCTAAATGTAAGGCCAGATACTATAAAACTCTTAGAGGAAAACATAGGCAGAACACTCTTTGACATAAATCGCAGCTATATCTTTTTCAAGCCATCTCCTAGAGTAATGGAAATAAAAACAAAAATAAACAAATGGGAACTAGTTAAACTCAAAAGCTTTTGCACAGCAAAGTAAACCATAAACAAAACGAAAAGACAACCCACAGAATGGGAGAAAATATGTGCAAATGATACAACCAACAAGCGACTAGTCTCCAAAATTTACAAACAGCTCATGTGCCTCAATATCAAAAAAACAAACAACCCAGTCAAAAAATTAGCAGAAGACCTGAATAGACATTTCTCCAAAGAAGACATACAGATGACCAAGAGGCACATGAAAAGATGCTCAACATCACTAATTATTAGAGAAATGCAAATCAAAACTACAATGAGATATCACCTCACACCAGTCAGAATGGTGTTAAAAATCTAAAGATAATAAATGCTTGAGAGGGTGTGGATAAAAGGGAACCCTTCTACACTGTTAGTGGGAATGTAAATTGGTGCAGCCACTATGGAAAACAGTATGGAGGTTCCTTAAAAAACTAAAAATAGAGTTACCATATGATCCCACAATCCCATTCCTTTGCATATATCCACAGAAAACTCTAATTCAAAAAAAATACATGCACCCCAATGTTCATAGCAACATTATTTGCAAGAGCCAAGACATGGAAACAACCCAAATGCCCATCAACAGATGAATGCATAAAGAAGATGTGGTACATATATACAATGGAATATTACTCAGCCATTAAAAAGAATGAAATAATGCCATTTGCAGCAACATGGATGGACCTGGAGACTATCATACTAAGTGAAGTAAGAGAAAGACAAATATGATATCGCTTATATATGGAATCTTAAAAAAAATGATACAAGTGAAGTTATCTACAAAACAGAAACAGACTCACAGACTTAGAGAACGAACTTATGGTTACCAGGGGGAAGAGTGGTGGGAGATAGATTAGGAGTTTGGAATTGACATGTACACACTGCTATATTTAAAATAGATAACCATCAAGGACCTACTGTATAGCACAGGGAACTCTGCTCAATATTCTGTAATAACCTAAATGGGAAAACAATTTGATAAAGAATAGATACATGTATATGCACAACTGAAACTAACACAACATTGTTAATCAACTGTACTCCAATATAAAATTTAACTTTAAATTTAAATTTAAAAACAAGGGGAGGAATGCCTGATTGGGCTGTTGCCTTTCAGCAGGGCAAGGAGGGGCAGGTGTGGCAAAGGTATTTGCTATGCCCTAGGCAGGCACAGAAGTCACAGGCAATGGTGTTTGTGTCTGTGGTACACCAAAACACACCTGTCACACCTGGAATACAATTTGCTAACACTCACAATGGCAGAACTCAGAAAGAATCACTGTTTTTAAAATTAAATTTTCCCTAAACTTTATACAAAAAATTACAATACATATACATATTCACAAGAATAGGTTTATACTATATATGCACTTTTGTAAGCTTCCCTTGCTCTCAACTTAATATTCGCCTATGGCCCGCCTTCCTTCCATATCAACAAATTGGACGTACAGTTATAATTAATGACTACAGCATATCCGATTGTTTGAAGTTACCATAGTTTACTTCAC
Organism: Eschrichtius robustus; assembly: GCF_028021215.1. NCBI lineage: Eukaryota > Metazoa > Chordata > Mammalia > Artiodactyla > Eschrichtiidae > Eschrichtius > Eschrichtius robustus. Next base: position 88,646,651 of record NC_090827.1, on the reverse strand, counting down.
CAATCTTTTTACTGGGGGACAGATTATTTCCGCGTTATTTTCCCCGGCATAAACAACCACAATAAACATCCTTGGACATACATATTTGCACGTTTGACTGTTTACTTAGTACAATTCGCAGATGTGGGATTCCTGGGCCAAAGCTAATACATTTGAATTTTGATCCACATTTCTAAACTGACCTTCTAGAAAGTATTTTTATTCGGTTGATTGGTTTTAAATCAAATTACACTCCCACAAACAGGGTAAGACAAAGCTGTTTAAAGCACCACCAGGGGATCGCAAACTCTTACTGAACTTGAGCGGCCCCTTCTCGGTGAAACTGCGGGGTTTCCTGGGCGCTTTTAAAGGAAGGAAAGGGATCCGGAGAACCCCGAGTCCCGCCCTGGGTGGGGGTGGGCGCCCCTCCAGCTCACCCGGAGGCACAAAGCCGGAAAAGCCAAGTTCCCCAAGGTTGGTCGGAAGCGCGGCCGCGACCCCCGCAGCCTGGGGAAGGAGGTGCCCGGGACTTCCGCCGCGCTCTGGGCGGGGGCGGGGTCACGGGGGGGCGGGGCGCTGTCGGGGCCGCGGGGCGGGGCAGCTCGGCCCGTCAGCGCCCGTCCCCCTCCCGGCCCGCCCTCAGGCCGCGTCCCCGCCAGGCCTGCAGACGTGGCGGGGCGGGACCCGGCGGGCGCTCCCGCGCGCACTCGGCCGCCTGAGCGGTAAGAGCCCTGGGCACCTCTCGCCGTCATCCCCTTCCCCGGGCGGGCAGACGTGGGGGGGGTGGGGTTGCGGGGACAGCCGCCACGGGGTGGTGGGGAGACCCTGCCGTCGCTGCTCGTCCTGTTTCCGGAGTCGGCAGGGGCTTGGCACGGGGCGCAGGACCCGGAGGACCGGCCTTGGGGGGTGAGGGTCCCGGGCGGCGCGAGCGGTGCGGCCGAGGGCCCTGCGTGGGTGCGGGCGTGTGAGTGTGTGTGTGTGAGTGTGTGTCGCTCCGGGTCCACGCTCATGCACACACCCACACGCCCGCACTCCGGCTCTGCCCCCTCGGCCGGCGAGAACCTCTGCGGAGCCTGTCTTGTGCTCCCGAAGTATCCGGTCCAGCACCATGCAAGTCGGAAAAAGTTTCCCCAAGGTCCCAGGTCCGACTGAGAGGTAGGCTGCGGGGCCTCCGCAGCGGGGGGGCACAGAGGAAGCAAGTCCTATCCCGGGGTTCGCTGCCCTTGGCTTCGGAAAACTGAGCTCAGGCCTTGACCTCCCACCCAAGCTCATCATCTCTCGCCCTGCAGACGCCGGCAGTGTCGGCTCTTCCACCCCAGCCAACACCCTAAGCCAGCAGCACCTCCATTCACAGCCCCCAGGTTGAGTCCTACTCCCTACACCAGCTCCCCAGCCCCCCACCTGCCCACCCAGTTGGCTCATCTTTTTCCCTGGAATCTGGTGAGTATTTCCAGTCATCTCAGATCAGGCGCCTAAACTTCACTGCACTTTCCTAGAGTAGGAGACCTCTCTGTATCATCTTAAGAGTGATCTCTGTCCTACCAATCCCATCAGTTCCCATCCTAAACACGGAGAGAGTCAGGCAGGTGGCTTTTTAAAATCAATGTCTCTTGAACTCCAGAAGACCTCAGCCAACCTGAGGAAACTGAGAATGAAGCAGGCTTACTCCTCAGAGACCTCTCTCTGCCCTCTTTTCCTCCTAGTGCTACTTTCCTACCTCACCCGTATCCATTCCCTGCTCTCTCCTTCCTTTCTCCATCAAAACCTGAGCTCAGGGAAGACTGATAAACTCCTTACATCATAAGCTTTAAGCAAAAGAAGGAAACTTTCAGGGTGGAATTTGAGGCTCCACGGAGCCAGTGCAGAAGGAATTTGAGGGTAGGAAGGGACCTTGCTGAATCTCAGGGATTCAGACCATATAAGCAGCCATTTATTTATAAGACCAGGCTTATATGGAACGTTGTTTCTTTTTAATCAATATCGAACAATATATTTCAGTTCAGTAAATATTAGAGGATCCAAAGCCAAGCTATGTGCTTGTTGGTCACAGTTCTGGAGGAGAGAATGACACAGAAATAAATATTCCTTATAAATGGCATAGAAGTCCATGCAAGGTATCACGAAAAACATGGAAGAGAGAGTAATTCATTCTTTGGAAGGAGTGGGGCAAATTCAGGAAAATTTCAAAGTAAACAGTGACATTACACATTGAGAAACAAATAGGAGCTTGCCAAGCAGTTGGAGACAGGGCATCCTGGGCAGAGAAACCAGCATAAGCAGAGGTGGGGATGTTTATGAGCTGTGCCGGCAGTGATGGCGTGTCTGGTGAGGGAAGAGTGTCGGGTATGTTGAGAGTTACAGAAGCGGATAGAGAGATTGGAGCTGGATTGCGCGGGCATGGATGCCATGCAAAGGTGTTTAAACCTAGTGGTTTTTAAACAGGGGAGCAGGTAGGTCCTATCTGTGTTTCATAAAATTACCTGGCAGACATGTGGAGGCCAGACGGGAGGAAAAAGAGACTGGGCTCTGGGCACGTGTACTTGTCAAGCACCGTAGAAACTCTTGCAACCTGGTTAAGAGCCTGTCATCCACAGTTTTTGTTCCTGGTCTTTCACTGACTGGCACTTTTTGAAATTGGGAGCAGTGATTTCACACAGGGTATGGTATTACCAAATTCTTATTTTGCCAAGTGAGACCATTAAAAAAAAATCCATGCACTCCACCACTATTTCGTAAAACAAAAGACATTTTAATACCAGGAAAAGCACGAAGGCTAAACTTGCAAGATGAAGGCAGTGCTTTACATTTAATAAATTTAGATTGATGAAAAACTCGCTATCTTGTCCTCATTTTTCTCTGTCATCATGGACTGGTTCCAGTCCTGCAGTCTGGTGGTGGGGAACAAAGTATCCAGATCATTTTGTCCAGCCTTACTCTACATAGGAGGGAGTGAGGAAGCCCAACAAGAATGAGTTGTACGCCCACAGAGGGATGGTGGGACCAGAGCATGGCTCTTTCCGCCTCAGCATCCATCCCTCCCATCCCTCGCTATTCCTCCATATCGCTCTTGGTCCAGCCACACAGCATCTGTTCTGAGTATCTAGATTCATTCTTGGGCATTTGCACATACTCTTATCCCATCATGCCTGAATAACTATCAAAGCCGCTCTCAAGGTTCTCCCATGTCTGAGATCAGTCTAGTTCAGGCACATCTTTCCCTGCTTTGATGTGCTGTTTTGCATCATCACTTAACCATTTCACGTTAGATGCAATAGTTTCCTGGGCCTTCACTGACAAGCAATAAAATGAAAACAGATTATTTGTTTTATGAAGGATAGTAACCATGTCTTCCGTTTTAAACTTATTTTTGGAGCTATGATGTTGCTGCTCCAATACCTAGCATAGTTCTGGGAGCATTTTAGGTGATGAATGAATTTACTCATGAAAAACTAACTTATTCCCAGCCCATAAAGGCTTCTTTATATGCCGCTCTTCCTCTCCTTGGAATTTACTGAAGAAGCCTCCTTGTTTCTGTGGGTTGAGGCTCCCTGGCATCAAAGCCACAGGACGTGGCTGCAGTGATCAACATTCCAAACCATAAGTCAGGGGAGATTTTAAGTCTGACTGCTTCTGGGGCATCCAGGCAGAGATGGGGGCTGTCCCAGGAAATAGCATGTATCACAGCTGTAGTCCTTCTGGACACCAACAGTCACTGCATACAAACAGCTGTGTCTTTAGAACACACAATTTCTAATGGCTTCAGACAAAAGGGTACCGTCTTAAAAATGATTACATGTCTCCTGTCATAATAACATCCAGAGTAGACAAAGGTCTACCAGGACAAAAAAGGTTTGGGGGGGGGGGATTCTTTTTTGGTTTTGGCTTAGGGAAAATGTGGACCTGTAACAGGCAGAAGTTCATGTACAATTAGAAGTTAAAAGTAGGGCTGAATATTATGGTGACCATTTTTATTATTTGAACAGATGAAAAAATATAGTCTTTCTGAAATGTATAAGTTGTCCATAAATATTTCCTAACAGTATTGGTTCAGCACCTGATAGATGAATTTTGGGCGTGTTTCTGAAGGAATGGCTTCATGTTGATGCTTGAATACAGAGCAGCTGCAGGGAAGAGAGGTTTTGTTCGATAATTTTTCCACAGTTGAGGTGAGCTGACTTAGGGCAGTTTGGCCATCAGAGATGGAGGAGGACAGTAGGGCTCCTCTGTGCAACATCCCTACCAAGACTGATTGATTGTACCATGAATCCACCTCTCAGATGGAGTTCTGCCTCACACTCACATGTATATTAGCGACCAGGCTCAGTTATGTAGCTTGTTCTTGTAGGTTGATGAAGTCCTAGCTCTCTTTGCTTTTAGGACTGCTCTGGTGGCAGGACTCAGCTAACCTTCTAATCAGGCTTTGATGTTCTCCTGCAATTAGCAGAAGAACTAGAAAAACTCTGCTGCAAAGTTCAATAGCTGCTGGACTGAATATAATCTTTTGCCCTGGAAATGGAAGAGCTGAAATCACCTGTGCATAATTTCTTACCAATCCACTTTAAGCACTATTTTCATTTTATCAGTGAAAAATGCTTTTAATACCCCTTAGGATAAGTAGTACCCCCTGATAAATAACGATCAGAGAGAGGGATAATTGAACCCTCTCAAGAGGTCAACACTGCATTTCAGAATCTGAGATGCTAAGTAAGTAAAGACCCTGGAGAGTAATTCCTGAATAGGGCACTTCAAATGTTAACCAGCCACCCTCAGGGCATAAAATACAGCTAACTCACATAGACGTCACATGGTATATGCTGAAATATTTTAGCACTGGGAACAGTATCACAACAATTGAGGGTGAAGCAGATACAACAAAGTGTTTACAATGCTTTTTATTCACCCATGAATGTTTATCGTAACCAGGTTTATTCTCATGTTCCTGCTTATAGAGAAGTGAAATAGTTTGGAACTTCTTAATAATCCAGATTAATAATAAGGATTTTCAAATTATCTTACAAAGAAATTAAGATATCAGACAGTGCCTATGACCAGCTGTTGATGAACAAAAAATGGGAATATCAGTGATGTCCAATATGGACCCATTCTCCTTATGGTTGTGCCCCTAGGACCCAGGCGGGGATAGGGCAAATTAGGACAGAGAACTCTAGGCCATGGCCATCAAGCAATGTCCTAGACCATGGGTTAGCAAACATTTTCTATAAAGGGCCAGCTAATAAATATTTTAGGCTTTGCAATTTTGTGGGCCATATGGTCTCTGTTGCAGCTATTCAGCTCCGCTGGTGTACTAGAGAAGCCATAGACAGTACATAAACAAATGAGCGTGTCGGTGTTCCAATAAAATTTTATTTACCAAAACACAGGGAAGGCAGATTTAGCCAGTAGGCTGTAGTTTGGCAGCCCCTCTCCTAGGCCAGTCCTGACTCAAGGTTTTCATAAAGATCTTATAAGTTTCCACGTGATGATAGCTTTTCAAGTACCCTCCCTCAATCTCATCCCCGCTCCCACGAACCACAGTAACTACTCCTTTTCTGTACAGTGGCCTTTTTCACTCTTTACTATTTCATCTAGGCATTGACCATACTCATTGACAGACCATATCCAACCTTGAATATCTGAAATTTAATATCCCACCTAAAAGGAAATATGCATTATTTGCCTTTCCCATCTGTAGACTTGTTTACAGGTGTGTTATCAGAGAATTCAAGTACTTTTGTTTAAAAAGAGACATTCTAACTCAGTTATCTGGGAGGTGAAGGGACAAAGGAAAGACAATATGGGTCATTTGGAATCGCTTGCTGTAAGATAACTCCTGAGTAGTGAATGGGGTAAAGACATTTTCTGCTTGCTTTCATTCCAAATTACACTTTAATTTTAAATCTCCACAAAAATATTAATATAACTCAACACACATATTTGTTGAGCTTCCCACTATGTTCAAGAAACCATGTTAAGTGCTATAGAAAATATGAAGACAAAACAAGAAAGATCCTTGTCTTCATAGAATTTACAGTATAGTAGGAAAACACTCAAATGACTGATCAAAGACGATTGTAACCCTCCAAAGTGAGACAGATGCAAAGCACTCTGGGAGGTTCAGAGGAAGAAAAATTATATCCAGTTGGGAAGAACAAAAATAGAGGAGGCGGTTATTTTAAATGGACCTTAAATATGTTAAAACAACATACTGAACCAACAGCCACCTGAGGTTCTTTTGTGAATGTCAGGCATTTTTCACATAGTTATGTTGTCTCACTTAAGGATTTGGAAGGGCATCGTGGGAGGTAAACCTAGTGGGATCAGAGCACAGAGGTCCTTGGATGCCAGCTGAAGGATGTAGCTTCATCTCAATAGGAAGTGGGAAGCCCCTGAGGATGTCTGAGCAGGAGGTGATGTAACTAAAGCAGTGAGGTAAAGGGTGGGGAAGGATGGGGAAGTGAAAGGGAGAACAGTGGAGAGGTGAACCCAATATTGAAATCCTCAACATGAATCAAATTGAGGACCTGATTGAAAGTGATGGCAGGGAAAATAGAAGTAAAAGAAAGCATATGGATTCTGAATAAAGAGCCTCTAGGATTTGAGCACTGGTTGAATGTAAGAGAAGAGGCAAGTGGCATTGCAGATGGGGCTCCGACGTGGCTCAATCTCAAAGTCAGACGTGGGTTCAGATCTCAAATCTGCCACTGTTCCTTAAAGCGTGACCTCTGAGCATCAGTTGCCTCATCTGTAAAATGAAGCTTGTCGTATCTAACTCACAGGAGATAGCACATTTAAAGAGCCTGGATTTAATAGGCACTCAGTAAATGATAGCTATTGATATTATGTATTCTTGAGAGAGTGAAGGTTTGGTCAATGACAGCTCTGAGATTTTAAGCCTGGGTTATTGGAGAAATCTAGGTGCCATTAAAAGAAACACAAAGGTCAAAGTGAAGATCTAGAATTAATGGCAAGACAACAGGTTTCCTTTGGGACAGAAAGAGATGTTCAGCTGATGATTAGAACTGCTTATCCAATGGTAGAAATTTTTCTGTGACAGTGTATTGAGATACAATTCCTACATAACAAAGTTGACATACTAAAAATTCACTCTTTAAATGTGCAGTTCAGTGGTTTTTAACATGTTCACAGAATTGTACAGCCATTACCACTATCTAGTTTTAGGACATTTTCATCACCCACAAAAGAAATCTATACCCATTAGCAACCATTACTCATTTCCCCTCCCTTCAGCCCCTAGAAGCCACTAATTTACTTTCTGTCTCTATAGAACGGAGGTAGATATTTGAGAGTCACAACATAGAAGTGTGTAAAACTGTGAGAAAGGAATGTGATTCACCAAGGGAGAGAATGTAGCAAGAGAAAAGAAAATAGCTAGACAACTTCAGGGAATGGCTATTTGAGGGGACAAGAGGGTTGGCATGGGCATGTGAGTTATAAGTCTGTGCCATCATGTGACCAATATGTTAAATGGCTTCCTATATACTGTGGTTTTAACAGTGACCAGAGATTTGACCAACTGGTAAACACTGAGGTCAACAAAAATAACCACTGATTTTCCTGAGACTTGGCTTCCTGTGTAGTGAGAACACTGTGTCTTTATTTTAGACTAAGAAAATGATCATCTTGAATAAGCCTTCTAGATATGTGTTATCCAGTAAGATAGCCACTAGCCACACATACCTGTGTAAATTTGTTTACATTATTTAAAATTAATTTTTTTTTTTTTTTGGCTGCACCGCATAGCTTGTGGGATCTTAGTTCCCCAACCAGGGATCGAACCCAGGCCCACAGCCCTGAAAGCGCCAAGTCCTAACCACTGGACCGCCAGGGAATTCCCTAAAATTAAATTTAAAAATTAGTTCCTCAGTTGCACTAGCCACATTTTAAGTGCTCAATAGCCACAGGTGACTGTTAGCTACCATATTGGCCAGTGCAGATACAGAACATTTTCATCATCACTGAAAGTTCTATTGAACTGCACTGTTCTATATGATAGCAATAACTTGCAAGCTTCATAAAGAGTTTTCTGCTTTGTAGGTTATTTTGTAATGGCTACATTCCTTATTTGGCTTAATATTGACTTCTTTTTTTTCTGTTTCATCCTTGTGTTTTTCCATCTAAACTATTGTCCAAATATAGCCCAGGCCTTCACGGGCTGGTACCCAACAAGGCACACTTATGTGTATGTATGTCTCTCTCAATTTGAATTTCAGACCACATTGCAAAGCCAAATGTCAAATATTTTTTATAAGCTCTCAGGTATTTTCCATGCTTATTCTCGTTATGGCTACAAATATAATTAATAAAGTCATATTAAATAAATACTTTCACAGATACAGATAATACTCTTAGTTCCCATATGCATATTTATTTCTTCATGCCAAGTAAGAGATCCATGAAAGTTTAAAGAGAGCACGGTTGGCTTGTATTAGTTTTCTATTGCTGTTGTAACAAAGTACAACCAACATAGTGGTTTATAATAATACACATGTATTCTCTTATAGTTCTGGAGTTTCTGAGGGGGAGAATGGTTTCCTTGACTTTTTCAGCTTCTAGTGGCCACCAGTGTACCTTGGCTTGTGGCCCCTTCCTTCATCTTCAGAATGCATCACTCCAATCTCTGCTTCTATCATCACATCACCTTTTCCTCTTTGTAGTCAAATCTCCCTCTGCCTCTCTCTGATAAAGGACACTTGTGATTTCATTTAGGGCTCACCCAGATAATCCAAGATTCTTAATTTAATCATATCTTCAAAGTCCTTTGGCCATATAAGGTAACATTCACAGCTTCCAAGGATTATGACATGGATATTTTGGGGGACCATTATTCAGCCTACCCCAAGGTTACATAAACTTTCTTCTTGGTAGAAGAAAGGTTATCCCCACCAGATTTAACTTAATGATTCAGGGCTTTGAATTAAAGTTTAACAGTTCGGATTAAAGCATAAGGTGTTTGTTTGTAATCATGTTGACAGATATTAAAATGTCTGATGATGGTGATGACACCTTAGCCACTGGAGACAAAGCAGAAATCACCAACATGCCCAGTAGTGATACCTTACCCAAAGATGCAGAAGCGCACTGTGATTCAGCTACGATTTCAAATGAGCTAACACCAGCTGACCCCAGAGGAGACGTGCATGAAAACGCGGCTGTTCAGGGTGCAGAGACTGCTGACACTGGACTCACTGAGCAGCCCAAAGACCCCGGTCCCGTGGAGCACCCCCCCAATGGAGAAGTGACTGAGGATGCCCTTGCTGAATGCATTGACTCCGTCAGCCTCGAGGCAGAACCTGGATCCGAAATACCCCTGAAAGAACAGAGTGATCCGGTAGGAGTGGTTCACTTGACTCAGTTCAACCTAAGTTCTTACTGATACTACCACGGCCATAGATTTGTGCCAGGCTCTGGGGGTAGGGATTAGGAGTTCAGTATATACTGTGACATTACCTCGGTCGTCAAAGATGTGTTGTGTGGTGAGAAAAGTTATATATGAGAGTAATTGGTCATTATAATATTTGCATTTTGATAATTGTTTTATTATTAATAATAACAATCACCAATTATTGGGCACATCCTGTGTGCCAGGCACTCTGCTAGCTACTCTGTATGTTATGTAATTCACTCTATACAACAGTTCTTTGAGGTTCTAAGCTGGATATTACTGACCTCCAGTTATAGACGAGGCAACCAGGCTCAGAGATATTAAGCAATCCAGTAAGATTAAGCTACTCAGTAGTAAATGGAAGATATTGTAATATTGAACATAATGAGTCCAAATTATTAATGAACCTGATTCCACCCTAAACAATGTTTCTTTAACATCACTCAAATTTTAATACATATTTACAAATCTACTGTGAAGGTCTTAAACATTCAGATCACTCATTTATTATCACATACCGCCGTCCAGGGGACCAGAGGCAGAACACGTTCATGCTTCCCTTCAGCGCCTGCACCTGTCTCTCTGGGAGATAAGACAGGCCAGTGTCTCCCAGGTTCCACATCAATATGACCATCAAGCTGGGTTTTCCTGACACCTTCCCCTCCATCCGTGTGGGGACTGGAAAGGGTGGGGAGGCACTGTCCTCCAATCCTGCCTTCTAGAAGGATGCTACGGTATAGGGGAAATGAGAGTCTTCCCTCTGCCAGGCCCAGCCCTGCTCTCCTGGAGTGTGCCACACAGATCACTGCCTTGAGGTGACTCTGCTGCAAGCAGTAAGGGACGGGAACAAAGCAGGGAGTTGGGGGGCCTGGGTTTTCATCCTCCATCTATCGTTAACTTTGTTAGTTTGGGCAAGACACCTAAATTCTCTGTGCTTCAGTTTTTCCTCTGTAAAATGAGGACTTTGCACACGAAGACCACGAGGTGTCCTTCTAACTAATGTTTTGTGATTCTTTGATTCAGAATCAAGCTTCTTGGCCACAGTTTCCTCAAAGCGACTCTTAGAATTGTTCTAAGATGAGATGAGCTTCCTCAGGGAGGAGGCGGGGTTCCCATCACTGGAGTTGTTTAAACAAAAGCAAACAATCATTCTGCAGGAACGTCATGGAAGGCATTTGAGGACCAGATGGGAGTTTGGATCAGATATGTAAACATACATGTAAAATTTTGTTTACAAGTTCCATGATATCACAGACCCTTTAAAGCCATCCATGGACCCCCCCTGAGGGAACTCCTAGACCAGAGGGTCTCGACTCTAGCTGAACATTTCAACCACTGAGAGAGCGTTAAGAAATAATGATGCCAGGATGTATATTAGCCTGAATTCTCCAGAGAAATAGAACCAATAGGATATACCCTATTCTTGTATTTACCTATATGCCTGACTCTGGAACCTGGGTTCCCTCCATGCTGTCTTTCTACTGGGGGACCATTGGTTCCCAATTGTTACTGTAAGTGCTACTATTGATACATATCTTTGTACATTAAGAAACTATGTCTTAGCCACACCATTCTGACCGAAGATGACTTAAAGAAACTACAAAAGCTCCACTGATTCAAAATACGTGAGCTCATGAAGGCTAGATTATACATTCCAATTTCAGACTTCTAAAAATTATAACAAGATTGCTAATAAAGATAGCACAAAAAAAGTCAGTATGCTCCTACACATCCATTTTCCTAAATTTTGAGCAAATCGAATGAATCCTGCTCTTGCAAGCACTTTATAAACCTCCTTAGTGCTACAGGGAGAGAGCCAACTGGCAGACAGATACTCCCCTCCTCTCCCAGCACCACTGATAGCTTTCAAGGACTTTGAAAAGGTGAACATTTCCTCATAATGAAGCATCACAAAAGTATCTGGATGGAAGTACAAATATTGGCCATGGAGTTGGGGCCATGGCTCTGCATGTATGTGTGTGGCATTGCATCAGGAGCTCAGATAGAAGTGGGGTGTAGGAGGAACTCTTGTGAGTATATTGGTTCTAAGAAGGCAGAAAGCTGATATGGGTGGCTGGAAGGGCCTTGAAGGGAAAGGATATATCTCTTTCACCCAGGTTCCATTTAAACCCTTCTAAATAGGTACAAATATAGTCTCTTTTAAATAATTACCAGAAAAGGGGGTTCTGCTATCTCTCGTGGCAACCTATCCTTATATCTTAAGTTAATATAGGAGAATTCAGTTTTGTGCTTCGTCTTCAAGCATTGTTCATTTGCTGTTTTATTTGCTGTTTGTTGGACGCTTATAAGAAGTCCTTTTGCAGTGATGAAAACAACCATTTTTCTGTTGATCCAGCAGATAATGAATTCTACAAAAAACCTTCAATGAAAAGTTCATTTACAAGTTGGCTGTTTGGATCTTGAACACAGATCCCCTGAGGAATGTCAAGTCCTATAGGAGTAGTCAAGCTCCAAAACCTATCTGATTCCAGGTGTATCTGAGCCTAAAAGAATCCCATCACCTTTAAAAAAAGTTTCTAAGGGAAAATGCCTGCTTAAAAAAAAACCTGGCAGAATAGTCTTTGAAGAAGTAAACTTATATAATCTAGGACACACTAGATTTTGTGATAATGGGTTTAAATGTATATATTTTTCTGTAAGTGGTCTGAGTTCCCTGAAAATCCACATTATCAGCTTCACCTTTGCCTGAGCCAGCATGGGGGCCATACCTTGGCAGGTAGGGCGGTGTGACAAGGAGGGGGCCTGGGGCCAGTGGTTCTGAGAGCTGCTCAGCTGGCACCTCTACTTTGAAGGATCACACCGTTCACAGTTGATGCACTCAGAGAGGCTATTTCTGTCTTTAGGGCCCCTTTCTCATCCATTCTGAAGTACAGACTCAGAAGCCATTGAGTTAAGGCTTCCTTCAGGAATCCACTCTACAACATCCATAAGAGATGGTCCCCAGCCTCACTTGAACTTTGGAGGTTGTACTAGATCCTTTAAGGCCTCAACCAGCCTCAGGATACATGAGTTACGCCCCAGAATCTGAGTAGTGCAACTATCATCAGGACGCCTACCATCTAGTTGGGTAAGGCAGTGTTGCATAAAAGCAACTATAGCATGTCTTATAGTACTAGATAGGACAGGCACAAGGAAGCCTTAGATGGAGCACTCAAATCAATCTTAAGGAGTCAGTGAATTCTTCAGCCTCCATTCAGAGATGTTTGTCTTGAGTGCTAGCCTGGAGCAACATTTATTCCCAGAGATCTTGTGGGACCTTATTATATACTAGTCTGTCAGCCCCTAAAAGATCTAATCTAGATAAAATTTCTCTAAATTCTTAGCACCAAGAAATATTTCCCAGAGTAAAAAAAAATTCATCCCTATTGTCCTACACCAGTGCATAAGGCCAATTATGAAGAAGGTAAAGAACGCAATGTTACAACTAAAAGTACTCTCAAAGGAAAATATAGACTACCACTCAATAGTTCTGTCCCTAGAAAAGGAAAAGCAGGGTGTTTAAGAGCAATAAAATTGCCATCAACAGAGACAAAGATGAGAGAACATAGGCCAAGACATGCTGATGATAGATTTTTGCCTCTTAAATGAGTGAGTAGAGTTTGCTCCAATTCTATTGGAGTATTTCTTCTTTTAAGCCTCTCTCCATCATGGCACCTGCTTTTTGACTTGGGCAACCAGGTGGATGCTGTTGCCTGTTGGCTGTATTGGGCAGTGCTTCCTAAATCTGGTGGTATATTAGAATTACCTGGGAAGCTTGTTAGAAATTCAGATTCTCAGGGTAGAAACCCTGAGAGATTCTTTTTTAAAAATTTATTTACTTTATTTATTTATTTTTGGCTGCGTTGGGTCTTCGTTGCTGTGCACGGGCTTTCTCTAGTTGCGGTGAGCGGGGGCTACTCTTCATTGCGGTGTGCGGGCTTCTCATTGCGGTGGCTTCTCTTGTTGCAGAGCATGGGCTCTAGACCACAGGCTTAGTAGCTGTGGCGCACGGGCTTAGTTGCTCCACGGCATGTGGGATCTTCCCGGACCAGGGCTGGAACCCGTGTCCCCTGCAATGGCAGGCGGATTCTTAACCACTGCGCCACCAGGGAAGCCTGCTGAGAGATTCTTATTCAAAAGATCACAGTAGAAGCCAAGACTCTGTATTTTTAATAAGTTCCCCCAGTTAATACTCTTGCAGTCAGTCTGTGGACCCGTGTTTGGGAACCATGAATATGGGAATCGTGTAAAATTGAGAAGATGGTGAGTTCCATATTGAACATGAGATGAGACATCCAAGTGAAGATATTTTGTGGGCAGTTGGTTATAGTGGTCTGGAGCCCAGGGGATAGAGAGAGATTTGGAGGCCATCAGCAACTGGATGTTATTTAAGTAATGGGAGTGGGTAAGATTGCCCAGGTGTTATATATAAATAAAGAAAGAACAGAGGCCAAGGACCTGGCCCTGAAGTCTCCTGTCTCTAAGCCACTTTGGTCATGGACAGCTCTTTGATATGTTGTGATTGCCAGCGAAGTTCATTCTATAAATGAAATCAAATCTCAAATCACATTATACTACACTGACATTTTAAAATTAACCATTAATTAACAAGAAAGTTAAAGATAGCTTGTGAGGACTCATGTAGGCTTGAGAATGTGCCATTGTTTTGGACTTTTAGGTGCTTTGACCACTACCCTGCATGAAAGGTGCATTCAACGCAAATGTCTAGAATTCTAGGGGCAGGGGTTTCTTCCCTTATACCTGGCATCAAGAAATTGGAATTCTCCAGAGTTCAGAGATGGATAGAAGATATTTAGTACAGAGAAAAACCCTTTCTTACACCCTATTCATGTAAAGGTAGGAAAGAGGCTCTAAAATATATTTAACCATCTGCAAGTGTTTAATACCTTTAATTTCACCATCTAGAACCCCTTTCAGATATTTAAAATGCTAGTTAACAGTCCACCATGTTTACCAGTTAAAGCCCATTTCTGTAATTCAGTATGCTAATTAGCAAAGCATCAGACGTTAATACAGATGCAAATAATAGAAGTGTTCATTATAGCTGCCTTTGGGGTATGGCTTTCCTGATTAGGATGCCAGCTGAGGACCTGGACTGTGCGTATTTTATTGGAATGCTGGAAGCAGTTGGGTTATAACTTAATCTAAGGAGCTTCCATAATATCACAATATGCATGTGGAAACTTTCTAAAGTAAACTGAAATCATCATAGTAAGGGATGGACAAAAAAAGCAAGAGTCAAAAGATAGGTCATGGAAGCCATGAGAATAGAGTCTTTTTTTTTTTTTTTTTTCTTTTAACTTTGGGTTTATTTATTTATTTATTTATGGCTGTGTTGGGTCTTCGTTTCTGTGCGAGGGCTTTCTCTAGTTGCGGAGAATGGGGGCCACTCTTCATCGCGGTGCGCGGGCCTCTCATTATTGCGGCCTCTCTTGTTGTGGAGCACAGGCTCCAGAGGCGCAGGCTCAGTAATTGTGGCTCACAGGCCTAGTTGCTCCGCGCCATGTGGGATCTTCCCAGACCAGGGCTCGAACCCGTGTCGCCTGCATTGGCAGGCAGATTCTCAACCACTGCGCCACCAGGGAAGCCCTGAATAGAGTCTTTTAAGAATTGAAAAGTGCTTAAGCTTCTGATGCTACTGAGAGGTCAAGAAATAAAATGACTAAAATGAGTCCATGGCTTTGACAATGAGGAAGCCATTGTGATCTTGGTGAGAATGGTTTCATGAAATAGTGACCATGGGAGAGTCACCATGGTGGGTAGAGGAGTGGAGGGGGTGGATACAGAAGGCAGGCACCTTTTTTAAGAGTTGAAGAAGAAAGAAAGACATGGAGCAGAAGAAAGAAAGACATGGAGCCAGAGAAGTTTGAAAGAAACATTTTGTCATCGTGATTTTCATTTGCTGGTTTTAAGATGGAGGAATCGTGCACATCATTAAATGTGGGAAGCAGCCAGTACAGAAAGGTTGAAAAACCAGGAAAAAAGGGAAAACCAACCTTCCCAGGCCCAGAGGAGTTCAGATGGAGGTGATAATTATAACTAAGAGGAAGATATCATTTCCATTATGATAGAAGGGGAGGAAGTAATTGTGACTGGGGGTGCAGTAAAGTTAGATTTGTATTGAGGTAGGTTTTTGGTGTAGGCCAGTGTGTGTTTTGTCCATGAAAAAAAACTACTCAGACTTTTAATTTGGTTTAAACAATTAGTGTTCAATATATTAAGGTTACAGATTCAAAATGTCAATTCTCCCTAGTATTTACATTCATCTCACAAATCTTACTCTATTTAGAAGCCTAACATAATTGAACAGTTTGCTCAAAATTGAAGGGGCTTTTGATTAATGCTTGGTCCTTTTTGCCAACTTAAACACTGTCAAATATTTTTAAACTACATCTATAAACTTAATATACTTTTTAAGTACCTCATTTATCTACTTAAACAAAATCTTGCTGAGTACTTAAAAATTGTTGTAAATCTTAAATTAAATTTATAGAGTAGACTAAACAGCCCCTTAGGTGGCATAACATTATGCATAAACTTAGGAAGATTTCAACTTAAAAATCAGAAGTCTAATAATTCAATTATTCATTTTAAATTGATTTTCAAAAAATTGTCACTCTAATCAGTCAAATTCCTTAAACATCAGTAGTATAGAAAAGACCAAATATGTACAAAATGATTAATAACATATTTCATGCTTTAAACCTTTCCATATTTGATTTTAAATCTTCCTAGAGTTGAATGATGCATACTCACCAAGGAACAAGATTACCTGGGAATAACTGAGGCCATTTTCAAGCAAATATTTCGACAGAGCTGCAGGCATCCAGAGCAATTTCCATCCTCCCAAATGTCACACTGAGCCCTTTTTAGAACAGCTGTGTCACAAGTTACAAAACTTAAAAAGGCTTTGGTCTCATAACTCCTACCGTCCACATCCCAAGACCAAAGTTATACACAGTATCTGATTCTTGATCTACTCAAGGAAATAGGACAACCAGGTTGGTCTTTATCATTTAAGAGAGGTACATATATTTTCTATCTAAATGCTAAAGGCCTTTGATGAAATTCTAAGATTTGTACATATTTTTCTATCTAATGATACCTTTGAACTTGATAGCCTAAAAATAAATAAATGTCTTTTCTATTTAAAGAACTTCGAACTTGATAGAATCTTGCACTCTTTCATGTTCTTAGGACCACGCAACAGTTATAGATGTTTAAATGATCTCCAGTTGAGTTTTGGAGATCCCTCTTGATCAAACCAAATCTGATTTGCTGTTACAATATGAGGTCACTCTTCTGTGAGTTTATGAGGAAGGGACAGGAAGTTGAGAGAGTTCTCATCTGATGGCTTCTGTTTTCTCTGTAAATTAGGATGTGAAGTTCTCTGGTAAAGGAGGTGGGGGTTACATGGGTGAGGGTGAGAAAAAAGCTTTAAAATATCCATATATGAAAATGGGAGATCTGAGTAGATCCATGCTGCCTACTTTATAGTCTCATAAGCATGTGACATTAAAGCTATTTAAAGTGGAGACAATACTCAAGATGAGATATATTTATCATTCATGTCAAACATTTAGTTTATGTGGTTTTATATTAAATGTGCACATTTAGTTATTTGAGTATTTGCCATTGATAACAAATATTCTTTTTAGCTGATCAAGAAGTCACAGCCCAATGTGAAAGGAGCTTTATTAATAAAGCAATTGAAGTAGGCACACTGCAAAAAGTTCTAGACTCATTTAACATTAATTTCCATTTGCTAGTCAATTACCAGCTGTCAGGGCATATTAAGTATTGTAAATTTGAGTCAGAAGCTGTCACCCCTAAGTGTATTAACTCTCCCTAATCACATAGGTAGAGATTTGTCCCATGAAAGAAATATATTAATCACCAGCTTACATCTGTCTTCATCATGGTATAAAATTGCCACTGGCTTCATTGCTGAAGCAAAGTAAATCAATGTAGACACCAAAAATGAAAGCAGACTGTCATGAATCTTGAGTATTTCCACTCATGTTAACAAGCTTCTCATTGTTTCCAAACAGAAAAAAATGTCAGCCAACTTTCAAAGCTTTTTGCTTCTTAGTGTTAAAAATGTAGTTACTTCTTATTATTATTACTAGTTAACATTTCTGGAGTATTTATTATGTGCTAGGCACTACGCTTACAGCTTTATGTGAATTATTTCTTTTAATTTTCACAATAACCCTGTGAGGTTATTGGTTCTTATACTTATGGTTGCATTTTTGTAATGAGTCTGTGATAGCTAAAAGACTTGAGTAACTAACATGTCCAAGTGGCAGAGCCTGGAGTCAAACCCAAGCAATTTAATTCCATAACCTTTACTCTTGACCAGTAGTCTATGCTGATGGATGATGTTTGGTATTTACGAGGTGAATCACTTAGGAATACATTTGGGTGCAAGTAACTAAGACCCAACATATATTAGCTTACAAAATAGCAATTAATTTTTTCTCACTTAACAGACAGAATGGAGATATGCAACAACTCACATTTGTTTAGTAGCTTAGCAGTACCAGGACCAGTGACTCTGTGATTCCCTGGCCTTTCCCTCATGGCAGCAAAAATGGCTGCTTCAGTTTCAAGCATGAGGTCCACATTCAGGGCAGGAAAAAAGGAGAAGGGAGAGTCGGCATCAGCCAAAACTGTGTAATTTATCATGAAAGCAAAACCTTTCCCATTTATATCTCATTGGTCAAAACTGTTTCACATGGCCACCCTTATCTGCAGGAGTGGAAGGTAAGAGTGGAAGACTGCATGCAGCAGGAAGTTGGGGATGATGATGGACCAGCCTTGAGTCAAAAGTTATAGAATCTACAAACTCTGTAGGAATTTTTCATTTACTCCTTAACTTCTTCCTTTCTCTTCTTGGAGTGAAAGAGCTGTTATTCTCCATCTCCTAATGTATTCTTGCCTCATTTTCTATAATGCATTCCTGGATATTAAGGGAAAGCTGTGGTTCCACCGAGTCAGGATGCATTGGTTGCAAGTAACAGAAGCTAAGCACACCTAAGAAAATGGATGAATTTCAGTCATTTATTTAACAACTAAATTTATTAAGCACTCACTATATGCCATGTGTTCTTCTATGCTCTGTGGACATAACAGTGAACAAAACATTAAAAGAGAGAGAAACACTGTGCTGGAATCTCATAAAACCCAAAAGTAGGAATGCAGCAGGGCCTTGAAGAGGGACAGGAAGCAGAGGCTGAGAAGCTATCTGGAATCCAAACAGCTTCTCTGAGCGTATCTCCTTCATTCTGCTCACTGTGCTTTCTCTTAATTCTTAGTCTGCATGGTGGGTAGAATATGGTCACCCCACATTGAGTTTTTTTCTTCTATTCAAGCTGAACCAGAATCTCTCAGTCCCAATCGAAATACCTAGGAAAAAGAATTTGAATCAAGTGAGCCCAGGGACAGTGAGAGATATAGTTACAGGGGTCATTGTGAGTGGAGTGGACACCTTGAAAGTTGTCTGCCTCAAAAGGCTTCCTGTTGCTATTCGCCATCTCCAAGCTTATTGATGCTTTTCTAGACACTTTGCCTACTACCATCCATGCCAAAACTCCCTCCTACCACCCCAGAGATTTGAAAGTTAACTCTACCTTGAAGAGCACATTATTTTAGTTCTGTAAAAATTGCATGAGTCAAGGTTGTTTTGGAGTTTTGACAAATCACTCTGTGCCCTAAAATATTAAATCTCCCCCTCCCCTCCACAGCCCTATCCCTGTCTTCCAGATAATTAGAGATTTGGGTCTTAGTTGACATCAGATTCCCTTCTCACTTCAAGCTAAGCCCTCAGAAGCCAACACCACTACAAACCAATTTGGTTCCAGAGTACACATTGCAATGTAGACTGGTATATTCTTTTATGGCCCTTATAAACTATAAGCCAGTGAGATATGGTTGTTGGTGATTTTTTTTTAACCTTCTCTTTGTTTCAAATGAATGGGTGTTTTTCCATTCAGGGATAAATGAAATTGCTGACCTTGTGGGTAATCTGGTTTTTTGCAGGCCGTGGACTCCTCTCCACATGGAGGGGGATGGGCAGGCTGGGGCTCCTGGGGCAAATCTCTGCTCTCATCAGCATCTGCCACAGTAGGTAAGCATTACACATTGCGTTTGAATGGATAAAGTTCAGGAGCCAAATAGGATATGACGTTTTGATCATACCATGTACTGATAGAGTTTAACATTAGCTCATGACATAATAAGAGCAAATTGTTTTCAGTGTTTGCTGTTTTAAGTGCTTCCTGTATATTAATATATTTATTCTTCAAAATAACCCTATGAGGAGGTACTCTTATTTTCTCCATTTTAGAGGTAAGGAAGCGGAATCACAGAGAGGTTAAACATTATCCAAAGTCAGGAGTGGCTGAACTGGGCTTTGAACCACACAGTATGGCTTTTAACCATTATATTATATTGCATCTTAGAATATAAGATTTGGGCTTTTATAATATATTCTTAATGCTTTGTGTTTATCATCCCGCTTGAACATTTTAAAATATACAAATAGCCTACTCCCTAAAAGGATTTGAGGTATCTCAATAAAAGGCATTCATCACAGGGTATTGAAATACAAATACAAAAAAAAAAATGCAGGTGGGAAGGAGATACATATCAAGGCTAATGTAACTGAACATTGACCTTAACTCTGAGATTCTTGGCTACCAGTAGATTATCTATCTCACTGAGTGATAAAACAAGACTTAAGTTTATTTAGATAAATTTATTTTCCTTGTATTAAACTTTTGAAGAAACGTCCCGTATTGGCTCGTATACAAAGAGAAAATATAATGGACAATGTCTTCATCAGTGAAGATTTGTCAAAATATTCTTCACGTGACCATTTCTTATATCCACTCTTCATGAAAACTGAAGGTACAACATAAACGTGTCTAAGATAATGTAGCCGTAGCATTTCATCTTGAGGGTGAAGAGTGAAGAGCAGGACAGGGGAAGCCACAGGTAGCACAGCTTGCAGGTCATCTAACTCAGGTGTTCTCAAGGTATCTCTGTGCATGAGGATCTTGTGATGGGCCATGAATTGGTCCAATTCACTGTTACTCCTAGGTCCTTCTTCAAAGTCAGCAGGATAATTTCTCCCATGCTTCAAATCTCTCCCTTTAGGAAGGGCCCAAGTCCCTTTTAAAGCCCACCTGATTAGTTCAGGCTCATCCAGGATCTCTCTTTTGATTAACTCAAATTCAACTGATTAAGGACCTTAATTACTTCTGAAAAGTCCCTTCACCTTTACTATATAATGTAACCTAATCATGGGAATGAATCCCATCATATTCACAATCCTGTCCGCACTCAGAGTGGGGGGGTTACATGTTGTATATGCCAGGGTTGAGAATCTTGGGGTGATCTTTCAATTCTCCCTAACAAACCTCCCACTTCCGTTTGAAAACCTCATCAGTTATACCACCAATGCCAGAAACTTAGTATTTTTTAAGGGCTCTGGCTACATGTTGGAATTTTTTTTAATTAATTAATTAATTTATTTATTTATTTATTTATTTATTCATTTATTTATGGCTGTGTTGGGTCTTCGTTTCCGTGCGAGGGCTTTCTCTAGTTGTGGCAAGCGGGGGCCACTCTTCATCGCGGTGCGCGGGCCTCTCACTATCGCGGCCTCTCTTGTTGCGGAGCACAGGCTCCAGACACGCAGGCTCAGTACTTGTGGCTCATGGACCCAGCTGCTCTGCAGCATGTGGGATCTTCCCAGGCCAGGGCTTGAACCCGTGTCCCCTGCATTAGCAGGCAGATTCTCAACCACTGCGCCACCAGGGAAGCCCTGGAATTTTTTTTTCAGGAGAAGGAAGGATTTATTATTACTTGCAGTAAGTAAGGAGAACACCAGGGATCTTTCCCAAAGCACTGTCTCCCTGATATATGTTGGAAGTTTGAAAAGCATTTTAATCTTGGCATTTTTCTCTTATTTGCACCCACAATGACCAAAGGGCACATGAGGGAGAGCAAAGAAAATTTGAAATATTGATACTCATTCTAAGAATCCCTTTGGAAAAATTGGAGCTATCTTTAGAGATGTAGAGACTAAATTTGTTCATCACCACTGGTCATCACAACCCCAATAAATGCAATAACAAGATAGCTGAATGCCATCCCTAAGTTGTTCTCCAGGTATATTTTGGAGATTTTTGGTCAGGATGGGCTTTAGCTTTACAAAGTAATAGTAGCTAAACTAATAGCAGTATATACTTGAAAATGAGATAAGTATTTTGGTAGACCTGATAGAGAACTAAAACTTGAAGCATAAGGGGAGGCTTAGGTTCCAAGGCTGGAAACAGGCAGTGGTGGTGATTGGGAATTTGACTCCCAAAAGATAACAGGGATCACAAGTGTCCCACAAATGGAGAAGTGTCACAGCCAGGCTCACAGCCTGAAACAGAGGGTTAGAATAGGGTTCAACCACCTGTTTACAGAAGCTTGAAAAAGTTATGGGCACTGTCCTGGGTTGTGGTCTATCTTGAGCTACTATCTTTGGATTGAGAGAGGCAAGCAAGGCAGACCTTCCATTATGTACAGGCAAATAACATCCATCCAGGGCTTTGCAGCATTAACAGTTTATTATCACAGGGCGAAAAAACTTATTGGAAAACAGAGCACTCACAGCAGCAGACAAGCTCTTGAAGGTTTATAAATTGCCTGTGGAAAGTAAAGAAAGAAAATAACCACATATTCTATTGCAGTTAATTCCCAATCAGAAACCTCATGTTACCCCCGGGGTAATTCCAGTTGCAGATGGAACTCTATGCAAGACAGCATCTATAACAAAACTCAGAGCTGTCAATTGAGCACTAGAAACAGAAACCAATGCTTCTTACAGTTGTTGAAAAACTGCAGTCACAATCATTAGAACTGTTTAGAGTTGGCAGGAGAGTACTTGGAGAATGGAAAGATTTAGAAGGTGGTTCTTTCCTGGAAAGAGCACTGTATCAGAAGTCATAAGACCTGAGACCCGGTCCCAACTGCTACTAACTTGTGATCACAAAGAATTGTCACTACCTAGCTACACTATGCACTGAACCTCTCCGGACTCAGCTTCCTTACTTGGAGAAGTATGGGTGGAAGAACTTGAGAAATTCTAAGATTCCTTCCAACTTCCAGAATATAATGATTCCATAGTTTGTGGCTGTATATAGCAGGAGAAAGATATTTGTAACCACTGTGCTAAGTAGAAAAATATAGAAAATTGATTGACTTTTTGCTACACTGTATTTTTATACTTTATCTTTTGCCTCACTGCTTTGACCCCCAAGGTTAAGGGAAAATGAGAAAAAGCAACCTTTCCAATGCTTATATAAAATCAAACATTTCTCAGCCAACAATTGTTTTTGGAGAAGCCATATCTCCTGCATTAGTTTCGTTGACAGCCACGCTATTATCACATTCTAAGAAGACTTGATCAGCTGCCACTCATGCCTTTGGACAAGTTCGTAAGATACAGTGAAAATGGTTGTTATTTAAGATCCAGGAAGAAACCAGAGTGGGAGAGGAAAATGTAAAAAAAAAAAGAAAAAAGCAATTTTGATGATAATTTCAAAGTACTGTTGTGAGAACCAGATGTGATTTCCCACAAGCACCTTAGAGACCTGACTTAATCATAGAATATATTGCTAAGCTAAGTGATGGACCAGTAATCAAAATGAAAGTCAACAATGCTGAGACATATACAAATATACCAAGGTAAAAATTATACAGTAGAATACATCAGCTTATTTCCAGATACTACAAATGACCTACATGTTTATTTAAAATTCTAGTTTTGACAGGTTTATGAGTCTCAACACCTTGTATAAGAGTACCTGAGGAGGGGGAGGGAGATCTGATCCGCATATTTACCTTTTCAGAGTTACCATTGTTCTCCTTCCCCATCCTCTCCTGAGTTACACGATTTTTTCCTTCAGCACATTTTAATGAAAGTCTTCTACCAGCACTGTCAGAAATAATGACAGTGTCTTTTTATCACAGAGAACGGCAAACTTGTCAGAATGATACTACGGTAAGAACTCTTAACTAGGTATTTCAGTATCAATATCACATGGATTCATTTTTGAAGGTGACATTGCTGATGATGTGAAAATTCTCAAGGATCATTGATACAAAAGATAATAGGATTAATGCTCGGAGTTTGTTCACAATCCTTTACAATCTATGAATAAGTTAATGAATTCCTATGTGATGGCAAGGCAAACACTATGAGTTCAGAAATTCTTCTTGTCAATTTTGAACCTAAAGAGAAGTGAGTATCTGATTACAGAGTGGGCATCAACCATCATTACGGAGAGAGAAGCCTTTTCCAAAAGGAAGGTTAATTGGCTGCAGTTTTTGCTGCCCTGAAGTTGGCTTTAGTTGAGCACAGCAACACCATCTGTGTGTTTTTCTAAATAACTACTTCTCACAACTATAATATCTTGAATTCATTGATAGTAGAGTCTGAAATGCAGCCAGTATTTTTATTTTTATTTATTTATTTATTTTTTTAACATCTTTATTGGAGTATAATTGCTTTACAATGGTGTGTTAGTTTCTGCTGTATAACAAAGTGAATCAGCTATACATATACATATATCCCCATATCTCCTCCGTCTTGTGTCTCCCTCCCTATCCCACCCCTCTAGGTGGTCACAAAGCACCGAGCTGATCTCCCTGTGCTATGAGGCTGCTTCCCACTAGCTATCGGTTTTACAGCCAATATTTTTAAATTGTTCTATTTCTCAAAAATTCACCCAAAGAAGAGTAGAAATTGGCACAGCCTTCAGAAGAGCAATTAACACTATCTATAAAATTTTAAATGCATGTGTCCTCGTCCAGCAGTTCCACTGTTGATTCTTTGCAAAAGTTCATTAATGTATATGTCCAAAGGTGTTCAATATGGAATTCACTCAGCAAATACATATCTTACCAGGCCCTATTCTAGGCACTTGAGGTAAAGCAGTGAGTAAACAAGATGAAGACCTTGTAGTAGAGCTTACAGACTCGTGGAAGGATGCAAACAATGAACAATATACATCCAGCAATCCCACTCCTGGGCACATATCCAGAAAAAAACCATAATTCGAAAGGATACATGCACTCCAATGTTCATTGCAGCACTATTTACAATAGCCAAGACATGGAAGCAACCTAAATGTCTATTGACAGAGGAATGGATAAAGAAGATGTGGTATATATTTATATAATGGAATATTACTCAGCCATAAAAGAGAATGGAATAATGCCATTTGCAGCAACGTGGAAGGACCTAGAGATGATCATACTAAGTGAAGTAAGTCAGACAAAGACAGATATCTTATGATAGCACTCATATGTGGAATCTAATTTTTAAAAAGGCTGAAACAAATGAACTTGTTTGCAAAACAGAAACAGACTTACAGATATCAAAAACAAACTTATGGTTACCAAAGGGAAAATGTTGGGGGGAGGGATAAATCAGGAGCTTGGGATGAACGTACACACACTACTATATATAAGATAGATAACCGACAAGGACCTACTGTATATCACAGGGAACTATATGCAATATTCTGGGATAACCTATATAAGAAAAGAATCTGAAAAAGAATGATTATATGCATATTTATAACTGAATCACTTTGCTGTACACCTGAAACTAACACAACATTGTAAATCAAGTATACTCCAATAAAATTAAAATTTTTAAAAATTAAAAAATTAAAAAATAAACAATACACATAATGAGTAGGAAAATTATAGAGAGGGTTATAAAGTGTTCAGTCTATGAAAAATATAAGGTAGTGTCAGGAGTACAGGTTAAGCTTTTAAAAAGGGTGGTGTGGGGTAGATCTTAATGAAATGGTACTTGAGCAGAGACCTGAAAGAGCTGAGGGAGTTCACCAGGCATATATGAGAAACTGGAAACAACCCAAGTATCCATCCACAGAGAATGTTAAGCATGACAGAGCCATTCAGTGGAATTCTGATTCTATGCAACCATTAAAAAGAATGAGGTAGATCAGTGTCCTAGGTCGGATGCCCGGGGAGAGACTGAGGCAGGGATGAGTGTCCTGGAGTTTTATTAGGAAGGACTCTCAGGAGCAAGCCTTGCAAGAGAGTGAAGGACTAGGAAAGCAGAACTGGGCTGCAGCAGTGCAGTTGCGTCAGAGGCCACAGCCCATCCCATAGGGAGCTTGGGGGTTGGGATGACTCTTCAGAGCTGTCCCAGGGCGTAATGCCCAGGACCAGGCTTTTGTATCACCAACTTCCCCACTGACCAGTCATTACAGTACAGTTTTGAGGGAGCCAGTTCCCTTTGGTGAAGGGCATTTCAAAGGGAGGCGTTTAGCTGAGAGCTAGCTGTCAGCAGGGGTGAAGGAGCACTGGGATCCCAGGCAGCACACACAGCCTCCACCACCATGTACACATGCTGAGACCTCCACTGTATATGGTGAAGCCGGGTCCAAGACACTTATATGTAGGGATGTGCTTTTCAGAACTTTTCCCTTAAAGGAATCAACAAGAAACAAATCAGACTTGTTATCTTTAGAAGGAAATGGGGGTAGGGAGTGGGGCTGGAAGGCAGGCAGGGCCCCTTTAAGTCTTTTAAGAGCCCTCTCCTTTTGGAAGTCCCTCTCATATCACAACAAATATAATAAAATGTACCCACATCCCTCATTAAATATATAATTTATATATAACCGTGGAAGAGTTGAATTTACTTGAACTATAGTTGACCAGTTGACCAAATATTACATTTTTGAATACATTTAAGTAAATATTATTTAATTTCTAATTTGCAAATTTCCTTTTCTGTCTTTTAGAACCAATACTTCTTTTCAGGTCTTAAATCATTCCATAGGCCCCTGTAAGCTCATAGACTGTATTGACTGTTAGGTCAATAGGCGCTGTTTAGGGAGAAAGAGGCTGGCCCACCTTCTGTTGTCTATGTTTCTATACTCTGATTTTGCTAACATTATAAATGTTTATTTTTACTTATTTATTTAATTTTACATTTTTTATCACTTTAATTAAAAGTTTTATTTTGAAAAATACTCAGACCTACAGAAGAGTTGCAAAAATGTTATAATGAACTCGTGCACTACCTTGATATAGATGAACCTAATAAATGTTTATTTTTAGAAATCAACCAGATATATCAGAAAAATGAGATTATGGGATTTTTTTAAAGTTTGTTTTCTATATCTCCACCTTTTAAAAAGAAAAAGAAAGAAATGAAATGAAAAAGAAGGAGATGTTATATTAAAGATTAAAGCAATCTAAAAGGGGAGAACCCTCTGAACAAGTTAGCTGCTGCCCTCCTGGGGGGTCCTTTATCATAAGGGACCAGCAGAAAGTACCCATAAGGCTACCCAGTCATCCAGGGTGCTGTGTAGAACTACTGTTGCTCCCCTAAGTTACCACTTGGTCAGAGAGACCCTCCCACCAACAACAAATTATTTTCATCCTCCAGAAAGAGGGGAGACCTCCCTTCAATGGGGTTTTGATCTTCTCAACAAGAAGTGAGGTTGGTAAAAAGTTTTTGAGAAAAAATTAAACTGGAGGGAGAAGACAGCACCACACAGTGTCTTGGGATCCGTGCCTGCACAGCACAGGGATGATCCTAAAAACATTAAGCTGTACCAACCCAAGGCACAGCTGGGAGGGCCAGGGTTAGAGGAAGGCCTCACTGCAGGGGTGACCTTCACCTGGCTGTTTGGTCAAGGTAAGGTAACTGAAGCTAATTTTAACATAAACCAATATTTTAAAAATGAGGAAGCTCCTGATGAAGTATCTGATTTCCAAGGAGTTATAGAAATGGGACTAAAATGACATTTAATCAACTAGAAATGGCATGTAAGACTTTCTTAACATAACATAGTGATTGAGCAAGTGAGTTTTAGAGTCAGAAATAGGGGGTTCAAATCCTGCCTCTGCCACTTATTGGTTTGGGGACCTTCAGCAAGTAATTTCACATCACCAGGTCTCAGTTTTCTCAATCGTGAAATGGGCATGATAGTATCTCTTATTTCATAATGAAAAGATTAAATAAGATAATTTACTACACTGAAAATATTTAGTGCAGTGCCTGGGACATAGTAAGTGCTCAATAATGTTGACCAGTACCAAGGGTTTCACATATTTCTTCTCAGTGACCTTATAAAACCCTGAGAGGTAGATGTTATAAACCTCCTTTCAGAGAAGACACAGCAGCAGAGACTCAGAAAGGTCACCAAGACCACATGGCTAATAACTGATGGAACCAAAATTCCTCCACAAGACTCCTGACTCCTAAGTTTAGGGTGTTTTCCACTAGAGTATGGATGATAAACACCAGCCAATCATTTAATATTTGTTTTTAAATGATACAGTATCACAGCATGTATTATCTTACCTTCTTTGCAGTGCTCACCTTTTACTGCAGTAAGTCAAAGAGTAGAGGATATTCCGTCTTTAGAACCATAGAATTTGGATGGGTTCATTTCTTGGAGATACTTAGGGTTCATGATGACGTGTGAAGAAATGAATACATGAACCATACCCTGTAGTACTATTCATATTGGTTGTTTTTCTCTGTTATTGGTAGAACAAAATCAGTATCTCTGAGAATGAAACGCTCTCAGTCAAAAGACAGCAGTGGCTCCATATTATTACTTCCTTGTCTGGGCACTAGATGTCACACTAAGTAAAATTTTAGAAGTTATTCTTCAAAATAGGGTGTGGCATAGAGTCTAAACCTTAGCTATGAAAAACCATAGCTTTATATTTCTAGTAGAATGTAGTTAAAGTTGTACTTTCACTAACAAAAGAACTCAGAAAGAACTGTTAATTAGAAAATATAATTGGAGGAATCGTAAATATTTGCAAATCCTTGTACATCCATTATACCTCAGTAGTGTGTGTATGTGTGTGTGTATGTGTGTGTGTGTGTATATGTGTGTGTGTGTGTGTGTGTGTGTGTGTAGGTGGAGTAGCAGCCTATTGTCATGTCTGTTAAAAAGACACATTCTACTTATTATGCATATAAAATGGTATTTCCTTCCAGAAACAAAGCGATTTTTCTAGAGGCAGGTAATGTATACATATCCATAGTCGTTTGTGTTCTGAGATGGTGAGAAGCTGTTCTTCCCCGGGAAAAGATTCAGACATGGCTCTAACCTGCAAAGGGATGGAGAGGGTGAAAGAGGAGGTAATGACAGTGAGGTTCATTAAACCCTGAATGGTCCCAGGGAAGGATATGGAATCATCTCTGTTGTACAGTTTACACAAAGAAGATATAGCAGCTGCCTACCAGCCTTCTGAAACTCATTTATCCCTTGATTTTAGCTCTCAGAAATCTAAATGAGAATCATGGATGGAGATTTGGATGTACATTATTTCCTTTTTGAAAATATTTGTGCTTTTAAAGGATGTCAAGGAATATGAGCTCAGTATATAATAAAGTTAGATAATTATATCCCATAATTTACATGTGTTACTGAAACTCCAGTGAGTTTCCATTGAAATGCTTTGAATTAATTGGAAGCTAGAGAGAATCAAGTCTTGCTTTTAGCAGTTATAATGCATCTTTTTAAAAAGTAACTCAGCAATGAATTCGGACTGTGTCTAACGGTCTACACATGAATATAGTCATATGTTTCTGTATGTAATTAATGTTGTAAACATTGTAAATAATGTTTCCTAAGTTTCAGTGTTTTCTAGATAATGTATAATAACAGGTGATTCCCACTGGATGTAATTAGCCCTCTATCAGTTTGGCAAATTTCGGTGCCGTGATTAAGTTAAGATCCCTCTGATAAGCAAGGTTACGATTGATGAAGTATGACTCTTCGGGTTTGGGGTTCATCCATGTCTTTCTGTTATTCAGGAGATGGACGGTCAGTCATTTGAATGGTGCCCTCTACAACTAGATGGTTCTCTTTAGCTCTCAAATCCTGCTGTGACTTGGACCTTTTACCCCCAGATATTAATACTGCTGCTGCCTTGGGTTTTAATAACCTGAGGTCACGTAGGTCCTGAGTGAATCTTTCATTTTCTCCCCGAGCACTAAGGGGGAGGTGAGTGCTGTGATGATGGCAGCCCAGGGTGCTTCTCCAAGAATTCAGGCAGCCACTTAGGACATCACTAGACTATTTCTCTAAGGAGAAAAAAATGGCTCCAAAATAAAATGTAGACAAGGCTATTTCTCTGTCAAGCCAAAGTTTGTTTGTGTGTATGTGTCAGGGGTGGGGTGGGGGGAGTGGATGAGAAGGTCAGCTCTGTATTCACTAAACAGTTACTGATGTTGAATACGCACTGTGCTGGGCTCCAGGGAATTATAGGGATTGTCCCCGCTCAGATAGAGTAAAATCAGTGCCCCTCATCCTGGCCGACTATTCTTACATCTTGTGTTTGGACTGTTACTGCTTAAGATAACTATCAGGGCTGTTGAGTGCCCTTTCTGGTTTTCCCACTGGCTTGCCTTTGGATCTTGACCTGTCATCTCCAGACCCTGCTCTCACACATACAGACCATACTAAAGGAATGACTGACACTTTGTGTTTGTTAAGGCTCAGCTGATTTCTATTCAACAAATGGTAATTGAGTACCTACAATAGGATAGGCCTGCAAGGAATCAAAAACTGAATGACACATACCTGCCTTGAGAAGCGTAGAAAAGAGGAAAGAAGGTAAGACAGGGATACCATTCACAGATAATATCTTGGGTTGGAAACCCCAGGTTGCTATTTAGATAGTGTGAGAAGTAAGAGGGACTAATAAAGCATCTGGGAGCCCTGTACATGCACTTATTTGCTCCCACGACAACACAGTGGAGAAATTGAGTCACAGAGAGGTGGTAACTTCTCAAAAGTCACCCAGCTGGGTGATGGTGAAACTGAGCTCAGACTGGAACCCACATCTGACGGCTCGCAAAGTCTGTGCTGTTAATCACCACATTCTCTCACAGTCGGGATATACACCTACAGCTTACAAGAGCTCTGGGAGATGAGCTATGGAACCTGCAGACCGTGGGCTTCTATTGTATCTATGAGCCATATTTTATTTCCTGACAGGTCATGGGTTGACCGCGGTCAAGGAAAAAGCAGGGGCCACCCTCCGGATTCATAGTGTGAATTCTGGCTCTTCCGAAGGGGCCCAACCTGATACTGCAAATGAAGTCCCTCAAAGTGAGTGGTGCATTTATTTGGGGATTTCTTGGACTTGGGCTGCATTACACCATGTGCACAAATAGATTTCCAAGTTCATATCAGCACAACGAACTCTAAAAGGGTGTTTTTCTCTTCAGTAGCAGTTGCAGCCGCAGATCAGAGGCCTGCAGAAAGCCCACCCACTTCTCCTTCATCGGGGTCTCGGGGCATGCTGTCAGCCATCACCAATGCGGTTCAGAACACAGTGAGTCGTTAGCTGCTTCCTCTGTTTTCCCTGAGGTCTGCCAGTGCCTTTTTTTGATATTTCTATTTACCAGTGACCTAGATACATCAGAGAAAAGATGGTCTTGCTCGTAACTTTGGATTATGATTTTGTTATGCTTTCTCCCACGGAGTAGGCGTAACCTTGGAACCAAAATGATAAGAACAAAATGAAATATATTTTATGTTTAAAAGAAGGGAGCTGCTTAGAAGGAACATTTTTCAGTGTGATATAACAGTGTCCTTTCCAATGGCTGCAAGGACAGCCTCTGTTTGCGGGGAGAGGGCTCTTTCTTAGAGCTGTTTTTCTGAGATGCTCTATGTTTCTTAACCTTCAATTTGAAAAATTATAAAGTGATCCAGGTATATATATACGTATATATATATATATATATACGTATATATATATGTATATATATATATACACACACACATATATATATACCAGCAAAGAATCAGGAACATTCCCCAACATGTTTCTAAAGTGTTTCCAGATAACTAAGACCAACATTCTTCCTCCATCCCTACCTCCCAATTCCCACTCTCCTCTTTCCTTGAATAGCCCTAGTACCCATCCCTCCTTCCCAGGCCTCTTCCTTTTAAAGAAGCTTAAGAAGCTTGTTATTGACAACAAAACACTGATGAATAATGAATAAAGGGGGATGCACCCCAACTGAGATAAGGCAGTTAGCTGGTCTTCAGGATCAGAAAGAAAAGGTTTACTTTCTGCTGTTTGAAACCAAATAACTAGTTTTTTAAGAAATATGGCTCACGTCCAATTTATTCATTCATTCATTTTTTAAAAAAAGGTAATTAGCTTTCATTATATCCCAAGAGCTATGCTAGATGCTGGGCATAAGCTGAGAGACAAGAGGGCATAACATCCTGGAAGGTGGAGGCAACTTAACAGTTGTCAAATGCAGTGCTGTGTGGGAAGAAGAGGGGGCTGTGGACACACATATGGGGGTGTCTTAGCCAGACTTCAGGTCAGGGCATGCCAGAAATAGGAAATGACTGTTCCTTTCCTTGCTACTCGAGGTCCTCTAGACTAAGCAGGGAGAAGGGGGGTCAGCAAGTATGTTTTAGGAGTCGGATAGCAGTACAAGTCCAGTATGCCCATGGCGGGTGCGCAGGGAGGGTTGTAGGGTTGGGGATGGGACAGAGCGCTTTCATTACCTTTGGCGTAAGAAGTGAATTCATGGGGACTTCCCTGGTGGTCTAGTGGCTAAGACTTCACGCTCCCAACGCAAGGGAAGCGGGTTCGATCCCTGGTCGGGGAACTAAGATCCCACATGCCGCATGCTACAAAGGCACGGCCAAAATAAAAAAAAGGAAGTAAATCCATGGTCTCCCTGAGCTACGAGGCAGGGCCCTCTGAGTTTGTCCTCAGCATCCTCACATTCCTTTCTGTGTGCTCTTCAACCTTCCAGTTCTCCCTTTTCCCAAGCTCCAGACACCCCCAAACCAAGTCTGCCCTTACTCAAAGTCCCTTCATCCTTCCTTCTCCCATCTTATTCTCTACTGAAGTAACCCCTCACAGGATGTTAGGAGAAAGTAAATCAAATTATGTAGGGGCTTCCCTGGTGGTGCAGTGGTTGAGAATCTGCCTGCTAATGCAGGGGACGCAGGTTCGAGCCCTGGTCTGGGAGGATCCCACATGCCACGGAGCAACTAAGCCCGTGAGCCACAACTACTGAGCCTGCGCATCTGGAGCCTGTACTCCGCAACAAGAGAGGCCGCGATAGTGAGAGGCCTGCGCACCGCGATGAAGAGTGGCCTCCGCTTGCCACAACTAGAGGAAGCCCTCGCACAGAAACAAAGACCCAACTCAGCCAAAAACAAATAAATAAAATAAATAAATTTAAAAAAAAATTATGCAAAAGTGTGAATTGCTGATATCCCCTAGTCCTCCCAAAATATGTGCATTTAAAAATCTGTTTTGTAGTGTGATTATTGATTGGCTCCCAAATCTGAAACCAGTCTAAATGTCCAAGATGGAGATGACTAATAAAGCATATTAATCAGTGAAATCAAATATTGCTTTTGAAATGATAATTATGAAAATGGATAATGCATATAAAGAATAATGTAATAATAAAATATAACCTATGCAAACTCATGTAAGGTGAGAAAAAACACAGATATATGCATATTGTAATTGTATAGTTGGGGTATAGGCAAAGAAAATGTTGCAAAGAAATGTAAGCAGTTCTGTTTGTATGTACAGTTTATGTGAGTAAATCTTGGTTGTTTTACTCTTTTTTTTTTGAAAGAGAAACAGTGACTGGCAAAGGAATTTGCAGTGGTTGACTACATAATAGAACAATTTCTAAAGCCAGAAGCACGTGGAATCAACCTGTCTTATTTCATGAAAATACTAATTATAGGCGGTTATTGCTACTTTCTGAAAGTATGCAAGAGCCACTGAAACAGCCTGAGGGTCCTACAGTCTAGGGCCCTATATTAAAGAATTCCCTAAACTGGCAAGAGTATTTGACATTTTTATAGACTACTCCAAATAATTCTCTTACTTGGGTTAAAATTTTTTCAAACAAAAACAGCAATTGGGTCACCTATTAATTTTTTGTCTTAGGAACATATCTATTCATACACACAGCCAATAAAGTTAATCCCTAATGTGCTTTGGTTTTCTTAAGCATCCTTATTTAATAACATTGCATGTCCTACAAATTATATGACATACACTCTTCCACGGAAAAGAAAATAGGATTAAGTGGATAATAAATCTCCTGATGAGAAAAAATTGTAACTTTATATTGCTTTTAATATTTGAAGATAGTGTAGTCTAGGAGGTGCTGACTGCCTCGAAACAGCAAAACATGAAAACCTAATCTCGTGCAATTATCTCATTGGCAGGGTAAAAGCGTCTTAACAGGTGGTCTTGATGCTCTGGAATTCATTGGCAAGAAAACTATGAATGTCCTTGCAGAAAGTGACCCAGGTTTTAAGCGGACCAAGACACTCATGGAGAGAACCGTTTCCTTATCTCAGGTGGGATTATGTACTTTTGTGATTTGTTCTTTTGGTCAATAAAGTAAATAAATTTTTATTTATCTTTTTTAATAGATATTTTAAAGCACATGTCAAATTCAAATGACACAATATATAAGGGAGTGAAAATTGAGTTTCTAATACACCCCTTTCCCCAGCCACACGTCATGGGAGACAACCATTGTTAACGACTTCTTACGGATTCTATCAGAGACATTATATAGACAGATTTAGATATAGATATGGATATAGACATGACTATATAGATAGATGTAGCTAAACATATACATATATATACATGTGCACATATATACATACAAACTTTTTCAACCAAATGTTAGCATACTAACCATGCTCCTTTGTACCTTGCTTTATTAAGTATAAATTATACTTAATAATTTCTTGAGGATGATTCCATTGATGCCATTTGTCTTAGTCCATTCGGGCTGCTATAACAGAATACTGCAGACTGGGGGGCTTATAAACAACAAACATTTATTTCTCAAAGTTCTGGAGTCTGGGAAGTTCAAGATCAGAATAGCAGCAGATTCAGTGTCTGGTAAGGGCCTGCTTTCTGATTCATAGACAGACGTTTTCACACAGTTTCTTCGCATGGTGGAAGAAGGCAAAGGAGCTCTCTGGGTCTCTTTTATAAGGACATGAATCCTGTTCGTAAGGGTTCCACCCTCATGACCTAATCACCTCCCAAAGGCCCCACCTCCAAATATCATCACACTGGGGATTATGTTTCAACGTAAGAATTTTGGGGAAACACAAGCATTCAGCCTATAGTGCCATTATATTCCAGCTCTGCCACGTTCTAGCTACATGACCTTGAGCAGATGCCTTAACCCTTCTGTGCCTCAGATTACTCATCTGTACACTGGGAACATCAATACCTACTGATCGCTTTGTTGTGAGGATGAAATGAGTTAGCATAGAACCTGACTCATAGTTAGCACCCAAGAATGTTAGTTGTTGTCATTGTCTTTTTTATGTGTCAAGATGACAGGTAGAAATGGTATCTCATTGGAATTTTAATTTATATTTCTCTTACTATGTGCAAGATTAGACTTCTCCTCTCATACTTCCAGCTCTAAAGTGTTCCTCCTTGACAAATATGGTATGAAGAATTTAATCTATGTTTTGCTTACTTACAGTAGTCAGTAAAATTAAAAATAATCTTATCTTATTATTAATAATAATAATCTTTATCTTATTTTCCAAATGCAAAACTCTAATACGGAACTTGCTCTTTCAGTTGACACATGACCAGCTCGGACCCCATAGTGTCAATCATGCCCCTTTTCCCCTTCCCGCTTAAGAGTCTGATACACCACGTCTCTCTATGTCTTATCAAAATCAGGAGTAGCAGATGCAGGACCTTATAAATTTCACAGGCAGGACAAACACATCTTCCCGTGGCTCAGTGCTGGGAAGCCCCGAAGGAGCAATCACTGGCAACAGGTTAGTGGCAGCTCCTGAAAAGTTTAATTTTTAGGTTATTTCTTCTTGGCTCTTCCAGAATAACCCACATACAACCACTGTGATATTACAGCCCAGGTAGGGACTTGGCAGGATCAGCTAGACCATCACCCTCCTGATCCTTAAAGAAGAAAATAGATTTTGGTTTAATCAAACCATTAACACTAGATGTTGTACAAATACAAAACAAAACCAAAAATAATAATAATAACCCAAGTATCAATGTGGCTTAAAATGAAGAAGTTTTATCTTTCATTCCTATAGTGTTAGTGTTCGTGGGCAGCCCACATCTTGTGGCTCTACCATCTTAAAATCCTTTACTTCCAGCCTCATAGAAAGGGGAGAAAAATATGTGGGGGGCCATTACCCACTTCAACTTCCTTCCAGACAGTAATTTTTCATTCTGTCATTCACTCCACAATGCATTTTGAATGTCCACTATGTGCTAGGCACTGTTCTAAGCACTTGAGATACATCAGTGGTCAAAATGGATAAATATCCCTGTCATGATGGAGATTTATTCTAGTGAGGAGGGACAAACAAACAATAAACATTACCTCATATTTTAGAAGATGATGAGTGCTGTCAAAAAAATAGACAAAGTAGAGCAGAAAGAGGGTAATCAGGAATATGGGAGTGAGGGGCAGGTTAAGTATTAAGTCAGATTGTGAGGGAGAACTTCATGAAGATAGATGAATGACGTTTGAGCAGATACTTGAAGGAGATGAGGGGCTTGACTATGCAGAATCTGGGTGAGGCATGTTTCAAGCAGAAAGAGCAGCTTGTGCAAAGGCCCTGAGGCAGGAGTGTCTGGGATGAACAAGGAAGAGCAAGGATGCTATGTGGTGGGAGAGGAGTGAGCCAGGATGAGAGTTGC